>NC_092862.1:75658541-75675474 GCF_032062135.1 Pyxicephalus adspersus | reverse complement strand
TGTGAAGGCAGGAATCCGGCTGGTAGTGAGGCGAGTGTACGCGCACACTCGAGTCCGGACCGCGGTAAACCGCGATCGATGGCCGCGCGTACTTTCGCGCTTCCAGCGAGCGCGGATTTTATTGATGAATCAGGGGCAATGTCTCACACAACAAGTGTTTGGTAGGCGGCATCATAACTGACTTTATAAAGTTTCAGTCTTTCACACATTCCCTGTCCTAAACTGACAGTCCTCTCTTTATTCTAATGTATCACTCATAATATTTATTTATGTCAAGGTAGGGTTGTCACACAAGGCTTGTTCCTGATTTGGGCGGCAGAAAAGGCTACACAAAAACATACCATGTGGAAAAAATGTAAAAGCATGAAAGTGTAAATAAAATAAGTCTAAAAAAGAGGACGCCTTTACTTGTTCTCTTGTTTACTCTTTTCTTCATTTTAAAATAGTATTTTCACATGGTTGGCAAAGATGAAGTCATGAAAAGAGAAGGGGGGATGGCTTTACTATTCCACCCCTTCTCCCATGAATCATATCACTGATGTGGATTCCCAGGGAGGAAACGTATTCTGAGTATGGCTCAGAGGCTTTCTCTAATGTTGGGTGAGACCATCAGAGTAGTTTAGAACCCCTAATAGAGGGTAGGTCTTGGTCCATGGGAGAGGGAGGCCATGAAATTTGGCAAAAAGTTGGCATTTGAAGGGGGTCACTGTAAAAGTAAAGGTTTTTCATGCATTTCCTCAAAAGTGAGAGTCGGCCACTAGAGTGTTTTGGAGTTCTGGAGGGAAGATAACGGGTCCTTCAGTGTTTGTATTGCTATGAAATTTTGGTATCCTCTCCATAACAATTAGCACCCCTATGTCAGGGATAAGTCACAAGTTCTGAAGTGGGTTAGAGCCCTAGGTCCTAGGGTTTTCCCTGAAGTAGAGGAGGGCCATTGGTGTAATTTGGGATCCCGCAAGCCATAGAGTAGGTCCCAGAGCATATGCAAAAGAGGCTGTAAAGATTTAGAATCTCCTTTATGATATTTTGTGTCTCTGGCGTGTAAAGTCCTTTGCCTTTCCTAAAGCGGGGGAAGATCATGGGAGTATTTTACATGTTGATCATGGTGAGGTAAGAGGGAAATCACTCAAGAATGATGGAATTGGACTCAAGCTTGTTTGGAAAATGACATTTACTTTTTGATACATTTTAATATAGTATCAAAAGAACAAAAGTAAAATTTGAAGTGGAATTGCTGGTGTAACCCCTGGCATGTTTGCTGGCTGTGTGAGACACGTAGCCTGATTATTGCTGTTGCTGCAACCGGCCATAATAAAGAAGAGAGAAAGATCCGCAAGATTAGGCCCTTTTCATCTATGTGAGGGTCACTTGAGGGAATAGGAGAGCTCTTGGCCGCTACCGGGGATTGGAAGCCCAGAGCCGATAACTGCCTGCTGACATTACAGTGGTAAGGTACAAATCATTTTTTTGAATTAAACTTTGTCTTACATTTTAGGTCATGATCCAGCTTTTCATTGTTAGCAAATCATTCCTTCCACCCTGTTGTTTTAGAACCCCCTCTTAGTGTAGATATTTCACCCTTTGAATAACAAATACCCTCCACAAGTGAACCTTCTAACTTTTACCTTCACTTACCTTCACTGTTAGACAAGTGTTACCTTTCTTAGTTGGATTTCACTTACTTGTTGTGCCGTGTTTTTACGCATTAATTCTTCCAACAGCATGTTTGAGGTCAGGTCACTTATACCAATTTTTTCAGGAAACTATTGAGTTTGGTCCAAACTGTTAGCACACCCTTCTGTGAATCGGCTTAACCCAAACTTCCTTTTTGGGCTTGTTTTTGAGTTTATAAACCCCAGAATTGCCACTATAGGTGTGTCGGTATCCTGTGGGGTTCTGTCCCAAAAAAGGCTGTCAGTGCTAGAGTAGGGGAATGCAAAACCATCCACTAGTTCTCAAGAGTATACGATTATGAAAGACTTGGGGCACCCAGAAGGAAGGGGTAGACGGTATGGTGCACCAAATGTGATAATAAAACCTGAACCCACCAGTTGTATTTTTGGGACATATACCAGAAGCAGGAGCCTCACAGGAATGTATAAACATCAGTGCAATCAAAAAATGAAACCATTACATACCCTTTTCTGCACATGACATATAGACACTTTGTCTGAAACGACTTTAAAAAGGAAACTTTTTTAAAAAGTCTGACATTAGGTAACTTACAAAGTGCAGGGGTTGAGAAAAGATAACTTACAGAGTAATAATATGGTGAGGAGTGTGTAAACCATAAAGTGCAAATTTTAGGAGTGAGTAAAGCTTAACGTTCAGCTGTCATAATGCACAGAGTGCAGGTGTCAGGAGTGCATAGAGCAGAGTGCAGTGGTCAAGATCGTGCAATGCACAGGCCAATGTTCATTGCATACAATTCAGGTCAAATTTCCCCACAGCACACATCTCCAAGTAGACATTGCTCCCCCACTCATTAGTACACATCTGTCCCCCCCAAATCTTTATTCCACTCTCTAGATCCCAGACACCATGGCAGTTCAGAGTAAAGTAAAACCTATGTAATAAGAAATATTATAACTGAGGGTTTTGCCTTTGGATCTAAGCTGCAGTAGCATCTGAAATTTTACTCTGGTATATGAGGTCTGGTGGCTGGGCACTGCAGCATCAGAATGTTAAAAAAAACAGTCACGGGACATGGGTCTTACTGTTATCCCATGTAACTGCTGCTTAATGGGTGGTGCCATTGATTCTGGATGGACTGTTTCTTCTAGTGATATCCCCACCTTACTACATTTAGGCCCTTCCAGGCCATCTTTGTTTTATCCTAATTGTGGATTTCATTATTTAAAGATTTTGTGATAAATAATCTTGAAAAACTTCACCTCACAAAAACATTTGAAGCTAGAGTCATAATATGATTATTAGGGAGATATTTAAGCCCTTATCATCTAATATAAAAAATATTATTCACCCTGCAAATTGTAGTTCTAACCACATGTGATTATTTAAAAGAAATGACCCTAATTTCAGAAGATTGTGATAGTTATTTGACTTCCAGTCATTAGTAAATTATTATCTTCCAGTTATATTATTATATTATTATTAATATTATATAAAAACAAATTGATAGAACTTATTAATAAAGGTTTTACATTGAGTATTCTGAATAATAAGAAGAGAAAGTATTTATTACCTTCCTCTCTCAGAATACTGGTAGTTTATATACAGCATCATTTAATAAAATTTTACATAAGAGAATACTAGAATATATTAGGAACATTAAAAAATTGTTTTTAAAGCAGTGAATTTGATGTGAATTTGAATGTTAAATTCCCTGTTTTATAAATAGACATAATATATATGTGTATCCTCTTTTTTTAAAATAATCCTATTTTAAAAATAAGTTAATTGAAACTCATTAATAAAGTTACCAGATGCTGAAGGGGCAATATTCTGACTAGATTCAGTTAGAAACACAGGGGATCAATACATTTAGAATCCTTAAGTTATTATTTTTATAGTAAGGAATGATGTTATATTTTTACATTTCCTAATGTTTTGAAATTATTTAATGGTATAAATATTGTTTTCATGGAATATGATTAGTTTTTTTTTCATATTTAACCTTTTACAAAAACAAATTTTTATCGCAGTTAATGTTACTGTTGTTTAAATTAGGTAATTAAATATATAAAAAAGCTAATGTTGGATAATACCATTTTTTTTGTTTCAAAGTTTTTTTTTAATTTTCAAATAAAGTAAACAATAACATTACACAACAAATTTGCAAAAAAAGAGAAAAAAAAGTAAAAAAAAAGGGGGGGGGGGGGGGTGAAGGGGCAAATAATGGGTTTAAAACAAAAGAAGTAGAGCACCAACTAGTAACCAGACATCAGTAGAATAAACATATGATGTCAAACATAGTTCAACACCTCTTAGGTTACAAAGTTTAAATGGATAATATCATTTTAATGTTTTTGATGTATTCCTACATACCAATTCATGTGTATTATTTGTTGTTTTTCTGTTTTACTGTTGCTGTTTATACAGTGGAGCCTGAACCTCCACTTCCACCTGTTTGCCTACCCATACCCATACATCTAGCTCCCTTTCTGCCTCAGCCAAAGCCACACCTTTTTACACCTGACTTTCATGCTGGTACTCATAATTACATATGGCTGAAACATAAAAATGAACTATAGTAAGTAAAAAATATTTTAGAATTGCGGGTGGTATTCATGTAGTTTGTTTTGCTGATGTCCCTTAGCTCCATATGGGCCCACACCAGTTCAGTCAGCACAGCACCATCTTACCTCACAATGTGTATGAGTAAAAGTGAAAGTTTTTTTCCTGTTTCTAGGGATTCTGAACAATTTACAGGCTTTAAAAACGCCTGCAAACAATAATGAAAAAGCCTGCATAGGCGATTGTAAGAGGTTAAGTTCAAGTTTATGGAGGAAGCAGGGCAGCAAAACTGCCAAAAGATTCTACACTGAGGCTACGTACAGATGTGCAATAATTGTCATTGGAAACGAACGATTAACAATTGACCGATCAATAATCGTTAACAAAAAAGTGAACAACGACTGGCCAACAACACCGATGAACGAGGATGGTTGCTGGAAACGAACAACCGTCCCGGCGGATCTAATTGGGCGACGAACGTTCGCTATCTATTCTGTGTAGATTCGTGTAGTGATCGCGGAGGTTCTGCAATAGACGTCACTTCCTGCATCGTTCAAACGATCGTATCTAGTGTGTGTACATTATCGGTGGATTATATTTGAATGATCAAATCTTTACAGTATATACAGAATCGTGCACTATACGATCTTTCAAAATAATCATGAATAATTGTTGATCTGTCATTAGTCGTACGTTTTCCGACATTTATTGCATGTGTGTACCTAGCCTAAGCTTTGATGAAGCTGTTAAACCACTCTCTTTTCTTGGCTCTGGATAATGTTGCTCCTGCCACCTTCCGATACCCCCTCCCTGCCAACCCCCGACCCTGGCACAACAACCACACTAAACAGCTACAAAAGACTGTTCGTGTTGCTGAGTGCAAGTGGAGGAAATCTGGCCTCAGCGCTGACTTCATGGATTACAAAGCCAAGCTACAAAGCTTTAACATAAAGCTCACTGTCACTAAGCAAAATTATTTCTCCACAGTCATTTCCTCCCAAGCTTCCAACCCACGCAACCTCTTCCCAACAACTGACTCCCTCCTACTCCCTCCTAAACCCCACACCGGCTCCCCCCACAACAACCTTCTCTGCCCAAGACATTGCCGCCTACTTTAGAAATAAAATTGACAAAATCAGACATGATGTCTCTGCTCACTGAGTCACTCCAATCATACCCACCCCTTCCACCTGTAAATCATCACTAAACTCCCTCGGCCCTCTTACTAGGCACAAAGTCTCTTCTCTTCTTTCATTGTCTCCATCTCCTACCTGTTTGCTTGACCCAATTCCCTCTGATATACTCCGTGCCCATTCCTCCACCCTGGCCCCCGCCCTAACCAAACTATTCAACCTCTCCCTTTCCACTGGTAGATACCCCTCCGCTTTCAAACATGTCATTATTCTCCCTATCCTGAAGAAACCCTCACTGGACCCCTCCCTACGGTCTAACTACCGTCCTATAGAACACCCTTATAATGCCTTGTCAACAAAAGTTCCATCGATTACTTGAGCATCAACTCTCTCCTTGACCCCCTCCAGTCTGGTTTTAGAGCTGCCCATTCCACTGAAACAGCCCTTACTACAGTAGCCAATGACCTCATCAGAGCTAAGTCTCAAGGCAACTTTTCCCTGCTCCTTCTCCGTGATCTTTCCTCTGCTTTTGACACTGTTGATCACCCCCTTCTAATACAAATCATGCGCTCCATTGGCATCTGTGACACTGCTGTCTCTTGGTTTGCTTCCTATCTGTCTGACCGCTCCTTTCAAGTTTCTTTCAATGGTAATTCCTCCTCACCCACTCTCCTCCCTGTTGGTGTTCCCCAAGGGTCAGTCCTTGGACCGGTTCTCTTTTCTCTGTACACCTCCTCTCTGGGTAGTCTCATATCCTCCTTTGGCTTGCAGTACCATCTGTATGCTGATGACACTCAAATTTATCTGCCCACCCCTGACCTGTCTCCCTCAGTCCTGGATAAGGTCTCATGCTGCCTGTCAGCCATCTCATCATGGATGTCTGACCGATTCCTGAAACTCAGCCTTGATAAAACAGAACTCATCATCATCCCCCCCTCATATTCCAAATCCCCCCCTGACATATATCTAACTGTTAACAACACTGTTATTCCTTTGACTCTGCCCTTTCATTTACCCCCCACAGAACATTTCCAGGTCCTGTAACTTTCACCTACGCAACATCTCCAAAATCCGCCCCTACCTGTCCCCTGAGACCACCAAACTCCTTGTACATGCTCTTATCATCTCTCGTCTGGACTACTGTAACATCTTCCTATCTGGTATTCCACAACTCTTTCCTCTACGATCTATTATGAACGCTACAGTCAGACTCATCCATCCTTCCTACCGCTCCTGTTCCGCTGCATCTCTTTGTAGTTCTCTTCGTTGGCTGCCATTTCACCTGAGAATCAAATTCAAGCTCCTGTGATTTGCCTTCAAATCCCTACACAGTTATTGTCCCACTTACATTCCTGACCTGATAAAAAAATACTCCCCCAGGCGCTCTCTCCGCTCCTCCAATGACCTGCTAATGACTTCCTCACTCATAACCTCATCACATGCACGGATACAAGACTTCTCTAGAGCTGCCCCAACTCTCTGGAATGGTCTTCCTCGTCCTATTCGGCTTGCTCCTACTTTCTGCTCACTTAAAATAGCACTCAAAACCCATTTTTTCAAACTTGCCTACCCATCTTCTTCTGTCTTTTGTCCCTACTTCCCACCACTACATATCTCCCATCCTATTGCGTGTGAAATTCCCCCACCTACTAGATTGTAAGCTCTTCGGGGGAGGGTCCTCTCCTCCTGTATCACTGTCTGTATTAGTCTGTCATTTGCAATCCCTATTTAATGTACAGCGCAATCGTCTGAAAACACCTGTGATGTTAGCTACAAAAAACAAACTTATAAATTTTAATGGAAACTGATTTTCTACAAGCATTTTAAAGTAGTTTGAAGTAAAACCACAAATGTGAACATCCCCCCCATGTGATCCTCTGTATTAGTATATATATGGTAACGTGCTGTTTGTCTCCCTCCCCTGGTGACGCTTGTTTTGGTGAAGCACGTAGGGGCGGAGCTTGTGACCTCAGCACGTTGCCCTGACGTTGGAGATCCCCGTGGAGTGGATTAGTATTTGGTAGGTAACATGTTGGGGGTTGTGTAGTAAAGCAGTTACATTACTCCTGGTGTCTGAGGAGCACGGAATGCCATGTACTATGCTGGTTGTGCCATATGCTTTATTCTGCCTGCAATACCATCCGCAGCATGCACTTCATATGTCAATGTGTGACACAGCAGGGGTTAAAAGCAGATGGAGGAGTTAACTATTTGCTTACTGAACTTCTCAGCTGTAGTGCAGACTGGCGGAGCAGCACGTGCCAGCACGGCTTGATATTACACTGAGGGGTTAATGACTGTGCTGTTGGGTTTCCTTGCAGACGGGCTGTGTAGTGACAATGGGGATATAATGGGGGGTTAACTATTTGGTTGCTGATGTGATTTATAATATGTGCAATTATTCCATTTATTTGAACTTAACAGACACAATGTTTATGTTATTTTATTTCTTCATACTTTTTAATATTATTACACAGTATATAGCACTGACATATTACGTAGTGCTGTACAAAGTCCATAGTCGTGCCTCTAGCTGTCCCTCAAAGGAGCTCACAATCCAATGTCCCTACCATAGTCATATGTCTTTATTAAAGTCTAAGGTCAATTTAGGGGGAAGCCAATTAACAAAACTGCATGTTTTTTTTTGGAAAATAGGAGGAAACCTACGCATAGTAACCTACAAACTCCATGCAGATAGAGTCCTGGCTGAAATTCAAACCTGGGACCTAGTGCTGCAAAAGCCAGAGTGCTAATCTCTAAGCCAGCATGCTTTGCAGGTTATATTTGTTTGAAGTGACACATGTTGCTTTTGATGTTGATAAATACATTTTTTTTAGACTAAGGCTAGGTACACATGTAGAATAATTATTGTTGGAAAACGAACAACTAACAGATTAATATTTATTCATGATTATTTGGAATGATCGTATAATGCATGATTCTGCACAGTGCTGTAACAATCTGATCATTCAAATATAATCCACCAATAGTGTACACACACCAGATATGATTGAACGATGCAGGAAGTGATGTGTACCTGAGAAAGTGTATCGCAGAACCTTCCACCATCACTAAATGACCGTATACACAAAAGATACCGACCGATCCTCACCCAATACGATCTGCCAGGACAATCGTTCATTTCCAGCGACATTCATCGTTATTGTTGGCCAATCGTTGTGCACTTTTTTTTAAACAATTATGGGATGATTGGTCGTCAATCGTTCGTTTCCAACGATAATTATTGTACGTGTGTACGTAGCCTAAGGTGTTTATTTCTGGATGGAAAGCCACTATTGTCACTGCTGGCGATCTATAATTCACAAGTTATTGTAGTGTAAACATTCCTTGTTCACAATTGGACATTTTTTACTCTATTCCTTGGGGATAATTGCTTAAATAAATAAATTAGCTCCCAACTAGAAGTTAAAATATTTCAGGCTGGCCAGCGAAGATGGTGTCACTGAAGAAGAGGGAAATAGATGAGGTTACATTGGAGGAAAGTGAAATGGACATTAGTTAAACTGATTTGAAAAAATGCAATATCATGCACTGAAATGTTTTTATTTTTTCAAAATAAAATTGAACCCTTGCTCCTAAAAAGAGTGCCCAATATGCAGATTTGTCGTGGTTCTATGATGGGGGTCAGGTGACCAGCCTATTGGCCTATGCACTGCACAGGTATGCACATGGTGGGGGGGTGTGCACATGAAAGAGCATGCAGGCTTTGGAAGCATGAATGTTAATAATACTGCACTGGAAATATGCAGAGGGGTTTTGCCATAAACACTGGTACAAGGGGAAGATGTGCAAAAGGAAGAGTACTGTAGCATTGATAGAAGAGTGCCCTGTACGTCTGGGTACTGCCAAACTTGAAAACAAAAAGTTTGTGTTCCTACACTTTACAGTACAGTAGCACACTAAAATCTACCAGGTACATGGGAATTCAGCTTGTGGCAAGGCATGATGGGAATTGTAGTACAAAGTGCAAAAGTGTCAAATGCAATGGGCCTGAAGTTTACCTTCCATGTCCTTTTTTTAAAAAATGATGATGAACATTGAATTTGGTGGAACCTTTTGTAGTTCATTAAAGACCTTGGCACATTTTATGGACTAGGTGGTCAGTTCTTGCAGCAGTGATAATTCTAGAACCAGAATATATAAGGACAATTTGCAGCTATTTGTATGGCCTACACAGTGTGCATATAAAATGCTAGGTAACATTTATTATTGTGATTGGGAAGTTGTCGCCGTGTAGGTTTTGTAAGCATTAAAGCTGAGCTCTGGGCACCACATACCTTCAAAAAGAAGGTCTCCCAATTCAGCATTTCTGCTTCTTAAAGTAAAAGTTTCACAAAAAAAAGAAAAAGATCCCTTGCTGTTTCTCTTCTTTTTGTAGATACATTGCATGTTTGAGATCGAACCCTTTTTCTTTACCTTACTGGAAAGACCCTTGTATCAAGCATGTGCAGAATAAGCAGCCTACAACCTCCTAGGGTATGTAACGCAAGCAGGCTGCAGGTTTCCCCTTTAGTCTTTACCTGCCCTGTATAGTTTTTCTGGCTGCATTCCCCACATAAGGAGAAACACTGAGTTAAGGGCCCTTCATTGTGAAGAAGAGGTTTGTGATTGTGTTATCACACAGCACCCTACTGTCTGTTGTGCCATAACTGAAAACCCTTGCATAGGGATGGCCTTTAATCACAGAATTGAGAGTGTGAAATCATTCCATAAAATTCAATATAAATCTGTCTACAAATGTTTTCATAAATTCTTGTTCTATCTTTACACAGATAATTTCTAATATAACAACGTTGCTCGTAACATAGTTTATTTTTTTAGCCAAAGCTTGATAGCAGAAGTTTTTTATTTTTTTTAAGTACACCCACCTGTCCTCACTCAGTCATGGTCACCCCCAGCCTATTTCATTTTTGTTCTGATGTTTGGCCATCTTGATTGGCTAGGCCAGTAATAATAATATTATTAAACAGGATTTTTATAGTGTCAACATAAAACCCAGCACTGTACATTTAAATAGGGGTTGCAAATGACTACCAAATACAGACAGTGACACAGGAGGAGGAGAAGAAGACCCTGCCCTGAAGAGGTTACAATCTAAGAGGTGGGGGAAGTAACACACAATAGGAGGGTAGATATATAATGTAGTTATTCAATCTTGGCACCTGCAGGGGAAACTAGGATGTGCTGGGTATCCCAGCAAACAATGCTGAGATGTGCATGTGCAGCTCTGCTAATCTAATGTGCGTTTTATATTGAAGAAATTCTGCTACCCCTGTGGGACAATTTTATTATTACAATGCGTTTCTGTCTGCCTTTGATGATGTCATCTCCTAAAGCTTAAAGTGTGATAGTAGATATATTTGTACTCCTGCTGTTGTATTATTACATCAATCTGTTATTTTCAAGCTTCGTTGGTGTGGTAATGTTACATCTTGTCACTCTGTCTTGACAAACATGCAGATGCTGGTTCTTTAACAGTCAAAGTACCACTCATCACCCCCATTCATTCCATATGGAGCTGCCACAGATAGAGGCAACATGTAGCATTGTACTTGTGGTAGTAGTGTGAACACAGCTTAAAATAAAAAATGTAATTAGATAAGGGGCAGATTAGTGTCTCTGGGATGAAAGGGAGGAAGAAGAGTCACAGAGAAAGAAGTCCCAGTCATCACTTCCCCACATCACTGGAAGCTCCTCTTTCAATCCAATAATAATATAGATTCCTTTTCTGTGTTTGACGCTTTGTTATTGTAATAATGTGGCTGCACAGTTTGCATCTCTATAGTCAGTAACATTTCCTGATTATTAAGTTGTGTCTGAGGTTGTGTGACTGCCTCAAAGCCAGCATTTGGGAGCTTTAGGAAAATTTCTTTGTTATCAAAATCTGCTGTTATCATGGATTGCAGCTCTTTAATTATCTCATCCCTTCTAGTGCTGGATTGTATGTTATAACTAGGGGTACAAGGCTGTTTTTGCTTATTTCTTTTCGTTTGCAAGGCAGCATCTATGCTTGTCTAGATGGTTTTATTTTGTTATCTTTTCCTATGTAAAGATTCTACTAGTATTCTGAATATTTCTTTTTTTCATGTGAATACATATACAGTGGTATCTGGTGACCTGCCTGTGTATAATGGCTTGTTTGGTGTGTTAGGATAGGTTTAGCCCTGCTTCGGGATAAAGCAATTCAGCAAAGCTCTTCATGGCTGTGCAGTGCTGGTTCTTAAAAAGAAGTATCTGCTGGAAGCAGTATAAGTACCAATCACTGCTGCCCCTATTCCCTATGGGAACACACCACAACCATGTGAAGTTACAGATGTAGAGATAGTTAACATCAATGAGTGGGTTTTGTGTGAAGTCAGGTATAACATACGGTTATAGTTATGGGCCCTCCTACATTGATAATTATTTCATCAGTTAATTTAATTGCTAACTCTTGATTTTTTTGAGCTCAAGGCTCTTCCACCTTTTTATCTACAGCCTACTGATTTTGATTTTAGTCCCTCCCCTCTTTGTTGGGGTCAAATTTACCCCCAGAGCTGTACATTGTGAACCAATGCCAGTGTGCATTATTGAAGGCATTTTGTCTTGGCTTCACTTTTGATTCTGTCCTCTTTCACCCCACATTCAGAACATTTCCAGGTCCTGTCACTTTCACCTGCACAACATTTACAAAATCCACCCCTACCTGTCCCCAGAGACCTCTAAACTCCTTGTCCACGCTCTTATCTCTCGTCTGGACTACTGTAACATCCTCCTCTTCACAGGAGAGAGTCAGACTCATCTATCCTTCCCACCGCTCCTCTTCCACTGCCTCTCTTTGTAGTTCTTTTCATTGGCTTCCATTTCACCTTAGAATCAAATTCAAGCTCCTGTGCTTTGCTTTAAAATCCCTTCACAGTTTCTGACCTAATAGAAAAATACTCCGCCAACTGCTTTTGTCCAATGACCTAATACTAACTTCCTCACTCATAACCTCATCACGCGCACGGCTCCAAGACTTTTCTAGGACTGTCTGACTCTCTGGAATGGTCTTCCTTGTCATGTTGGGCTTGCTCCTACCTTCTGCACATTTAAAAGTGCACTCAAAACCCATCTTCTTGTCTCCAAAAACCCTCACTAATTCCCTCCACTATATATCCCCCTCCCATTGTGTGTTATTTCCCCTTCTCTTAGATTGTAAGATCTTCTGAGCAGGGTCCTTACCTCCTGTTTCATTGTTTGTATATGTATATAGGCAACCCCTATTTAATGTATAGCGCTGCCTAATATGTTGGCACTATATAAATACTGTTTAATAATGATGACTCAAGAACATAATTTAGAGATAATTGTCACACATATCAGAAGTGCAAAAAAACTTTATGGCAGGGTTACCATACGTTTTTCATAAAAGTGGTCGAAAATGTTAAATTATTAAAAATAATTTAAATCAAGCAGGAATGCTTGGTCATCCTTACATCCCCCCCACCCCCCCAGCTGATAATTGTGCTTTGAGGGGCAGCAGTTCACTCTGCACTTCCTTTTTTTTTTTTTTTTTTGTCAGCGTTTTCTTTGCTTCAGCTCACGTTTGCCTAATACTGCTTTACTCTTTCCTTTCCCAGTCTGAGCTCTGCAGTACTGAGGATTGTAAGGGGCAGATACCACATTTATTTGAGTATTTGCAATGTGCATGCATTTCCTATGCAATATGCTTTACATACCTAACTGTAAAAACATTTTTCATTTTCTTTCCTCCTGGCCATACTTATACATTGTTTTTTAATGAATTGTTCTTTTTAGACTTGGTAATCAGAACCTCTGCTCAACTGTAAATTGTCTTTACATGGCTGAAGGATGTCGAGAATTTCCTTCTGTTGTGGACCGTTATTTTACACGATGGTACAAAGCAGGTAAGGTTCAACAGACTAAAATTGTCAGTTACTGATGTTTCCTTAAGGTAAACCATCCTAGGGGGTTAATTGCAGATGGCTTAATTACAGCAATTACAGAGTCCTAGGTTCAAAGTCTGGCCAGGTAACTATTAGCAAGAATTTTCATAAGTGCTCGGGCAGTCAAGTGTCCCCCAAAGATTGTTCAAAAACATGCAGGCAGGTTAATTCAATTCCCTGGAAACTGTCCTTGGTATGCATGGAAAATAAGCAGCACAACCAAATTGCTAATGCCAGCTCCTGGGCACAATATGGAAGCATCAGAATTATAATAAAGAATAAAACAAATTCTCTCCAGAACAAAAGGTGAAGGAAAAATATTCTAATGTCTTTTCCTCTGACAGCTGCCAAAATAGAAAAATGAGCATAGGCATATTTATTAATCCTTTTTTTTTTTCATCTGGGCTGTAGTGTTTTGCCTGTGTCATTATCTGTAATGTAGAGGATGAAATTTTTCACATAAATAAGAAAGTTGCACAGCTGCAAATCACAAAAATTGTTCATATAGCCATTAGTATAGTATGTTTGAGTTCAAGACCAAAAAACGCTTTTATTGGAGATTTAGGGAAAGTTTGAGGTATATAAAACCAAAAAAGTATCAACAAATTGTGTTTATAGTTCCCAATATTATAATGAAACATTTCTGTCTTTAATTAATAAATCCTTGTCAGACTGAATTTTCAGTGATTTATTGGCCGACCTCGGCCTACTGAAAAAAATCTAAAAAGGTGGGCTGATGTCATTTAAATATTGTAAAAGCCAACTTTACCTTCGAAAGTCTGATTTCCACTCTTGTAGTTTTGTAGCTTCTACCCATGAATCTGCAAAAAGCTGTGACATGAGAAAGAACAATAAAGAGCTTACAGCAAGAAAAAGTCAGCCATCTATCCATTTTACTGTTGTATAGTGGATACCATTATATCCTTTTAGTTTGATACATAGATGTCATTTACTTTACCACTAAAAGCAAAAGGAAACACAGAGAAACATTTACATCACACCTTTCAATATTCTGCTGTTATGTGATGTTTTTTTTATTTGTTCAGATGTGAAAGGAAAGCTGCATGAAGACTACTGTATACTGCAACATTCAAACCGGTAAGAGATATTCTAAAACTTGCACCCAGAATGTAATAATTACATTTAGAAATTCTTCTACACAATAGGGAATAACCCTCTGTGCGTGCTGTATGTGCTATCAATGCTTGCATTTACCTATGGTAACACATGTAGTTATTTTTAATGAATTTTGAAGGTTTCAGAATATGCTACTGCTACAAAGCAGTGATGGCAGCTTCCTAATGAAGTGCATATATCCCCAGCATGCTGTCTTGTCCTGCTGACCATTGTACTTTGTAAAACATTGCTCCCTGGATCTCTGTACTGTAAGGCCTGCCCATTATAGGGAATGAGCTGACAAGAAAGCTTATCAAGGGTGTGTGGTCTTGGACAGGTTACAAAGTAATTGTCAGAATATACCATATTATTTTTCAGAACTGTACTAATATGTCTGCAACTAAGCATAATGCATTTGATTTTTTTTCACCAATGTTGTTTTGCTTTCAGAATATGTGTTATAACACTGGCCGAATGTCATCCAGTTCTTCAAAGTGGGAAAACCATTTCCAGTATTAATTATCAAATCAGTGCTAATTGCAGCAGATTACAGAATAAAGTGTCAGGAAAGTCGAAACGGGTGAGTGGGTTCTTTCTGATGCCATGATGAATCTTCTGAAGTATGATAAAGCTATTATAAAGCTACTAAATCTTTATAATTTTAGCTCAAAACTGCACATACAGGGAGGCTGTTTTCATAGCAGAAAAAATGTCCCTCTGCCAGAAATCCTTCTGCTTGCCTGTCAGTATTATATTTTTTGGTAGCAGACATGACAAGGTTACACATAAATATAAAGTAGCTCTTTGTTGCTCTAGAAAAAAAAGTGGAATACAGTAGGCAGATAGAAGTATATTTTTAGGGGGCTAGACAGGGTGCCCCCCTGAAATATCCCATGCATGATGCCTTGTTAATCTATTTTCCTGTGTTTTTCTCACACCTACCTGTCACTGAAACCTGCAGTCCTCCCTAGCAATTTTGAGTCAGCCAATCAGTTTATCTACAATGGTTTATAAAACATGAAACTGTAGTCTGCAGATTGCACTGCAGCCTAAAGATGACCATGTGTTCCATATATCTTCATTGGTGGGCCCATATTAATAATGATAAAAAGCCATTAATGTCATAGTTTTTAGTTACTTAATAATATAATATCTTCTGCCCATTTCTTTCATGTTTGTCATTGTGTCCAATCATTATTTCAAATCCATATTTAGAAATCATTAATTGTAAATTATCTTCTATTTCAGGGAGCTCAGTTCCTAACAGAACTTGCACCTTTATGTAGAATCACTTGTAGTGATGGTGATGAATATACTATTTACAGGTAAATAAATTGTCAAAATGATTGCATTGATTTTGTACATTGAGCACTTGTAAGTGTATAATGTTTACTCCTATAATTATTTATATATTTTTAAATTACTTAAAGTGGACCTAACTCCATATTTTAACATTACGTAAAGAAAAAATTGTATTTATTAACACAGCCCCTTTAATTCTTGATCGCCACTTCCTGAGGGAGCCATATGCACATTTTCACAGACCTTACTGTAAAGAATCTCTTCCTTATCTGGAGATTAAATTTATTTTCCACCAGATGCAAAGTAACGGCTGTAAAGTGAATAATTGGGAAGAGCGTTCTCTATATGGACCATTTGTAGAATACAGCAATAACTTGAAGTAATCATTTTCTGTATGAATTTATCAGTGCAGTCTCTCACATCATTGTGTTAGTATTTTGGCCCAGTTTCCTTAGAATATTTCTTCAGTTTATTGAAGCTTGCAGACATTTTGTTTATGTACACTCTTTTAATGCCACGGCATTTTGATTGTGTTTGGGTCTGTACTTTGGGCCATTGCTACACCTTTTCTTTTTTTAAGCATTCTGTTCTGGATTTACTGGTGTGTTTGGGATCATTGTCTGGTTGTATGATCTCACATTTGTCTTTAGAATACATAGTATTTTATAGTTGACTCAAAAAAAAAAAAAAACTCTACCCATGACCGTGCTTGACAGTTGGTATGAGATGTTTGTGCTGATTTGCTGAGTTACTGTGCATTATGGACATCCTAATTTTGGTAACTTCTGTCTATGGTACATTGTTCTGGAAGTCTGGTTTCTTCAGATGTTATAGATAGGAAAGTATAGTGTATGCAGTGTTCTCCCCAGAAATTTTTTTCAGCCGGGTGGTAGGAAGCTGTTGCCGGGTGGTAAAAAAGGGGGTGTTGCAAAACACGGCAAATTTAGTGCTCCCAGTTGTTTATGCCATGGGTATCCAGTAACCTCTGATTGTTTCAGTGTTCTGCCTTCTCCCAATTTATTGTTACAACTTTGTAGTGCCTGCCCTGTTAGTATATCCAATTTTTCTATTCTATGTATTTTGCCACAACTGTCCTATGCCGTGTATTGTGACCCAACTTACTAGTGTTCTAAGTTTTTTAAGAGTGTAATCCGTTGTAGTAGTGTAAAAGTATAATGAATGTGGTGTAACAAGTTAGGCTTAGCTCATATTAGCAGCAAAAAACATTTACCCCTT
>NC_092862.1:75638521-75658196 GCF_032062135.1 Pyxicephalus adspersus | reverse complement strand
GGCATCTAGGATTGGTGACAGGCGGTAAGTGCTGGGCACCTAGGATTGGTAACAGGTGGTAAGTGCTAGGCTTTTTCAGAGCTAGAAGTTTTTAAAGCAGCAGAGGTTCCTGGCATGAGGAATGGACAAATGTAACCTTACTGCCGGTGTGATCTCAGCCGTACTTCAGATGTGCTCCTGTGTCTATATTTAGTTAAAGTGAACTTTTGTGAAAACATTTTTTTTTCACTTGATTCTTTTACAAAATTAGCCCAGCAGGCCCACGCTGGCACAGTTTCCACCTTTTCTCTGATGCTCACTTGTACGTCCAATGCTGCCTTGCACTGCGCATGCATTAGATTGAACACTTCTTTTACATTATAAGAAATCCTCTGAAGATGCATGCATACAAGGAGCAGTGCAGAGCCTTTTGGGATATGTGACACAAATATCCCAGGAGGCTGCTGATTTCCCCTTCGGTCTTTACCAAAATGGAAGTGAAGACTGAAGGGAAGAGGTCCTCTCCACAAAAGTGTAAAAACAAAAAACGCACGTTTTTCCATTACATAACAAAGTCACTCTTTAATATAATGTTAAAAATGTGGCGATAGCATCATTTAATAGCATCATGCATGTGATATCAGATGGGGACAAGACAGACAATGATCCCCTCTTATCACTGTCCATATTCTATATAAAAACACTGTCTGTTACGTTTATCCGCAGTGTGTCATCGGCAGCGCAGTGTGATCGGCAGCGCAGTGTGATCGCTATGTGAGTGTAAAAGCTTCTTGTCATATTCTGCAGCCTAACAGCTCGCTGTGTTCAAACCTTCAGATCTCCTAAAACGTTGGTTGTATTGACTTGAAATTTTTAAGGTACACGTGGAGGCATAGGAAACTGAAACTGTAGGTGGAAGTGGGGGACACTTGTGGCTAAACCTTTTTAAAATGTAATTACTTAATTATGAGAACATAAATCTCTACCTAGCAGAATGTGCTGCCTGCTCTGTTACACATATCTTTCTGCATCTTACCTCAAACCCCAATTTCTCCAGAATTAAGAGGTGCAGGGAAACAAAAGTATAGGTGGAAGTGGGAGACACGTGTGGCGATCACCTTTCATCATCATGGCATCATTACAACATTAAAAAAAAAACTGTCCATCAAAATGCACTTCCTTGTTACACATGACTGTAACCTTCCTGTACCTCAACCCCAATAAAATTTAGTGGACAGAGTTCATTTTCTAATGATGCTATAGTGATGAAGTTTTAGGGGAATTTAGTCACAGATGTTCCCCACTTGTACCTATATTTTTGGTTTCTTACACCTCCCTATTCCCTGATTGAAGTTCAGAATGTTAGATAAGTGGACAGGAATGTGTAACAGGGTAGGGAATCCCATTTTATTGGGCAGAGTGTTTTATGTTCTAATGATGCTATAGTGATGAAGTTTTAGGGGAATTTAGTCACAGATGTTCCCCACTTGTACCTATATTTTTGGTTTCTTACACCTCCCTATTCCCTGATTGAAGTTCAGAATGTTAGATAAGTGGACAGGAATGTGTAACAGGGCAGGGGGCCCATTTTGATGGGCAGAGTGTTTTATGTTCTAATGATGCTGTAGTAATGAGATTGTAAGGGGAGAATGTGCCCGCCACTTGCACCTATATTTTTAGTTTTGTACCCCCACCCCCAGAGAAATTGGTGTAGAAAGAAGAGAAGCAGACAGTAGTTTGACAAGTAGGTATATATTTAGGGGCCCCACCCCAATGCTCCTTGCTATGTTAGTGGCTCCGGGGTCCCCAATTTGCACTTTCAATTTAGGACTCCTAGTTCCACTTTCCTCTGAAACAGCAACCCCAAAGTTCAATTTTCATAACTTTTTACATTTGTGACCTCCATATCTTGAAATTCTTTAAAGCTGGGGGGCTGAAATTGTAATAACTAGTATCTATGAGGGTCCCCTGTACACCCTGAAAATTACAGGTCATTGTGACATACATATTGGGAGATATGGAGGTTTGTGCACAGAGCTGTGAGGATTCAGAACGGCATGCAGAGCTAGAGGGATACATTTCACAGAGCTCGTGCTATGAGATGGGGGCGGGGCTGCCTGTGTCCCCTTCACATGAAGGCTGAGCTGTGTGCAATCCTCTGAACGGATGACACACAGCAGCCTGAGAGCCGTGCATGCGAGGATGAGAGCTGTCGAGAGCTGGGCGGGGTATTCAAATCAGCCGGGCGGAGCAACCGGCTAAAAACCTCTGGGGAGAACTATGTGTATGGCAGAGGTCCACAGCCCACTGGTGGGCTGTAAGAGCACAAAGACCAGCGGTGTTCCGTGGCTCTTGCGAATGACCCCCCCCCCCCCCCCAGTGGGGTCAGGAGAAGGACCCCGCTTGAAGGGGCGCACTGGCCAGAGCCGCGGACCACGTCTGGACCCAACCCGACCACTCTCCTATCGCAGGTCTGAGCCTGAGTGGACAGGTTCTGCCATTATGACGTCACACGGGGAAGTTCCTTCCCCTTTGAGTGACACAGGACGCGGTCCAGGGTCTATAAATCTAGTGATCCGCGAGCTGCAAAAGGTTGGGGAGCACTGGTGTATGGTATGAATTGGATCTAAAGATATTGTTGCAGCTGACCCCTATGATATAGTGACAACATTAAAAAAAGAACGAGAGAGGTCTTTTTGCTGCTTATATTCAACATTATACGATCTATACAAAAAATTAGACAGTGTAACAATATTTAGACTGCTGTGTCCCTTCCTTCTTGCATTCAAATCATGCAAGGAGGCGGGGATGTTGATTATTTCCTTTTAATCTCTAGACAGATACTACTACCATGGGTAATAAAAAGAAAATTGGATCCTGGTAGGTCCTGTGGACAGACCAGATCTGTGATGTATACACTAATGGGTGAGGTCCTTAAGTTCCTTAATTACTGACGTGTTTCGCCATATTGGCTTCATCAGGGGAGCTTGAGACACAAAATACTAAATAGAGCCATAATACTTAACCCTTTAATATAACATGTTAACACATTTCCCCAGACTAATGTGACATGCAGGGATTTCCATATGAGCACTCATCCTATTTGAAACACTAGGATTCCTATACTCCATATATGGCTATTATAGGGTAAGCTTAAATACTATTATAAAAAAAACATTTGTCAATTAATTACTTTACATACATGAAAACTGATGCATGGTAGCAGTATCTGGCTAGAGATTAAAAGGAAATAATCAACATCCCGCTTCCTTGCATGATTTGAATGCAAGAAGGAAGGGGACAGGCAGTCTAAATATAGTTACACTGTGTTATTTTGTATATACCGTATTATGTTGAATATAAGCAGGAAAAAGACCCCTCTTTCTCCTTTTTTTGTTGTTCAGATGCAAATTTGTACACCAAAACCATGCTGCCATGTTTTTTTTTTTTTTTTTTTTTTTTTTAGAGAGAGGAGTCCTTCTCCTGCCAATCCTTCCAAACAAGCCATACTTGTTCAGTCTTTTCCAGTTGTGCTGTCATGAGTCCAAGATGTGTCTCTTGGGTTTTTAGCAATTTCTCTGCTTATTGCGCAGTCATTGGGGTGATTTTCCTCGGACATCCACTCCTGGGAGGAAAGCCAACTGTCTTGAATATTTACAAGTGGAAAACAATCTTTGTTGATGTAAAATGAACTTTTTTTTTGAGATTTTTGAAAATGGCCCTTAACCTTTCCCATATTGATGGGCAGATCTCTTAAGATCATTGCTAATGTTTACATGACATTCTGTTAATGCACACCTGAATACTCTGACCAGCAAACTGCCAAAACCTCATTTTAATGGTTTCTGATTAGCAGTTAATCATAGGTATTTGATTAGCAGTGCCTGGCCGCTACTTACACTCTGAATACTTATGGAAGAGGTAAGGGTTTACCTAATTTTTCCCCACATTGCTTCTTAATTGTGACTTTTCAATAGGTAAAGACATGTATTTTCTTTTTCTATTCACTGTTTTAGTATCTTCTCACTCTTACCTTTAAAAGAGAGCTTAATGTTTTTTCTTTGTAAAAGTATATCTTTAGCTTTTTTTCAATCTAGTTGTATCAGGGGTCGGCTACTAGAAGTTAATGAAAATATTCTGCACAATCCTGAACTGTTAAAAGAAAAGGTAATGATCAAAGATACTCATCCTCACGTCTAAATCTGACAATTTTCCATTTGAAAGAATTCCCAATTTAGTGTTTGCAAATGTTTTCATTTATCTTTAAATATATATCGATCAAGTAATTGCTGCAAAGCTCCTAATCATTAGGTTGTATTGATTTGTATGGGAAAGGTAAAACATTCTGTTCATTTCTCATGTTTACTTTATTTTTATTATACTTCAGAATAGTAGCTTGAGACTAAAACCAGCAGCTCTGCACTTAATATTTTACACACTTTGCTATTTTGAACATTACTTTTAGAAATAATAAAAACAAACAATCTTGTTATACATGATCTGTCTTCAGCTGCCAAATATTTCAAACCCTTGTATCCTGGACAGCATCGGCAGGGGATGTTCTGTACAGTTTTCTAAAGAACATTGCAAAAAAATCAAATTTCCTGCTTGCATTAGATTGACTCTTTGCTAGTAGTATTAGCACACTCCTAGAGTTTAGTGCCGTGAGATTTAAATTTTTAATAAAGCCAGGGTGACTGGTATTCACCATTTTGCTTTTTCATACTTGCCAAAGGTTGAGCAATCAGAGGTGAAAAGTTATGAATATGGCTGTGAATTTTTTTTAAATTTATTTTTGGACACATGAAGTTTTGAAAAGTCTTTGTACTTCCTTTATAGTATGTTAATGCCACATGCAGAAAAACTGATATATTGATAATGGAATTTTAGTCATGTCTGGAATTCTAGAAGTAAAGTCTTCTGTCTTAAGTGGACATGAAAAATTTACTACTTTTCTGAAATTATTTTTGCAGTGCACTTCCCGTTAACTTGTAGTTGTATATCTGCAGTATGAAATCTAAGCCAATTCTGCATGAATGAGCAGCAAGAGTAGTGAAAACTCAAGTCACCTGAGACTAGCATTGTACACTTTACTGGAAAGAAATCTGTTACTAAAGATCTGCAAACCATCACCCCCTCCATTACTTCTCATGCTGCATTGTAACTATTACTTTAGTAGCCATTAGGGTTAAGCTGCGTACACACGTGCACGCTCTCCACTCTTTCCTTGCATTAGGATCGCTCGACGTTCATCGTTCGTGGATGTGCCAGGACGGATCCACGGACGATGAACGACGCCGACTGTACACACGCGAGATTCTCGCCCGATATCTGGCCGATGCCGATTATCGGGCAAGAAAAATCTGACGTGTGTAAGCAGCTTTAGTTTTGGTCAGAAAAGGTCTGTCTACTGGTTCCCTTGTGAGCTTTAAGTATTTTTGACCTTCCCTCCCTGGGTGTGATAGTTACTAGTTATGTTCTGTCATGTGCTGACATGTCAGGACAGCAGTCAGGAAAATTTTTTACTTGGCGTAACTTTCCTTTCCTACTAAGCTCTATGTCAGTGTGCATATATAATATACACATGTACGATAAGTAATACATTTTTATTTTTTTTTTGGAGCAGGGTCTACAGTTCAGGTGGTCTTCCTTATTAGATCTCATGCTTTCAACTTCCCACCCCCAGCAGTATAGAGTTAACTTTTTATTTGATCCTCATCCACTGTGCAATAAATGTATTTGATGTGCTTTAGCACATGTAGCTACTAATGACACATCACACTATAAACATGTTAATTAATGTGTTCAATATTTTTTTTTGTTTTAGCCAAGTTCAGAAGGTTACATAGCAGTTGTACTACCAAAATTTGAAGAGAGCAAGACTGTTACAGAAGGACTTCTTTCCCAAAAGCAGTATGAGGAGTTATTGCTGAAAAGGACATCTTTGCCTGTACAAGATGCTCCAGAGGTGTAAAGAACTTGTGTTGTCTCTGAAAATCTACCTCTAAACAATAGGACCCTTTTTTATGAATAATGGCTGGTAACCAAAAAACTGTTTAGTCTTTACTATTTATACCAACAACATTTTGTCTGTTCCTAGATCTAATTTTTTATTAAAAAAATTGTAAAAAAAAAATAAAAAGCTACTATTTACTCTATAAAAAGCAATTTGAAAATGTTACAGAACATAAACTTTCTGAGCAAATGTTCCAAATTATGGGGCTACGTTGGTTGTTGGGAAAAGATCTACACTGTAGCATCAGGCTGTTAAAGACAGGACTTAGACTGTCTGACATCCAACATATTTGGACTTGATTTTCTGAAGTAATGGTAATATTTCAAGGGCAAAGTTTTTGTTTATCTTACTATGTGAAGACAATTCACTTTGAAAGGAATACCTAATCATGGGTAAAAAAAAAAAAAAAAAAACCCTTTTACTTGCATCTGACTAAATGCTTAGTAGTGCTTCACTTGATTCTATAAGCAAAGGTAAAACTCTCTTCAAAAGTGCTAATTGGTTATATTGATATCAGGTTTCACAACTATTGGCTGTTTTCATGTGATTCTAGCATCTGTTGTTACTCCACTGTATAAGCTTTAACAGAAGTCTGTGTGAAATAAACAGCAGTTAACTTCAGCAAGGAGAGGGGATTTCTCCTCTCACACACTGTATCGGCCTATACACCTCTTTGGACAGGCTGCCTTTACACACAGACCACCCTAGGAGACTCCCACCATACATAAGGCTGAAACGACAAAACGTCGACCTATCCTTCATGCAAAATGTGTTCAATTATAATATTGATGTGGTGTTTTATCCATCAACTTCACATTTAACAATAGTATTAAAATGAGGGTTTTAAATAGCCTTGTCCATAACCACTACATTCCTTCATTTGAGCCAGCCCCTAGTGGATTTGCTAACAGCAAATTATACTGTATTAGAATAACACCACACAAACAAAAAGGTTCATTAGAATTTTATTTTAAAAATAGAATCTTACATTGTTAATGTAAAAAAAACTACAATTTCATGAAACTTAAATATGGGATACATTCTGAGAAAAGATACATTTTTGACATGCATCTTAAATTCTACAAGGTTTAAAAGGTAAGCTTAGTAAGTCTACAGGGGTTACAACATAAACCTTTGGGTACCCTCCAGCTGCTAACCCCAAAGCAGCTAAATGCCTGAACCGCCATCTTTAGACCAAGATCTTTGCATATTTAGACTGAATCAGAAAATAGTTCTCTGAGAAAATCTTCAACATACTTAAAGAATCCAGCAGCAATTTTACAATAAAACACTTTATTTTAAAACTGTCAAGGTGCAGGTTGTAATTGTGAGTAAAGTGTGCTGTTTAACTCGGAGTCGTGATATGGACAAAACGCCAGCCCTTAAGACATGAGCTGATCAGTGCTTTTAGACCACAGAACATCACCCTGATACAGGTAAACGGGTACAGTACAAATGGGGAAGAATTGCAAACCAGCAAAGATGACAAAATGTAGACAGCAAAATTTTAACACAGCAAATTTAAAGGATGAGAATTTCATTTTGTTTCTGCATATTACACGTATACAAACCATAGCAGCATCTTTGGGTTAAGGTTTCCATTAAGACATTCACAACAGTTCTGATAACGCTTAAAACCATGTGATTGGTGAGCAGAATAAATTGCAAACATTCACATTTAATAAAGACTTATTACAACCTGACATTGCAAATTTGTATAAAGTACAATGGTACCAATAAATGAGGAGCAATAAACACAAAAATTAGACTTCACACAGAGTTCAGTTTTCTGTTTCTGCCTGTGTCCATCATACGCCCTTTCCATTGTGCATGATGCATGGCTACTTGCTTTCTAAAAATGTTAGATTAGCCACATGGTGCTCCAGAGACTTAACTCCAAAAGCTTCCACTGATTTCCCTTCTATACCATCTTCATTAGCAACATTCTGGAGCCGGTTTTCTCTCCATGTTGGAGTGGGTCGATAACATCCATTGCCTGCTTTGCACTGAAAAATAAATCTGGTTAAGTGAAATAATTTAGGTGTGTTCCTGCTGGAGCAGAATGTGTCCGCTTCTTTCCATATGGCATCAATGAAAGTTTTATATTTCATTTATAATTAGTCTTTCAATCTAAACAATTACTATCGCGCACATGTCACATTTTCAGGAATTTATCTGACTTTAAAAAAAGTCCATAGTTCTCTGATGCGTTTGTTGGATTTTAAATATCCCACTCATTTTCTTCTATCTATCCAGACAAATTTATTATTGTTTGTTTTATTTTTTTTTATTAATGCAATATAATTATAATTATATATATATATATATATATATATATATATATATATATATATATATATAATTTATACACACACACCACGGTTTACACTGACAGCTATGCTAAGAATATATATTTTACATTTTGTCTGATATGCAATATATCCAGTATGTGTGTGCACATGTAATGATTATTTATAAATATTATTTGATACATTATATGGTTAGGGAAAGTACATGCTACTGCCAACTTTAAAAAGTGAAATTTCGAAAGTAGTTAGTACTGGCCTGGATTAAGAAAGCAATCAATATAATTTTTAAAGGTTCTAAAAACACACTTCCTTTTTATGAAAGGGCAATATAGTAGTATATTATATTATTGTTTGAGAAGCTCCATTCTACAGAGGCATCTAAAATCTAGCCTTGCATTGCTACCCAATGAGTTGCTGAGCACAAATCTTTATAATTGTTTCACGGCTGTGATTCAGCCTGTTTCAAGGTGGACTTCATAAAGTACTAGAAGTTAAAGAATGACCAACTCTACATTTTTAAGCACTATTATGCTGAATTACCTAACCAAGAGATCAAACTCTGCTAAGAAAATTACCTATTGGTATATTTTAGGAAAAAAAAATTGTATAAAATGCTACTGAATTCAAGTTCCTTGTGTGCATTTTTTACTTCTCACTAGTACCAACTATAGCTTCAAAATTACTAGGTGGCAGTAGTATTTTTACCTTCACTCACAGGAATGTTAGCCAAAAGGAAAAAATCTCTCTCTCTCATATATATATATATATATATATATATATATATCAGATCTATAATAGGTTGCAGCACTGAAGCACCTCACCTTTCGAAGCAGTTTGCAGCAGATTGGAAGTACTTGGGATAATATCATCATGATTGCCTTTGATTTCTGAATACATGTGTCAACCTAAATATATATAAAAAGATTAAGAGATAAATGTCTGTTACAATCACCTAAACGTAGAGCAGTGCAATCACCTGACTCTTCTATTGAGAATGTTAAGTACCTTGGAAAAAGTAGCAGTTTTACCCTGCACTGGAGCCCTTGAAGTGATCTGAAGCTGCTGGCTTAGTGGAACAAGTTTTTCAATTTCCAGGAGAAGTAAAGGTTTGTCATCATCCTCAAGCTTGAACATAAAACAAGCAAAAAAACAAATTTTAGAGACATGAAAGATGCATCAGGAAATAAAAATGTCACAAAAACCTAAACAATAAGCAACGCACACATGAACAATAAATTCAAGAATTACTATATTGTAAACTTAAGAAGATTCTCACGTTAGGAGATTTAATCAGTTGCTGGCAGTATCAGCTCTTAAAGCCAAGATCTCTCTATAACTTAGGCCTTTATTGGGTGAAATGTATCATAGCCAT
Source organism: Pyxicephalus adspersus (assembly GCF_032062135.1). Classification (NCBI taxonomy): domain Eukaryota; kingdom Metazoa; phylum Chordata; class Amphibia; order Anura; family Pyxicephalidae; genus Pyxicephalus; species Pyxicephalus adspersus. The sequence continues at coordinate 75,648,520 of NC_092862.1, read as the reverse complement.
GCACTCGTTGCCTGATAGTTTTCCAATAAAGGATTATCAAACTGACATCACCGAAAAATAGCCAAGATTTTTAATTAGCGATAATATAATTGGGTTGTCAATAAACATCATTATATAAAACTAAAGCAATGGTTTACATGTATTAAAAAAATGTAAAAGGATGTTCTTTTAACAAAATTCCAAGCAATTTTGACAACAGCAGACAAATCTTCAGACAAAAGTAGGGTGTATAAAAAGAAAAAAATGCTAACTCCCCCAAATGTTATATGGCTATTAAAAAAATGGCTGTAACCTCACCATTCTAAACTATCAATTCAAGAAAAGGGTACACATTTGTTATTAGAGAATACCTAGTTACCTGGTTTGAAAATGTATGAAGAATGGATGAAAGCTTGATACTGGCTGCTGCAAATACCTAAAAAGGAAAACATAGTAAATCTGCAATTTCAGATAAAAAAAGGGAATGAATAGTATATGCTTTACAATATGGAAATATTTAATTTCAGGTAGTCCGCGGGTTACATACAAGATAGGCACTGTAGGTTTGTTCTTAAGTTGAATTTGTTTGAAAGTCGGAACAGGTACAATATCTTAACAAATGCAATTAGGACAGATGTTTATCTCCACATAATTAGATTATAATATATATTATATTATATATTATACATATATATTATACATAATATATTAGGCAGTGAGGTGTTGGTTACTGTATAAAATCCTCAGTAAGAATCACAAACAGAGCAAAACTTTATGGAGCCTAGACATTCCTTAACTTCTGGAGCAAGCTGTTTTTGGATATGCAATGGATATACCTGTAATACAATATGTGAATATAGGGTCTAGGCAAATTTTATCATTTTGTTTAGCAAAAATATTTAATTTTCTAGGAATACTATAGGCAAACAGTTTCCAATTTAGGAAACTTTTACAGTATATACAAGATATACATTTTATTTAAAAATAACCTACACAGATATTTTAGGCATAAAACTATGAAATTATTTGAACACAAAGGTGTTTTTTGTGAATTTTACATGTTAAGCAACATTGGAAAAAATAACACAGAAAAATAAAAATTAATAGTTAATAAAAAATGGGAAATATATTGGCTAGGGAAAGAAGGGAAGAAGAAAATAATTAGAGCTGATTGGGATTACCTAAAGGATAATAAGGGTAATGTGAATTTTTTTAAAATGTGTATAGTTGATACTATTAGTACCATTTTCCTTACATGATGTAAATGATGTATAACTAGTTAATCAATTTATTCTATTTACTCAGGGACACGCGCAGACTACCCACAAGGGCTTAGGTAAAGTGTCAAGAGATGTACCTGTACTGCAAAGAAGGGCTTCCAAATCCCGTCCTCGAGGGTCAGGAAATTTGCAGATAAACTAATATTCTGAAACTTTTTAAACCACACTAAACATTTCTGCAGATCCTGGTCCTCGAGGACTGGAGTTGGACAACTGTGCTGTTGAGAAAACAAGAAGTAGTTAAAGAGTATCTTCCAGAAAAAAAACTTTTTTTTGTTTTGGATAAAGGAGGAAATGGTTAGAAACTGTCAGATTTCTGACCAGTTGTCATGTGAATAGGTGTTCCCTTTAGAATATTTCAACCTAATTTATTGATGACCATGACATTTTGAATTTTCCATCTCTTTAATTCCTAATGATATTGGTCACCAGCCTACCTGAACAGATGACCCTGGATGGCCATCTGAAAATTATATCCCGTACTAATGATTACTGAAAAGTATGTTCACATGAACTTATAACATTCCCCCCACCTCAAATTCCCCCAGCCTATGATACCACTACCCCTATAGTTTGGTAGACTCCCTCTCCTAATACACATACATCGTTTTTACTGTACCCCACAGGCACTTGCACATCATGAATAAGTTAATTTAGTTGTCACAATATCCTTGTATATTTGTCATAACAGGTAATGTACTTTGCTAAATGTATTCAATACATACATTTTAATGCACTGTACTTTTAACAAGAATGTATTGACAAACTCATAAAAACTCACATACAGAAAGCTTAAACGTAGATTTAAGGATAAATATATAAACACTTTTAAAAAATGTTATACTTTCCAACATTCAAATAACAAAAAATAAAATTCTTTCACTACAAGGAACACTCAATAGACTGTTCAGCATGATCACCAACATTGCAGCTTTGATTGTAAGATTTTTCATCAAGATGAAAAACAGCTGCACTGGCTTACCTCAGCTTGATGAAATAAGTCTTGGGTAGTCTTCAACAATCCTTCACCCCTGCAGAGGCAAGGATAAAATGTGCTCAGTTTGCCTAAAGATGGCTTGACACAAAAGATGTCTGCATTACAGTAAAGTTATCAAGAGATAAATATGGGGAATGGAATGTCTGACTGTTTTCTTACAATTGCATGTTCCATGGTGTTATGCGGATGCACTGGCTTTACAATTTTAGAAGAACAAATAGGAATATCTGGAAAGGACTTTCTCTACCTTTCTTTAATACATGATGATGACTCATGATGACATACATTTATAAGCACTCTATTACAGTGTATGTAATTGTGTTTCTTAGCATTAAGTAGCTGTCGCACCGTTAGTGCTATCGGTGTACCATAAGCGGTATTTCTCTTCACTTCCTGACTTAGAAACACAAGTCAGATGTTAGATAAAATCTCTCCAAAGAGAGGAGATATATCTTCCTAGAAAGTATTTACCAGAACAGTCTTATTGGAAAATTTACTTTGTGTACTTTGTGTACCAGAGACAATGGTCACCAGGACAGATAGCGAGGATGAATCTCTTAAACAGGGACACACAGGCAGTAATAAATACCTGATAGGATCTCTAACCCTTCTATGTTCTATTCAAACTTTGCAAAAATATATTGGCTTAACATTTCATCAGTTTAGGGAATTTGTGCTTGCCTTAGGCAAATGTGGAATGCAATTTAAAAAGTAAAGATTTGCTATGTTATAGGAACATATGAAATCTATTCTGTGTATATAGAGCTAAAGTTTTGGGTGCAGGGCTTCCATCCCAGTTTGGTTCCTGGTGTATGATAATAAAATTATGATCTACCAAACATACAAAAATACTTCCCAGATCCAAACCATGCATCATCAAAAGCTATCAACACTTCTCATGTTAATTATGTGGTGCCCATTGTTTCAAATGCCACAAAAGGTACACCCCCAAAGATTTGTTCTGTCAGGCAATATAGACATTGTCGCAAAGATGACAAACATCAAGAGGGAATTTGCTGAACAGGCTGAGGGGTAACTCCAATCAACAATGTAAAGAAACTCATAATTCTTTTTTTATGTCAATAGGAAATGTGAGTAAAATAAGTTGTTTTTGCAAGGGATCCTTTCTTTTACACAACTTTCCTATTAAAAGAGTCACTTTCATATTTCAGCAACAATCTTTCCCTAAGATTATGCTGTATGTGCAAAATTCAACATAACAGATCAACACAGTAAAAAAAAAAAACCTTTACCTGGTGAACAGGTACATTGTGTAAGCCATACTGGACATAGTCTGTCCATGTCTCAACAGTTCATTTTCTTGATCTTCCCATTTTTCTGACTCGGTGTCCACGTCTGATGTCAGCAAACGCAGCTCTAACCCCAGTTTGGCAATTTTGCCTTGCTCCTAGAAGGAATACATATTTTTTCTTAGATTAGTGTATAGTCAGTAAAACCAGAAAACATCTCAGTCTTTGCTTTTAGCATTTAAAATATGTATGTGCTGGGGCTTCTTAGCAAACCCCAGCCTTCATTACTAAGCATCCTGCAACATCAAAACTGAATTAAATATTACTACTCTAGAAAATAGTGTTTAAAGTGAACCTATTCTATGCCCATGCAATGCCATTCTGACCTGGTACATAAACTGGTTATTTGCACATAGATGAGGACATATTAAAAGCCACATGGTAAAGTCCTACAGGTCTAAGCAGCCAATTGCCAGCAAAAGAAGAGTCACATGCTTCCCCATACTTGGAAGTTCCAGGTCTTTTTACCATTTGGCCAATGGTAAAGTATGTGCTGTGACTGTGGTATGTATGGTTCTAAATAGGCTAATCAGATATTCATTTGTTTCATTTCAAAATTATTATAACAATGTTTAAAGAGAGATTTACTTATTAAATAATATCCCCCCCCCCCCCAACTTGAACAACCCTGCTTAGGGACTAACTTTCTTCTTCAAATCAACAGATAAGCCATCTGCTTTTCTTCAGTAAAGTTCCATAAACCTAAATAGGACATACATGTATTGCGGGATATTAGTGTGCAAAATTTTTTGGGGGCATTCTGCTTAGAGTAGCTGGGAGGGCTGAGGGGTATAAGAGTATAAGATATGAATATTCATTAGAAAACGTACTAAAACCTATAAAGCTTATAAAGAAATCCTGTTTATCACATAAAAGAATCTAAACCTTTATGACACCAGGAGATACCAGACTGCCTTGTGTCAAGATTTCCAAAACCCTGCTTGCTGACTTACCTCCACATCAAGCTTTGATGGCTTTAAGGTTTTCAAGTTCGTACTATGCTTCTGGAAAAGGAAGTATTAAAAGTTACTCATCTCATACCAGCAATATTTCTTTCAGTACAAAGCAATTCTGCATGACACTGTAATATTCTAAGGCAAACAGGAATGAGAACACTAAATCTAGAGTTAAAGGAACATTGTACAGCGATTCCTATGAACAGATATTTTGTGTTATTTTATTAAACATACATTTTATTAGGTTAGACACTATAGTCAAAGTAGCATAGCTACTACAATCATGTTTATTTAGAGAGATATACAGAAGCTGCCATTGCGGACATCTGTTTTAAAAAAATATTGTCATCTGAATGTGCCCAACATTTGATCCCCAGACTTGAAACAAGCATGCTGTAAATAAGTTTCCGAAGTGTGATGATATTTTATGTCTTAGATGTTTCTGGTCAAGGGCTAAGAGGGCATTAAATCCCAAGCCTCAAAGTGACAGGGAACTAGCATTCATGAGCCATTTATCAATGTGGCCTGACAGAGCCCATTTAATCCCTAAAGTTTAGTGGGAACCAGCCCTTCGGGTTCAGATAACATGTTGCGTCTAAGGTTCAGATAACACATTGCGTTTAAAGTTCCACTTTTAACTTTGTATGTTCAGGCAGGACAATATTGCAGAACGGGACAGGCTATGTCCATATTGCAATAATATGTCTTACCTGACCAATCACTCCTGGCATCTTCTAAAACCTGGCATTCCCAGATTCCCTTGCATGTGCTGGGGATGAATGCACTGTTGCACATGAGTTACATTGCCCAGAAGTGGAGGAGAAGAAGGAAAGTGCTAGTGCCTGGCGTTGGAATGCGGACAGGCAAGTCAACTGGGTATAGTTCCGCTTTAAGGCTTAGAAATATTGTGAGAGCTAATTGTTAAAGGTAAAATAAACCAGTTATGGGAGAAACATGGAGGTGGTCACTGTTGAGCTCAGTAATTGCCAACTTTTTGTAGACCCCAGCTTAAGGTCTGCATACATGTACAGCCAGGCAAATGGCATTTTCAAACATAAGTAACCAATCTCAAATAAAGTATTTCTCTCCAAAAAGGTCCTTGTTGTAACAAAAATCTAAAATAATGTGTTAGGTTTTGGATATTAGTTATATATAATGGCAATATTTAAGGGAATATGTCAACAGGGTTCAAGATGCTATACAGTGATCAGGCTTTTTTTAATCAGTTTGGTATTAAATGATATCCTTATAATATAAGGATTATATTAAAATCCTTATTAGTAATACAAAGGGCAACAATATGCAAAAATTGTAACCAATCAAAAATCATGTTAATTGCGTTACCTACTGTAAACCACAATTTAATTAGTTAATGTGTGTCACTGAACTATATCAGTCTATTACGTACTCACAAAGTTTGAATTTGTTTCTATTGAAATATGTTCTGTTTAAAATCATTCTTGACTACCATTATTTAATATGCGCACTCATACTTTTTCAAAAATAATTTAAGACAAAGAATGTTCTGTCAGTGTGAGAGTTTAGGATCCCTTGGAGCATGTAGTACAAGCGATAGATTTTATGCCTAGAAAATATCTGACAGTCATTTTCTTCCTACAGCCACTGACATGTGATTGATAGATAGGGCAGTAATTCCATTGAGCACAATGAATTAATGATAGTGATGTGTTTGGCGGGCAGTGTAGTGATCTACAGTGAATTAGGATGATTCCACTGTCATAGGAGTTAATGCAGCAGTCAGTCCATTTCATTTTGTTACACAATTTAAATTCATTCAGTACATCATACTAGTTGAAGAGCACAGAAACCACTAGACACAGCAGAATCAAACTGCTCATGGGGACATATTGTCCTCTCACATATCTGGATGAAAAGGAATCATAGCATCTATCTAACATGCTACAATTTTTCCAAGCTGACAAATATAGTAATTTTAGATTTTTTAATATATGTTAAATATCAAAAATGAATATCTGTATGTAAAGTCTTAAAGGGAAAACAGAAGCACATTGAATATCCTTTCCTGCGAGTAAAACCATGAATAGAATATAACAAAAGTAATCATTCTAAGCATGGAGAGGGACTGGGATTATGAAGTCTGTCTATTAAATAATGAGACTGATATAATAACTCAATTTTATTTCTAGTGCCTGTTCCCTTCAATATACTCTCCATTTGCTATTAAACACCTATGCAGTCTTGTTTTCCACTGGTGTGGTGCAGATCAGTTTCTGTCGGCTGTTTCATGATATTTGATTTTTTTTTCTGGCAGGACTAAACTAAAAATAAAAAATTACACTTACCATTAAATACAATGGTGCTGGTCATTCCCACAATCCGGTTCTGCGTCGTCCTGGAATTCCTCTTCATCCCGACGCAGAGGAAGTGACGGGCTCCGCCATCTTCTGTCTTCTCCTCTGTCTCTGGTCTTCATTCTCAGGTGATGTAGCCACTGTGAAGGGGGTAAAAATAGAGCCGATCTCACTGCACAAGCATGAAATCGGCATCTCTTTCCCCTTGGTGGAAAAATGCCCCTTCTACGCATGCCCGAGATCAGGACATGCGCAGAATGAGCAGCCAATAGCCTCCTTGGATGTACGACGTAGGTATCCCAGAAGGCTCTGTGCTCCACAAAAAAATACATTTTTACTTTATATAGAAGAATTGTCTATCCTTTTATGTAAAGTATAAGGTGCTCAATTTGATGTTCCAGTCTAGTAATGTGTTTGTTGGTCAAAAATTGTTTAACGAAAAGTGCGGTGTGAGAAGAAGCATTTGTCTGATGAAGAATGAAACTATTTCTCCACATTTCTGGCTGTCTTTTCCTGTCTCTTGCTTTTAGCTTTATCAAAACTTCCTTATATTACATTCCTTATGTTGGTTCACTGTGCTATCCGGAACCCATTCTGACAAAATAATGCCCTTTATGTCAAAAAACATGATGAGAATAGCTTGGACTTTCTTTGACATGCTCTTTTGATTCTGGGTGATGAAGGTTTTTTCCAGTGCATTGTGGTTTGTTTTAGATCATACTTTTAGAAGATCTGGGTTTTGTCACAAGGGTCCACCTCAATTTGCTGCAGAATGTCAGCGCAAATTTCTTTGCGCCACTTTTGTGTTCTGGTGTGAAATTTTACAAAGAATGTTAAATACACACGTTACTCAACTTTTAAACTTATCATGACTGCACGAGGGCAAACACAATTGCATTAAATGGTGACTGACAGCAAACTAAACGACAGAGTACCATCGTTTGGCTTGCATGTTTGTACAAGTTTAAATATTCATGGCAAGTGTACATAACCCGTTTTTACTGTTTTGGTTTAAGAGATAGAAACACAGTCTCTTTATGTAATAGACTGATTCGTATACACACACACCTCAAAACATTTAGAAATAATTTAACAAAAAAAAAAACAAATAAACCCAACTTTTGCTAGTAACACAAGACTGTCACATCCTAATAGAGTTGTTCTTGTAATATTGAAGACCTTTTGTAGCTTGTTCAAACCATTACTTCTGTTCTAATGAAGGTCAGGAAAACATTCCAGGCTTTTGAACAGGTAGCCACCTTTTTAAATCAAATGTGAAAAAGAGGATGCCATTTGTCCAAGAGTAGAATGGGAAGTGTAAAAGGTTTGGAACCACCATGTTTCAGTTGCATATTCTTATCCTTGGTGTCAGAAATATTGAATAGGTGTTCATCCTTCAGTGTACATTGTTGAGTGTAAATTGTTTTGTTAGAGATGTCATGTTTTCCGACAATCAACTTTTACGTTGACACATTTCATGGTGATGGGATTAGGGTTTTTTTGCTACCTAGGCAGATATAAATAGTGGGGGGTTTTTCGGGTAGTCATTGAAACTGATAAAGTGGAAAAATCCTGTTGAATGTGAATACTACTAGCTATACCATAGCTAGAACTACAGAGAATCTTCACAGGTTTATCAGGCTTTCCACTATAGAATGTTTATTAATCACAAGTTTAAAACTAAATATACTGAGCATGATTTATTAAAGCATTCCAAGGTTGGAGAGGATACACTTTCATCAGTGAACCTGGGTGATCTAGCAAACCTGGAATGAATACCTTCAAAGTTATTTTTTGAATCCTGGACCGGATCTTCACTATTGAAAGTGTATTCTCTCCAGACTTGGAGAGCTTTAATAAATTAGGCCCATTATGTATATCAATTTTGTTTTAGACAGTATTTGTCCATAAAGAGCAGGGACATTTCAGGTCTCTGTCAACTGGAAATACTCCGGAAATGAAACTGGTTATGGAACATACAGTATATCTCAAGGGGTTATCAGTAATAAGGATAAAGAAGATAAAGGGGCCTAATGGTTAGACAAAGGTTACTGGCCCTCTAAGGCTCAATGACATGTTTTCATTAGGTTTGTTGTAGCAATAAAACCTTGTTTGTGGATCAATCTCTACTGAATTTTGATTTTTTGTATTGTGTATTGTAATTATTTATGTACGGTGTTACTAGGTTTTGTTTCTCTTTTATCGTATGATAATTTGATATAATATAGTAACTTTGTTCATGTTTACTTTCCTTCCTCTTTAGCAGAATTAAAAAAGCTCTGCTACACTATAGAAAAAAATAAAAGAATAGGGTTTATCTTTTCACAAAAAAATAAACTGTCATGAGATTACTATGTAAGCTTCCTTTGCTGATCTCCCACTCATCAGAGTGTTAGTTATCTTGCTGTAATGCTAAAATTCTGGCTTTACTTTCATGAGTTTCAGTCCTGAAATAGCATATTAGCAATTCCTAAGCTTCTTCAATACTGTGGGGCAGCTTGTCAGGAAGGCCTGTCAGATGGAAAAATATAAGATGATATACAGAATACAGAAATGTATGACCTGACTCTGCAAAACAATGCAAAAATATATTACTGACAGCCAGGCTTGCCCACAATAATGATTTATATGATATTTGGCAATTAGATCTGGATGTATGTTAATGGTTATAAAAAATGTTATTTTATTGACTATTTTATTTGTATTGAGCTCAATTCATGTATACACCGCAACCTGTTTTGTACCGTATGTTTCCTGCAATACTGAATCTCCCTTTCTCTCCCCCTCACCTTTTTTCCTTTTGTTCTGTTACACAATTTGTACGTATCCCCTTGATGTTTGTATGTTATAAAAATTAAAACCCCCCAAAAAATGATTGAAACAAAAAAAAAAAACATCCATGTTACTGCCTGTGTGGTATGGACACAAAGAATGACCCCTTGTATTATATACAGAAGAAAAGAGACCCGGGACCGGAGTGTCAAGTGACCACAGCTTACATATGTTAGGAAGTAGATTCCTGCATTTTTTTATAGTTACTGACCCCTATTTCAAGTGCTACTATCCTAATAACCACAGGATTAAAATATTACTACTATCCTAATAACCACAGGATTACAATATTACTACTATCCTAATAACCAC
>NC_092862.1:75346267-75638160 GCF_032062135.1 Pyxicephalus adspersus | reverse complement strand
ATTACTACTATCCTAATAACCACAGGATTACAATATTACTACTATTCTAATAACCACAGGATTACAATATATTACAAGTATTGTTACATTTTTGCTGCATCTGGTGATCAGATTTTCCTATGTAAGGATTAAAACTGTATGCGGTGTAGCTCAGAACTGACAAATGCATGTGTTTCCAGATGACCTGGTTAACACTTGAAGTAACCGTAGCCCGTTGTTGCGATACATGCATTTTTCAACATGTCACAGGACAGGCAAATATGATGCTGTGAGCAAAATGTGTAAATTCTTGTGTACGATGTAAATGATTTTAATCCAAATTAAAATGATTAAAGGCTTGATAGCGCTTAAAACCAATGCATGGTCTGAAGCACTTCTCATTACAGAAACCATTGCTCTGAGGAGAAAGCATACATGAAAGGAATCATTTCCAGACATGTCATGCAATTTGTACAGGATCTTCACATCATTTAATATCCAGAACTGCTTTTTATACTTTCAGCAAGACTAACAGGAAAAATGTGACAATTTACCCCTAAAGTGATATGTTGACTAAAATATATTAAACTTGAAAGCACTTGGAAGATAATAAACTAAAAGCTACAAATATACTGTATATGGTTTCTCAAGTAAGCACAAAATTTCCCCTTAGTTCTATGAAAAAAAGCAAGAGTTGGCCAAAATAAAATTTTTTTCTATCATATTGTTAATGTGGAACTAAATTTCTGCATCCAAAATTCATAATCAGACAGAGCCTTATTGCAGAAAGGGACAGACGAAGTTCCTTCTGCAATAAAACATACTTACCTGCCTGATCGCGGTCTTCTTCTGTGAAATGTGCAGCTCAGAGTAAAAAGCCAATATACCTGGTGTATCCTGACTTCCCTGGTGGCTTTCGGGCCTGAATTAACTCTCTGCGTAGTGAATACCTTATGCCAGGCCAGCCAAGCAAGATGTATAAAGATTGAAAGGGAGAAGAGAAAAAGGAAGATGGCAGAACCTACAGCTTCATCCAATTTAGAATCATTTTTTTTTTCAACCTACTGCTTTGTTTTTTCTACTCCTTTTTTGACTCTTAAAACAAACCATAAACCAGTATAGATTAAGAACACATATTTGCCTACACATTAACATTGCACATCACTAATTTATTGACTGTGTCACAGTGGCACAAAAGTCAGACCTTAACAATTTATGGCGGTGTACCACAAGACACTAGTGTATTTACCTGTGGTGTGGATGTGCTATTAGGAATGTATGACCCCACATTGTACAATGCAGAACATATATGTAAATGGGCCCTTAACTTAAGTGCAGCTTATAGCCTAACAATATACAAACTTACCCCAGGTCTTGGAAGTGAAAGGTAGGTACGTTTCTCACCTGTTGAAAAAAAAAATGATTGATGATTTCAGCTTTATTTTAGGTAAATCATAACAGCAAAAATATTAATATTAATGACAATAATAGTAATAATGATAAAAAAAATATACAGTACGATACAAATATTAATATACAGTACTAAGCATGACTTTACAGTTTGTGATCCTCTTGCAGTTTTTTTTTAGAACAGTCACATTTAATTTATTTTATTCACATGTTGAAAACATCTACGGAGTGCTTCAATTACATTTCATTTCTTTAAGAAACCTGCAGTGATCTACAAGTATTCAGGGGTGCTATTACATTCCTTAAATGCTTAGGACACAATTGGAACCATCTTGTAAGTGGTACAACTTCTAAATAAAATATACATTTTCTAATGTTATTGAACTTTCATTTAATAAACTTAAGTTTCATTTTGGATACGTCTTTGGGACCAAACCGTGTTCCATGTCTATTATGAGATCTTGGATCAGAGCCTTTACCCACTATGCTATTTTTATATAGTTATGAATCACTACAACTACATGATTAGTAACTGAATGTATTTAGCACAGTAATAATTATAATAAGAAAACAATCCTATAAGGAAAGTACATTTTACATTAAGGTAAAACAACAACTTTTGACAAAGACTAACCATTTCACTCCACTTCCCCTCCATCCAATAAATAAACAGAAGTAAAGCACTGTATTAGTATTCAACTCGCTGCCCTATTTCCTTTATGAAAACATTGCTATTTTTCTGAAACAGGCCAAAGCATGTGGACTCTTCTGACTCGTTTCATCACATTTTGTCCTTTACTTACCACATGCATTAACCAGTCATACCCAAGATCTTTTATGGTGATTTCCCATACTCAGAGGTGCATTATCTGCTAAACATTTTAGTTCTTTTCCTGACCATTCTTTTCTGCACAAAACACCTTCCACTACATTCTCTATTAATAAATTAAATTACACATATAAATAAGATGAAACTTCTTGTATTGACCATGACAGCCGAGGAAACCTGGAAACTTTAGCACACAGATTCTACTCCCAGACAACTAGCGATTTAGCCCTCTAGCATCTACATATTTATATCTAAATATAAACAGTTTTGGGTGTAAAAAAAAATTTACAGAAACCCATAAATGTGCACTGGATACTGGTTTACACACAAAGATGTAAATTACATTACATTCTTTATTCTGTACTCCAATAAAAAACCTTACATTCAGTATCTCTGGACTGTAACTATTTGTATACCATGAAATAGATATTCTCCTTAATCTTCTAGTGAATATTTGTTTGTAATCATAAATGACAAAAAAAAACATGGTCACTATTAAACTTTTTATCTTACAATGCTTTGTGACTTCTCTTTGACTGTTTTCTTGGCAATTGGTTCAAAGGCTGCAGTGATGTGAACACATAAATAAAGGCTGTGGATTTTGGTGACTAAAGCATTCAGATGCTAGTGATTTATTATTATTACTACACAGTATTTATATAGTGCCATCATATTACGCAGCGCTGTACAAAGTTCATAGTCATGTCACTAACTGTCCCTCCCATAGTCATATGTCATTATTGTAGTCTAGGGTCAATTTTGGGGGGAACCCAATTAACCTCACTGCATGTTTTTGGGATGTGGGAGGAAACCGGAGTACCCGGAGGAAACCCAAGCAGACATGGGAAGAACCTGCAAACTCCTTGCAGATAGTGTCTTGGCTGGGATTCGAACCTGGGACCTAGCACTGAAAAGGCCAGAGTGTTAACCTCTGGAACCATGGTGCTGCTCATTTATATTTGGTGAGAGATGGTTTGAGCTATTTATTTAGAAATAAAACTTTCAAAGTGCAAATTTGTTGTATAGACATACAATGGCTTTAAATATTTGGTGGAACATCTGTGCTTACAATTACAGCCATGAGTCTTTCAGTTGAATGTTTTTTAGTAAATTTACACATCTGGTTCTTAAGCTTTTTTAAAAAACATTCAAAGTGTTCAGCAATGACAACCTGCATGGTTCTTTAATACTGGCTTTATTTACATGTTTTTTTCTATGATGCTTTGCTACTCCCCTCATATTGTGCTGTTTTATAACCTAAAAATATAAAGAATTGTGCTGCCCAAGGAATTTAAATGTTTTATAGAAACCTTTATGCTGATAATTACAGCACTTTTAGCAAACACATAAAATGTATATACATATACACACATATACACGCTTATACTCAGTATAAACAAATCTGGATCCTCAATTTTTTCCCATCATTTTCTCAAAACTGCTCTAGTTATGTAGGGATGGGTCGGAACTATTTGTGAAATGCAATTTTTCAGGTCTCAGTTTTGGTGTCATCACCCAGGAAACCCTCTACTACAGATTTGCTGTGTATCTAAGTGTTGGTTTAAGCAATCTATAAAGTCCAGTTTTGTGAAGTATCCGGAACACTGCTTGGGCATTTGTCACTTTATATAGTGGAGTGTATTAGTAGATGGCCATACTTATGCAACCAAGACTTTCCAGATTTGCTTTATTTTTTAATATGTTGGTCTGTTGTATATTTTTCTCAATTTGGCATGGACTAATTTGTGAAAAATCCAAAATAAATCAATTAAATTCCAGGACTTAATAGTGTATTTGCACTGCCATATGGGAACAATATGGAAATATATATTGATGTTTGTCTTTATTATTAAAGGAAGAAATGACAACTTTAATTCTGCATTTACTGAAAATGTTGTCTTAATTTATATTTTGCTCACACAAAGATTCCTGTGCAATGAGACGTAAAAATGTAAGCATAATTTACTCACTCTAGAATAATTGCAGTCAAGTAAGAGTACATAATTTGACATGAAAAGTAATCACTGGGTTGAAATACTTCATGTGAAGTGACTGCACTAGCAGTCGTGTATATTTATATAAATTATACTTGTCAGTGCCCCACATTTTCTTGCAATAAAAGAACACAAAATCCCTTAAAAAAAACAAACAGAAAGCAACAGGTTGTGATAGTAAAAGTAAAAATGTTAAGTAGTATTATTACTGATCATTACTCAATATACAAAACAAATAAATGCCTAAAGCTGCAAGCTATGTGTTGTTCTCAAATATTCCAACATTTTTATGACTTTTTAAAATGACAGACATTGGTTAACTGTCTAGTAAAAGGTAAATGCAGTCTGTCTTAGTTGTCACATACAAAATCACACAATATTATTCTGGACATCCCTATTAACACAGACTTAACAGTTATTCCTAAATGGAAACATTAAGAAGATAATAGCTTTGCCACAGTGAAATCTGCTAGTGACGTACCATAGAAGTTGATGAATAAGGCAGAAACCTATTGATATATGCAGAGATGGAGTAAAGGTCAAAAGTGATCCCAGTCCATCAGATATACTGTTTTTCTAAAGATCTTCTCAAATATTTTAGGGCAAATTATCTCCAAAGAAGCTTCCACCCACTCCATTTGGTAAACAACAATAATTTGTCTTTAAATAAGGCAATAGGGTGAGGACTAATCCAGTTGTGCACAATAGTTTTGAGAGATAATAAGCAAGATTTTGCTATACCCCTTAGTAATTCTCGTCCTTTGCAGGTTCAGTTCACCAAAGTAGCCCAACTAGATGTAAAGATAGAACATTTACCAGATATCTCAGGGCATATGAGGCTATAGTTCCCCAAAAATAACTAATCCCAGGGCAAGCCAAGAACATGGGTACAGGTCTGCTTCCATTGCACCACATTTTAAACAACTTGGGGAAACGTTAAATCCGGTTTAAAAATAAGCACATTGGCGAAAAATATATGCATAATGATGAACTCTTAGGGTAGGTTCTCCGAGTGTCGGCTCCTGACCTATCAGGGAAATGCTTCTTTCACCTACTCGGACCAGAACATCTACTCTCATAGTCCAGATTCATTTTGTATGAACAATATACATCTGAAATTGCTTGTCTAACCAGATTAGGTCTCTGGACGATAGATTTTTTACAACTGAGGAAACTTAGGCGTGTAGTTAAAGATATGCAAAAGGTTGTGTTCTCAAAAAAAGGGGGAAGAGTGGATAGTGCAGAGCGAGAAATAATTTTCTCAGACAATTAAACACACAACCTCTCAGTGTGCAGGTATATATATTTTATATAAATTCTGAAGTAATGAGAAGAACTCATTGGAAATCATTGGAACACTTTCTACATTTTCTTTTTAACACGATCTACAACCAAAAGATTTCATCTATCTATGAATGTAGCAGTACACATTTGTTTAAACTCCAGCTGTATATTCATTCATAACATCTGCACTGCCATAACACTGCCCTACTCATTCTTGTAGATTCTAGATACAAGCCATGTGCTTGTTGAAAGACAACATTCATTTAAGCATGCATTTTCCCATATTTGAAAACAATAAAAAAACATAGTATACAGGACCTTGGTTGGCCCTTTGCATGAGGACATTAAACTACCCATCTCAATTTAATCTGCAACAATGTTAAACTTTTACAACATTTATGAAAACTGTATTTTCTTGTATTGCAGTCACCCTTTAAAATAAATCTAGTGAATGCTAGTCATTTTCAATAAAACCAGAGTTTGTAGAACATCAGTTTTTAAAAGGAAGTGTATTAACAGGCTTTTTCTCCAAACAGTAATTTCATGGTCTATCTGTGCAGGGGAAAGAAATTACTTCAGACATTTTGTGCTAAGGCAAAAACACAGATCAAAATATTGTCTAATTATATATATGAATCGTTTGCTTGAGCATTCTGAGAAAAAAAAGTTCCTTTACAAAAAAAGAAAGAAAAAATTTAGTTAAAAATGATCATCAGAGTATAAACCCTTCAAACTAATGTCCTTGTACTTTGTCATATATGTTGACATTTAATGTCTAAAGCACCCTATGGGGAAAGCATCCCTAAACATTTATAACCAGTGCATTCTACTTGTTAGAAATGTTGCCAACTATCTGACTCCCACCAACCACCCCATATGGAGAGGTCAGATAGACTCCACCAAACAGATGTCCCAAATCCTCTTTCTTACCTCGTTTCCCTTCAAAAACATCATTAATCTCCCGCACCAAAATGGACATGTCACTTAGCTGGGACTCCCAGGCTTCACAAAACACATCCAAGTTTTCTTTAGCAATCTTACTAGTTGGATGAAGCGCTAAGGTCTCTGCTGCAGACACAATCTAAAACAAACAAAGTAATAAAGAAAGCTGAAAACTGAAGGAAGATTTTTTCTACAAATAAAACAGAATTCCTGATAAAATTAATGAAAATTCCAGAGTGTCCACTGGAATCTGTGCACCAACTGTGACAGCTGTGAAGTGAAAAGCTATATA
Source organism: Pyxicephalus adspersus (assembly GCF_032062135.1). NCBI lineage: Eukaryota > Metazoa > Chordata > Amphibia > Anura > Pyxicephalidae > Pyxicephalus > Pyxicephalus adspersus. Next base: position 75,631,430 of record NC_092862.1, on the reverse strand, counting down.
ATTAGGCTATTCTTTTTTATATGAATTCCAGCTAGCACAAAATCAGTTGTAAGGTAGCAGTAATTAGGGCTGTCTTTATAAATTTGTGGGCCCCATACTAGGCAAACTTCCTGGACCACCCTTAACCCCCAAGTGTAAAAGTTCCAGCATTGTCAAACTCTTTTGATCGGGTACAGAAATACCCCTTGTACTCCCCCTGACAGTGGCCCTGGCAGTAATATTATCAGCACTAGCTGTAAATTTATAGGTTCACATAATTGTAAGCTAGTTCTTGCAGCTAAAAGACCATACAGTCTTGACCCTATGCAGCCCTAGTGACAAACCTACATGGAATCAGTATAGAAAAAAATATAAACATATTATTTGGAAACACCTCAATAATAATAAACCAAGTATATTAATAAAGACATATGTTTATGTGTTCTAGGATCTTATGGGAATATGGAAAAAGCTTGGTGTGTAAACTATCCTAATTATTGGTAAATTCTACCTCATTTTCTAAGCACTGTTAGGCTAGAGTCAACCTTGTGTGGTTCTTTAATGTTATTCATTTGAAAAAGTTCCTAAAAAGTTGTACAAACCATTTGTTGTTGTGTACCGAATTTGCAGGTGTATTATAGTGCAACAGTGTTAGGCCCTATAGGAGATCTCATTATTGGTGTACCATGTATGTGTTGGCTATTAAAGCAGCCCTGTATAATTACACAGAAAAAAACATATTCACTTTCTAATTATTGTAATTAAATATTTTCTTTGAAATGGCATGCATTGAAGCTTATCATAATATATTACAGTGTTTGGGCCAACAGCTACATTAACTGTTACTGTTCCTCAGTTTTATGACTCTCATCTTGAATCTTTTTTTCTTCCTATCCCTCATTTCTAGGATTGCAAAATACAAGTCTGACTCAGACTTAACATTTGCCAATAAACATTTTTTCCAACACTGGGCCTGATTTAATAAAGTTCTCCAAGGCTGGAGGATACACTTTCATCAGTAAAGATGGGTCATCCAGCAAACCTGGAATTAATTTCTTAAAAGTCATCTGTTAGCAAATGTTTTGAACCCTGGGCCAGATCAATTCCAGGTTTTGCTGGATCACCCAGCTTCAGTAATGAAAGTAAAAGCTCTCCAGTTTGGAGAGCTTTAATACATCAAGCCCATTGAGAGAAGGGAGTATGTTCTGTGTTGAAAGACTAAGCCCACTCTGGGCAGTAAATACCAACAGTAAAAAGAACAGCAACATAGTGGAATATTCAGTTTTCTGAAAAAGCAGACCCAGCAAAAACAAGATTACAAATCAAAGTTAACAACTCCTTTTTCTGGCAATGCACAAGAAAAATACATTTATATACTACATGTCATGCTGCTTTAACTATGTGTGGACAGCTGCCTTGGCCCAAAGTCTAAAGGTCTAAAGGCACCAGATTCGGTATATTAGAAAAGTATTAATTTATCATATTGGTGGTCCAGTGTTTAAGGATTTCAGGAGTTTAAATGTAGGATATTTGTCCTAACCTTTATCAAAGTCTAGGACTTTTTAATATTTGGCTCCTCTCCCCCCAGCTACTGATGATTGTGCCAATATTACCAATAAGAAGAATTAAAACTAAGATTTGCTGTGCATTATATAGCAAATCAGCTGTCAAAATGTGATTACTGTGTAAAATGGTATTTGCAGACATTGACAATGTCATTGAGTAATACAGTGTAGGCTGTTGCAATAAATTTAAAGAAATTATTCATTCAAGTTGTGGCCTGTGGTCTGCACATGACAACAGTTAAAACTTACAAGTAAACCAATTTTAAATAAAAGGTATTCTAATTTAGCCAATACTCTACCATAATGAACTCTAACTTCCTCCCCCTTACCCTTAACGTTAATATTTATTTTTTTAAATTGTATTTATTGTTTTGCATTAAGATTTTGTTTGTTATTTTTCTAGTGTTGTTAACAGGATAGCCTAATAAAACTAAACGTTGTCATGCTCTGTACCAGAAATATAGATACAAAGAACATAGATTACAAAAAAAAAAAAAAAAAAAAAAGCAGTATTGCCAAAAAGAAAGCCTTGTACCAGCAAAATCAAATAGGAAGAACAAAAACCCCTGCATATAAGTTTGTTTATTTAAGTATTAACAAGGTTGTAGTTGAAAAAAAATATAAGGCCTATAGCAGAGATGTAACCTACTACAAGATGAATATATGAAATTAATTTTTTGTATCTCCTTCCAAGTGCACAGCACTGTAAAAAAGGAGAGAGACAAACCTAGGTACAACTTGTCTATAGATCACACTATATATATTTGATATTGACATGCATTTTAGTCCTGGCACAGATACAATGATGCCCACCTAGGTTATGTCCATGTATGCAAAAGGAGCTAGTAAAAATAAATGTAGGTGTACCTTTGCACAAGAGGTAAGCTAACAAGATCCAATCAAGCTAAGAAGGTTTACCCAATTTGCCAATCAGCATTTGTGTCGCAGAGGACATACAGGTGACACCCACTTATAGGAGAGCAGGATAAGTCTTACAACAGCACAAAAAAATTGTAAGTTTAGATTTTGCATGGATGCTTATTATTTGTGTTAAAAGCAATTGTTTTTGAATGTTTGGGGTGACAGTGTCAAGGAATGAATTCAATATAGACCGGCTACTTGGCTACCCTGAACAGACTGTTCTGTTCTATGAAGAGGGGAAAGAAAAGGACTAGCAGAAGGCACCCTACTGTGTTCTCTGTCATTTAGTGATCTTACACAGTGGATTAGAAATACATTTTTTTGGACACTTTTCATCTCAGGTGAAAATTTAGTTAGTACGGGTGTCTGAAGATGTCATTTGGTGAACTGCTGTGCTGAAAACAAGACGAAATTCTAGCATCTGTACAAGCCTTTAGACAGAGAAACAACACAATAAAAAAGTAAATAGGAAACAAAAAAAAAGAGAATTTGCCAGTTAACATGAACCACTAAGAATATTGTCAGATAGCAAAAGTATCATTTAAAGAGCAGTCATTCTAGAATTTGCTATCCTTAATTGCATTTTGCAAATGATTTGTTGTTGTTGCTGTATATTTTACGTAACATCCACTTTTAATTCAGCCAGGGTTGTTGCCGATCTTTTTACTGATTACAGATTCTACATCTGCCATTTTGATTCAAGAGGTTCTAAAGCCTGTGAGAAGAAACATACGTTACAGAAATTTTCCACTTTTTTTCTGCTTGTGCAGCATTTTTATTTTAAAATCTGCTTTTATATATAAAAACCAGAGTCCATATCAATCAACACAATTCAAATTTGATGATGCTTGTTTTAAACCTAGAGTCAGTGTAATGTCAGTAAGTAATGAGGCAGATAGTATGGCATGAATTTCTAGTGGGAAATGCACTCTCTATGCAGTCTGCTTGAGTACATTAAAGTTCAATTTCCAGCTTCAAAGACAGCTTTGACTATCAGCAACCATTGTAATATGATCCAATGTAAATATTGCACATATTTCTGGTATCCTACATCATAGAAACAAAGGAAGGAAAATTCCATACCTGAGGACCAGTCACCTGGAAGGTATCTTCAGCATGAACACACGTTATTTCCAAAGGTTCTGTACCTGAAACATGTCTCAACAATCGACAAGTCTGCAAGTAAAAACATACATTCCTCAGTGACACAAAAAAAGTTCTATACTGTTCTGCTATGATTAAGGACTGGAAATAGGACAATACAACGGAGGTGTTTTGCTGTTTGAGTAATTTATTTATTTATTGGTACTGCGGTATTTCTGACTGCCTGAGGGATGACAAACACAATATCACCCATTTTCTACACTCTTTCAGCTTCTTGGAAAAACCATCATGTTCAGTTATTTCAGTGCCAATTACGGGAAAAAGAAGTTCAGATAAATCCTGAAAAACTTCAACTACACAATATTTACATCTAAACCACATAACAAAAGCCTTAACATCACCTCAGAAAAACAAACTTCTCAAAAAAAAAAAAAAAAGGAGAAGCCATATTTAGCACTAAATTGTAGTGTTTAACAGACTGTCCGGAAGATTTCTTTCTGCCTTCAGCATAATTACAGAATTTATTCACTTACAACCCATAACTGTCTAAAGTAAAATATTATAATAAGTGCAACATTCAACATACCTTGCAGTTCAACATTTTCCCCATAAATAGGTTTAAGAAAAAAAATTAGATTTACCTTATATGCGAATTGATTTTTAAATTCCAATCTGAGAATACTTTTCCAGCATTGCAGAAAGTAGTTCTTAGATTGCCCAATTACCAACAAAATTCAATGGGACAGACTGATACACTGTAGTAATGTTGGGATGAACATATTGGGTACTAAACAAGCTGTGCTCCCTGTGTACATCTCAAAAACATTTCATGTTAAAAAAAAGTGTACCTTTAATAAGTAAATGCATACTAGGGATATAGATAAACAATTCACGAACTTAGGAAAACAAAAGAGTCTAGGTTACAAACTTGTCCTATCAAACAGAAGAACTTAATTTTAAATTTGGACCAAATGAATGCTGTACTGTACTAGCACTTACTTTTCTGGGACTGCCACTGACAAACATTAAATTATACCTTCACCATTTATCATGTGGCTGGTTGTGGAATAGGACCTTTCAAATGAAACACCTAATCCGAAACTAAAAAGGGAAAAGAGTTTACACAATATGTTTATAGTCCTCTAAAAATATCTGAAAGGGTTTGCTTAAAGCTTACCCTGCCTTTCAAATTGCTTACTCTGAATTGACTATGCAGTTAACTTCTCACAGTTTGTGAGTTGTGTAGTTTAGACGCTACAGCAAATAGAAAAAACAGGCCTGAGTTGAGCAAGCTAGCAGAGCTTTGGGGAAGGCCTGCATGACTAGGAGATAAGTGGAGCAGACAGGTTGGAATTAAAAGTTGTTTAAGGTTATAGAAGGTTTAGTTTGAGTATTGGGGGGGGGTAGGTATAAGGGCTAAAGTGATAAAAGTGAGGAGGGCAAAAAAGCGAGGTCACAAAATTCTTTTTAGCTGTGATCATGAAAGCCTCCTACACTCCATCCTTTGTGTTGCAGAGGAGGATAAAGGGGGTTTTGTGTTGCCTGGGATGGTTAGGTATGCGTAAGCGATTGAGGTCCTTTAAGGCACTGTTTCTGGTGTTGGGGACCCATCTTTAGAGTGGAGTCTCTTGAATAGTGCGAGTCAAAAACTGATGTGAACTAAGTTTTTAGTTTGGGATGGATAGCAAGCAGTTTGATATCGTTCCCAAGCTGGGTGACCGTGCAGGTCCAGCAATATCATGGTGGCACAGATTCCAAGTTGGTGTTGTAGATGCCTTTGAGGATGCCTTGAAAGACTATAAGGAACAATTTTGTTGCTTAAGATTTGTTATTTGATTCATGTTTTATTTTTTATTATTATGTTATTGGAGGAATATGTTATATGAAGGTCTGCTATTGTTAATAATAAAAGGCCTGTGGGTCATTTGACCAAAAAGGATATGCTTGTCTTTAGTTTGGAAAATGGGGTGTGAGCAGGCTGAGCAGGATGGAGTCTGCAAGATTATGTTATACAGCATTTAAGAGCTAGTCTTCTTTCCCAATTGAAGGGCATTTAAATCATCTTATACTTTCCTCAACAACCCGACAGTTTAGATTCACCTCTTACTTGCATTGGATTGCAATTACTCAATAAATTATATACAGCACTTGTCAGCCCCTCCTATCTGCCTGCATTGAGAAATAGTTTATCTCGGGACAGGAACAGCGCAAAACTTCTGCAGATAAAAAGTGAAGCAAATATATCCAGTTGCCCACTGCAATACAGGTGCAAAAAAAAGTTTTAATTATTTTTATACAAACTGAGAAAACCAGACCATATAAATCTGAATAAAAGAGTTCAGACTTTCCAGTTATTAATAAAATTGAAGAAAAAAAGCATCAAAGTTACTACATAAAAACGAAAGAAAAATCAAATGGTAATATATGACTAATGGAGCTATTTAATAGAATAGGCAAACATCTCATTTCGTTCCAGATTTTTTCACTGTATGCAGTTAATGTTGAGAGAGGTTAACAGCACATGCTTCAGACAGGTTAATCCTTTAGCCTGTTAGATGGCCTGTACAATCTGGATAAGGTAAACTCTGAACATTCTGATTTAAACAAGTTTATTGTTGCTCCCAGTATACCCATCTGTCAGGAATACATTTCCATAAATTAGGAGTTAGGCTGCATACACACATGCAATAATTATGGTTGGAAACAAACACCTAACGACCGTTCATCCGATAATTGCTGATGAACGGGGATTGTCGCTGGAAACGAACGACCATCCCGGCGGATCTGATTGGGCAACGATCGTTCTCTATCTATTGTGTGTACGGTCGTTCAGTGATGGTGGATGGTTCTGCAGTACACTTTCTCCTTTACATGTCACTTCCTGCATCGTTCAAACGAACGTATCTAGCGTGTGTACAATATTGGTGGATTATATTTGAATGATCGTATCGTTACAGCATCTACAGAGTTGCACAATGCGATCTTTCAAAATATTGTTAGTCGTTCGCTTTCTAACAACAATTGGTGCACGTGTGTGACATTGTTCTAGCCTGGCTAATCAACATGGCTGAAGATCTTGAACCCAGAAGAAGACCAGGGGAAGATGAGAGGAGTGGTGGGTGTACTTTAAAAGGGACATTGTCTGTCCCTTATGCAATAAACAACCTGTCTGTTCCCATTTTTTTATATTTACTGTACATTTCCACTTTTAAGTACAGCAGGTAACCTAGCTGCAATAAACTCTTGACTTGCTAAAACTTAGCCCTATTGGAACTTCTAAAATTCTATTTGCAATGTATTCATACAAAATTTTGCTCAATCTAATTATACATACTCCTGATAATTAAGGTAAAAATATTAACAACCACTGCACTAACCCTAATATAAGGCACACATAAAGTCCAATGTAGTGAAATCTGAAGAAAGAAGGCTGCACTTAACATACTGACTTAATAATGCTGCAGTATTTTTAAAGTTGCCTTCTGAAAGTACTGCCTAGTCTGGCAAAGGAAAAAGACATAAAACATGGGCAGTTGAGGTTTTCTGGAGTGCAAATAGAAGGGTTTCACCCATTGCATGTATTTTACTATTTGAAAAGTAAGATTGTTTACCAATAAATATTCTATATGGGTTACAATGAACAGAGAAGTCTAAATGGAAACACAAAACTCACCTCTACCAGCTGCTCCTTCTGTTCTGATAACTTGCAAGTGTATTCTGCCACTGCTTCCAGATTCCCTTCTGCTCCAGCAATTTTCAGGGCCTTTAGAACCATATGATCTGCGTGGTATTTTAATAAGTCTGTGGCAAGTGTTGTAGCTGAACTGTAAAGCTAAATAACATTTGGAAAATAAAATTATGGCACCATGCTAATACAGCAACAGTAAAACAAAGAAAATTATATATATATATATATATATATATATATTCAAAAATCCTTTCCTTGAAAGTCCACATCTTTTTTACCTTTCTAATTGTTAGTGTAATAGGTCTACAACCAGATGTGGCCTTGTTGTGGACAGACAACTGGGTTTAGGGTATCAGGAAAAGCCTCAGGTGCTCACCTAACCCAAAAAAAAAACAGTATTAGTTGAGGGTCTGGTGGCCACAGGCCACCATGTTAATGTTGTAAGGCTGCAGGAAACTAAAGCCTGGAATTCCATGTGGCACTGCCTAGAAGAAGCAGTTTCAGGATGCTTGATTTGCACTGAATGGTTGCATCCAGTGGATACCCCCAGTGTTTAGTCCCTTGGCATTAATCCCCTCTGCAATAGAACCTGCAGAATGGCAGGAAGTTTGAAAAGTTTTCCTCCTGTGTCAACTGTCTGTATTCATTCCTATTGTGTATTACTTCCCCCACCAACTAGATTGCAAGCTCTTCGGTGCAGGGTCCTCTCCTCCTGTGTCACCGTCTGTGTTCGTTTGTCGTTTGCAACCCCTATTTAATGTACAGTGCTGCGTGATATGTTGGCGCTATAAAAATCCTGTTTATTAATATTATTAATAATAATAATAATAATAATAAAAGGATGCCCAATGACCGGCTAAAGGAAGCTTCTGTGCTGTCGCTTAACTGACTTATCCAGGGCTGGCCCACATTTTTGTTTACTAGTGTTCCATCCTCTTGATATAATTTAAACTTATTAGAATTCCGAATGGACCTTCCCTCACTGACAAGGAAGAAAATACATTAATCAAAGATTCAGATTATAAATGCAGCCATCCATGTTAGTACCAGAGATCTTCCTTTGTCAAAGTTTCCAAAAAAAGGGAAGTGAAGTCTCACACTTGCCTATGCTTTAATATATACGATTACTGAATATGGCTGTTTCTCAGTTTAACTTTTAAATTTATGCTATCATTATGACAAAGTCTTGTAAGGTATTGGGGACAGACAAAAGTATCTATGGAATGTCTTATTTGGCATCCCAAACAAGGTCTTCAATGCACATATAGCATATACAGTACTAGTCAGCAGCCACACCTTTCTATGATAAACAATACATTGATCCTTTACTAGTGGTTTACAACTTCACAACTATCGTATGTGCTGCTCAGATTCAGAATCAGGACAAGGCTCTTTTTACTCTCTATGCATTTTACATAAACTTTGTATTATATCTTTGTGCACTGTATAAACGTTAGTAACCTGTTGGGTGATACCATCACATTTTTTTTAGCATACACGTTGTAGGGTAGACATCTTGACAGTTTTTTTTTCTTTCCCACAGTAGCTAAAACATGTAAAAAAAATGTAAGGATCCACATGTCTGACTCCTTACGATTAAGAGTTCAGATCTGCTTGTGTGCAGACATCCTCACTCTTGCCATCTCTACCAAGATACTATCAAGCATTCCAGCTAAAAGTAAAGTCACGCATGCTAAAGGTTTAACTATTATATGGAAAAAGAACAAATTCCAAATTACTTAAAGCAGACCTATGACCACAATTTTTACTTTATATAGAAGGGTAAGACTGCGCTTTTTCCCAGGATGGAGCAAGAAAGCGGGACAGCATGGGATTGTATGGAAGACAGCTCCAGGGGGATCAACGGATAAACGCAAGTAAAGGTAAGTATCATTTTTTAATTTTCAATTTTGTTCTGCTTTAGGTTAAATAATACATTTGATTGCCAATTACCGACTTGCATAAAAAAGCCAAGTATCCCTATTCTATCAATGACAGTACTGAACTCTTTTGTTGTTGTGAGTTTATTAATATGCCCAATATTAACTTAAATTATTAATAATTAAGTCATTCATAAACAGTATTATTTTGAAAAGCACAACAGATATTACACTTAAGGTTTTGCAACTGCGATTTCATCAAGTGTAAAAGTAATAGTACACAAACCCCAGAGAAAAGGGACTGATAATTCATTTTGTTAGGTTTTGGAATCACATTTTCCTTTTGCTTCTTCTATCTTTATATCCAAATAAATCCATGTAACAAATGTTTCATGCAGGGGAAATAATTTAATCAAAGCACCACAATTCCTAGTATAATAGAAAACAATCAACGGCTGTAATGTGCAACACTGTATGTGTGTTCTGTATTCAGAATAGAGAGTTCTCTTTCCTGGGTACATTAAACTATATTTATCTCCTGGGTAGCACATCTAATGAGTGACATTTGTTTCCAGTTTAGATTTGGCAAAAGAAAACAGGTCTTCAACAAAGGCAAAGCAAAATCTATTCCAAGCATGCTACTCCCATGCAATACCACTCATATAATGTCTGTCCAAACAATTGATATTTTGCCACTTCCTCTTCCATAAATTGCATTTGTAAGTATTTCCAATGAATGATGCTATTTTCTGTCTATCCTGGGGATTCATCCAAATAAACTCCAATTTTGAACCTAAATTTTTGTTTCTTGTGATAAAGAATACAGGTTTTTCTGCTTTTCACTAATTTTAACGGAACTTGATTCCAGAATTTTTATTTGTCCAGTATGATGTCACCTGTATCATGTTCTGAATGATGTATGATGGACCAATTGCCAATTCTGAGTCACCTATATTTATTTAGAAGCAAAATGCTTGCAGACATTATTTTAAGGCACTGGCAGGTACTGCTGAACTTTGGGTGCATTTCAGACTCTGGCTGATAGTTTGAGTTCAAGCCAGAATTTATAATTGTGCGTTCTGCTTTTTTATTTAGGTTTAAAAGAACTATACTAATATTAAGAATCTTAGTGTCCGTACATACTTTTTTTCCTGTGCTTTATTGGTGATTTGCACAGTTACAATGTACAAAAGCTATTCAGATTAAAGAGCTGCTGTCTAAGAACCCGTTGAAGTTAAATATTAATAAACAGTGAAGGATCTGATTGCATGTCACTGGGAGACCGGATGTCTGTTCTATATTTGGCATTTTGACTGATTTCCAGTTGACCTTGGAGTGTTATACAACACTGTTCTGTATCTCAGTTTACCTGAATGTTAAAATGAGCCTGGATCACCAGCTGTCACAAAACTTTTAACCAATAGCCTGTTTTGAAGTATGTATAATCTAAAATGCATAAAAATTGTATTTACAAAGACTGCACAAAGAACTTGAAAAACATGAAAGTATTAATCTAGCCTATGCGCTACGGACTATTTAGAGACATGCAGTTTTCTTTGATTTTTTAAAATATTAATATCTGTAAATACAGCTGTCTGTCTAGAACAGCACTCACCAACTGGTGGTTAACAGAGCAGAAAATGTTGGTGGTCCATGACTCTGTCTCCCCATATGGACACAACCTGCCCACTCTCCCATTGCAGGCTCAGACCTGCTTGCTAAACATCCTGGGGGGACAGTAGCGCAGGGCTGTGGACACAACTTTTGTTGCGTTGCAATCCTGCGATGGAAGAGTGGGGGGGATTCTAGCATCATGACATCACTCTGAGGGAAGTTTCTTCCCTTTAAGTGACACATGGCTCCCCCCACATGCACGGTCTGAAATACGTGGATTTAGTGGCCCATGAGGTCTGAAAGGTAGGTGCCCATTATTCTTCAATTCTTTCCTATTGTTAACGTTTGCAGTTCCCATTTGTCACTGGTTGCAGTAAACCCAGGGCAGGCAAACAATCAACATATGCAAGTCTCCTTTCTTACAACCAATGCCCAATACCACTGATTGACTTTAACAACATTATTCTTACCTAGTCCGCCACTTTAGCGCCATCTCTTTACTGCAAATGTCATTATTTGAGAAACTCTCATGCTACATACGTGTTTATGAAAATGTTTCTCATCCGGGGCTCCTACAGAAGTTTATAAGGGTTCCTATGAGCAATAAGCAGTTTGGACATCTTCGGCCAGTTTCTACTGACACAAATTATTTTTTGGGGCTGAAAGGGTTGGATTCTTCTCAATTATCACCAAACTAATGTACTAAGCTGTGGATATAGTAAATATAGCAGGGGTTCCTTGAAGACCTGTAAGTTATTTCAAAGGGTTCCCCAATGGTAAAAAGGTTGGGAAAGGCTGGTCTATGGTGTTTAAGCTAAGTAAATATTATTTACAAAGTGTCATATTTTGTTGGAAGGAACATGAGCTCTAAAGACTAGCCCATTTCTGTAGAGGTAACACAAAATACATTTCTAGGTTCATGGAAATAAAATGTGCATGTGGTTAAAATACAAATAAACAGACACTTTTGATTATTTCAGAGTCTAAAATTTCTAGATTGTTGCGCACCCTGCTTTCATGCCAGTAATGTATATACTTATCTTTAAAAAGTATGCCTATAATTATAAAGCAAAAAATGTAAAATCCAACAGCTAATACTGCTGCTCGAGGAAAACTTTATCTACATAGTGCTACTGAAAATTCTAACAAAGAAAAAAACCCACAACATTTAAAGTTTCATGCAATCAGCTCATCAGCTGCTTAGTGAGTTATTAAAAACATTAAAATGATCTCAAACAGCAGGGGCCCTGGATAAAGAAAATTGTTTCCAAACTGTGGCAAAGCTATAGAGACTACAAGGTAATTTAATATTCCCTCCACAACAGTGAGCTTCAGTTGAAAGGATTCATTTTGGTTATGCTCATTTACATAGAGTGTTTTTATAGATGCAAAATTTACAGTCAACTGTGTCTTAATTGTTGAGCGCAATTACCACCACTTACTTCTAGTAAGTTCAGTGTAGTTCCAGTAAAGCTATTGATCGGCTTTGGAAGGCTTTTAAAATCATGTTCCACATTATGTACACAACAAATGTACATATTGTTAAGCATGCAACAAAATAAAAGAAACATGCTGTACCAAAGCAATACCCATTTAATTACATTACAACTATTGGGGCAATCAAAATAGGGGGGAATTTCACCTTTGCCAATTAAATAAATCATCAAATCACAAGAAAAAAATCATAAATACACTTATTTGCTTTTAATAAAAAATGGTTTCTAAGCTGTCCTTTGTCAAATAGCCCTTTTGATGAATCCATTTCTGATAAAGCTCACTGAGGAAACATCAGTATTGGATTGTTTAAGTGCCTGCCCTGCATAGGTACCAGGTATGCCAAAGATTTTATAATGTTTTAGTGAAGAAGATAGAGCAACCCATTATAGACTAAATATATACAAATGCAGTATTTGGAGTCTAAAGTGAAAAGTAAAAATGAAATCTCATTTGATTAAATGCCAGCCAGATAAATATATATTTACAGCCCTACAACAGGATTAAATAATTACACATTTCATATAATAATATAAAATAGTGTACAGACAGCATACTATATTAGTAGGGGGCCAGTTGTAGAAGTTATCAAGTTAAAAAAACTATTGTTAAATATTTTCAAATAAAAACCCTTCTGGTTCCCTGAAATTATATTGATTTACAAATTTGACTTCCTAATTTTTAACATTAATCTTATATAGTGTTGTTAAATCCTAAACACTTGTTTTGAGGTAACCTGGTAAAAAAACAATATAAAAAACAAAAAATCCTAAAACTTACTTCTCGTTTTAGTTCCATAATGCACTGACAGGTTTTCAGGATTGCCAGTTCCAAATCTTCTAGTATATCTTTTGTCTTTTGGGCTTGCTGCCAAAAAAGGGGAAAATATCATCATCATCAACTTAATTCATATACTACAATAAAAAATGACATACAGAAATATAAACCATACTTTATTTATTTAGCACTGTCTGATTACAGGATGAGTGGAGAAAATCCATCAGTTACTCATTTAGGAACAGAATAGCAATACGTTTGGGGTATTTACACCCCAGATAAACTAATTTTTGTTAAAGTAAGGTAGGGCTAGAACTTCTGATGAAATGTATTTGCTCTATATGTTCATGACTTGGTAACAACTTCTCTTGCCATTTCCAATGGGGTTTACAGGAAGAAACAAACCAAGAAATAACACTCTCATATTGTCAAATTAAAAAAAAAAATAAACTTTGTACACAAGAGACAGCAAGCAGCCTGCAGTGGAACGGTTTAGGAAAATCTCCCATCCATCACAAAGTAGGGATCTAAAATCATTGGCTAGTATAGAAAAGCAATACCTAGATAACAGACTTAAGTAAGACTGCACTCACTGTAAACCAAAGTAAACCAAACAACAGTCCTTTTATAGATTGCTGACTGTACCATTTTTATTAGAAGAAAATGCCAAAGCTGAAGCCTAAACATTAACTGCAAACATCTGCATTTTCTATAGATATTTATGCTGCCATAGAGCACACATACCTTAAAGAAATGATAGATTAATTATTTTACAATGTACTAATAATACATTCCATGGGACCATCAATGAAGAATAATGGCAAAAAGAAAATAACTTTTCTTTGACTTCAAGCTTGACTAAATGGAAAGTTGAAGAGTGAAAGTAAAGCAAACCCTGGAATTGTTTCCTGAATGTGTATAAAAGTTACACTAAAATAAAAGCAATTGTAATGTTTTATAAATGGGCTTCCAGTTACTGAAGTATTTACCATCCTTCTAGACATGCTACCTTTATACTTGCTATGTTTTTAAATCAGGATATACTGACAAAGTAAGTACTTGTAAGTGAAAGCTTTATCTTTGTGTTTCAACAGTGTCAGTTATAACTACAAGTTGTAGCCTACAGCTTTGAAGCACACATTTATTAGGCATCAGGTATTGTGTCAAATAATTCCTAAGTATATTAAATGATTTCCTCTCTGTATCAGTATGTATTATACTTTATTTTTATTTAAATTTCACCACCATCTTCTTCTCTTCCTGGCTTTAATTCTAGGCCATTTTGATTGGCCTGGCCGGGCACAGGTAAGGCCTGTGACTGCACACAGTAACTCATTCAGTCCCGGCAGCCCCCATGGATGCCAGACTGCACTGGGTATCCAATGCATTTTTTCACTGAAAACAACAGCGATCAGGTATTGATCACAGATTTTTAAGCTGTAACTTTACTTTTGCATTAAAGTAAGGTATACGTAGCTAGTTTCCCACAGCCAAAACAGAACTTTGCTTCCTTGAAAAGCTAAGGTAGTTCAAGAATTTTCTGCATCCAACATCTCCTGGCGTGTTGGGAAAAGAAAGGGAAGCAAACATTAGGCTTACTGTGGCTATTTCTTTTAATAATAAAATCCTTGACAGAATTTTAAAATATTTATTCAAAAGTTTTTTTTCCCAAGTTTTAAAGCTCCGTGGCCCCAGCCCAGTTTACCAATGCAAAATAGGACTCATCAATTATTATAGAGGATTTTTGATCGGAACATATGAAGCAGCCCCACAGGACTGGAAATAAACATGGTTTCAGATCACATTTCCTAAGAAGGATATTAGGAATGATTCATTTTCATAATATGAAGCAAAAACAAATATTTGGATGATAAGGAATCTGAACTGCAGTTAAACAGTTTGGTGCTAAATTCATGCATACTTATTTACATACAAATTAAGAGGAACCCGTTCACTGTAAGGAATAAAACTAGCTTGCAACTGCACAATTACCATAAAACAAAATTGCTTATGCAGCCCTGGTAAATTAACTAAAAACACATTAACTGGAATGAAATTCTGCAGATTATGGACAATTTTTACACATCTGAAAATATTCTATTGATTTAAAGCAATGAAAGGGGATCTGGGACTGAGTAAAAAAATTCAGATACACACACTGGGGCCTCTTTGCAATTTAAGTGATAATAACTGGAGACATTTATCAAGCAAATTTGCAACATAATAAGCACAAATCAGGTTGCCGCTCACTTAGCCAGTCTCAACAGGTTTGCAAAGCATTTGCGACCTGTGCACATATTTGCCACTGGTTTTAGTATTGGTAGTTTACAATTGAAGTCTGTTTTTATGTATCAATGTGTGTTAATGGGCCTGTTAGTGAGAATTACAGCCAATGGTAATGAACAAACCTGAATGTCCAAAAGTTATAAAAAAAAACTGCATAATAATGCATATCTGTAAAGCTGGACCAAAACAGTCCTTAATTTGGATCACATACAACATCACCTAAATAATATCTCACTATTCCTTGGGAATCTTGCTAAATAAGGCAGTCGTCATTATGGCCTTTTCCTTTTACAGTGCATTCCCCCAGGCAATCTACCATATCCTTGCTTTAATATATAGTAAGTAATAAATGTAGAACAAACATGCATAGTGTCTGTCCCAATACCTGACAAATACAAGTTGGTCAATAACACATCAAAGTAAAAACAGATAAGGATGGCAGCCACGAAGAATACATTTTAAAACACAACACAGCAATTGTAGCGTCTGTCGCATTATCATCCTAACGGGGTCCATTTACCTGAATAGGTACACTACAATGTTCAGTTTCACTGACTTTCTGTAGAAAAACACATTCTGTAGAAGTTATTTGCCAGTGGTTATTTAGAGTTTAGATTTGGCTTCTACTAATTCACACAGCCTTCACATTCTCAAGATTTACACATATGAGCATTACAGGCTGAAGTAAAGAAAAGAGATGGTCGATATCCTATGACCAGCATAGCAGGAATTCACAGGGTCTCAAATGATCAGTCTTTGCTGAAATACAGTTTTAATGGGTGAATCACCACAATGGCAAAGGTATTGCACATTTGCATGTATTCAGCTAAAAGGCATGTAACCATCAATGTTAGGTCCTTTTTTTTTTTTTTTTTTTTTAACTGTACCTCTCTTCACACATCCAACATTATTCACAGACAAGCTGTAAAGACTCTGTATTAACATCCTAAAGATCAGCAATCTCATATTCTTTATTCAGTGCTTTTCTATTGGTCTGTCATATTTGTATTCTGTAAAGCACTGCTAAATATGTTGGTGATGGTTTATTTAAATTGGACTAATTTTGATGGAATACTTTATTAAACCTAACAATTGTATATTTTCGGTGTGGCAGATTCAAAAGTGAGGATAAATCTTCACATAATCTGACCATCTTCTTAATGTCTTCAAAGCTTGCTTTGGTTTAAAAAAAAATGTTCATAAAAATAGCATTCCTAATACTTGAATCTTGACAGAAAATTTAAAGAAATGTAGTTTAGTTTTCTTTGATGTTTAGGGTAAAAAAACACAAATTTTACAAATGATTTTCATTTTTACTAAGATAAAAGAGTAGGGGGAGATGTCAGCTTCCATTTTATTGTACTGGTTTTATCTCAGCCTGTGTTGGAAAAATTGAGTTATAGATTAAGTTTACACATATAGGAATCTTATTCCCCCTTCCTTCTTTCATTATTATAGCTCATACAGAGTTTACCCATGGAGATTCTAAAGGTTTTAGACTTCAGATTAAGTCAGGGTACTGTCTCATCCCAATTCCTTCCCTCCCTGCCTGCTCAGGACGCAGGATCACAAAGCGTTTCAATGGAATAGAAAGAGACAGTAGAAAGGCAAACAGATTTTGCTCTACTCCAAATTTAGAAGCTTCACAAAGCTTTAGATTTCTAATGTGCCCTAACAATTATATCATACAGATTTTATACCAATAGCCAACAAAGAATAATCTTTTTAAAACAGTATAAATGTAGGGGAATTTAATGAGCAGTTTGGAAACAAGCAGAGTAATAAATGTATTTGTTGAGTTCTGGGGACTGTAAAGTGCAGATTATGAGACTTTGCTTACATTTATACCGGAGTACAGAATGACATTTAAATTCTAGCCAAGTGAAAGGCAGATCAGGAACATTGATGCTTATAAAATAAAAAAAATGTTAACCCTATTTGGCATAGAAATGATCAGATTCAACATAACTTCAAATTCTACATTGATTTTCTTCAGAATGATGTTCCCCACACTTTCTATGGAGAAACAAGCAGGTCTTTCCTTTGCCATTATTCAAATCACAGACCTCATTTTCCTAAACTGTTCAAGAGATTTTTAGAAGATACCAAAGACTTCTATTTTGTATTCAAGTCACAACAAATAGCTCAGATACATGAGCAGGGCCAGTAAAACATATCACACCAGCTGCATATGAACTACATATTTTTTTCCGCAATGATATCTATGCACTGCAGTTCAGATCTTAACGTTAATCTTCCAACACCAGTGCACAGAAGGGGAAACCGTGAAATAAATCTGATTGCTCAACAATGCCTTTAGAAATAATGAAATGCTATAAATCTTATCCAACACCTAGAGCAAAGAATGATAATTCCCTAAATCTTTTACAGGAATCAAGTGGTAACTTCAGACTCCACAAAATCATACGTTAATCAAGTTTTCAAGACTTGTTAATAGAAGACAAAACTTAAAGCAAAACTCCAGGCGGTATATAAAAGTTTACTGTTTAATCTAGAAAATAGTTTTTTAACTAATGCAAATACAAGTAACAGAAACTCATCAATAGCAGGAATTAGAAAAGGAGAGGGAGGGGCAACACTGTTGACTAATCATATTTTATTACATTGCATGTTGTTACTACACTGCAGAATTGCTGAGAATGGGTGACTTTGTGACATTTTTCATCTGTGGTGAATCACATAGTTATACCATGGCCTCAAGTGAATGGGCCTGATTTATAAAAGAACTCCAAGGCTGGGGAGGATACACTTTCATCAGTGAAGCTGGGTGATCCAGGAAACCTATAATGTTATAAGTAACTTGCTATTTGCTGGCCAATGTTTTTAATCCAGGACCAGATTGATTCCAGATTTGCTGCATCACTGATGAAAAGTGTGTCCTCTCCAGTCTTGGAGAGCTTTAATAAATCAGGCCCAGTGAGAGGGATTTGGAGTCTTTTGTTCATGCAATGTAGGCCAATAACTGAAACCTGGAAACAGAGCCAACAACTCTTGTTCAAGCAACTTTCTGTTGCCAGTCACTTCCTTTTATAGGGGAAGTCATGTGGCAAATAGGAATTATGTGACCAGTAGGAAAGAGAACACACCACCAAAGGGAGTGCTGGAGCAAAGGCAGCTCAGGTGATGTTCACACGTCCAGCGGATAAAGTACTTCTGTGGAATATTGTGGTCCTCTGGGGTAAAGGGGCAGCTCCCAGGGACACATGACTCAGCCAGGAACTGACCAGGCTGTAGAGGAGCGCAAGGTGTGTGACAGAGACATGGTCATTTAAAAAAATGTTGATTTGGGAGATGGATAGCCAAGATCAGATTATAATTAAATAAAAGCAAAAGAATTTCACTAGGACATTGCCAAAAAGAACAACTTAGGTCGCAGAGAAATAAAATATGCTTTTGCATTGATACTAGGTCAACAAATGTAATAGTATCCTGGAAGACTGAAACCATATAAAAGTTTCTGGACTGCGAACAGCCATAAACGGGAGCTGCACAAGAATGGAGAGAAAACAAAATCTTTATCACCTGATAAAGACTGTAAGTTGATAATTTGGAAGACACTAAATCCAAAAAGAGTTTACAGAGTGTAGATACAATCTTTGCAAGTGACACACAAGATTTTGTGGAATGTGAGCTAGGTAAGATACAGTCAGTGGATCAGCCTCTCTACTGTTTAACTCTACTCCTTGCAGCATGCTGGACTTCTTTGTGGAAAGCAACATTGCAACTTGTTGTGCTAAAAAATGGATGATGGCGTTGTAACGTGAAAGAAGCCTTGGAATAAATTATAACAAATCACATACCAATCCTAAAACATGCAGTTAGGTTATTTGGCTCCCCTAACCCCCCCCCCCGCCAAAAAAAAAAGTATTAAAGACATATGAGTAAAGGCGGCGTAATATAAACCCTAGTTCATAATATTAATAACCATATTCTTTATGTTAGTATTCAGTGGTTTTAAAAATCATTTGCTGTTAGTTGGCAAATGCTTTATATCCTGGACAGATGAATTCT
The DNA here is from genome assembly GCF_032062135.1 of Pyxicephalus adspersus. NCBI lineage: Eukaryota > Metazoa > Chordata > Amphibia > Anura > Pyxicephalidae > Pyxicephalus > Pyxicephalus adspersus. The sequence continues at coordinate 75,612,090 of NC_092862.1, read as the reverse complement.
GGGTTGGTGGATCACCCAGGTTCTCCCATGAAAGTCTATCTTCCCCAGTCCTAAGGAGTCTAAATAAATCAGGCCCAAAGTTTGCTAATAATATTTAGTGGCATTTTATGACCCATTTAAACAAAATTTTTCTTTAAATTTTTATTAAGAACTCAATTTTAGAGTTATGTTTGTCAGTTACAATGTGGTCATAAATGCTCCAAACAATAAAATACCTTCCCAACAACTGACAGGAATTTATCAAATTCGTAATGTCATTGCAATGAGATGGAACAAACTTTTCAGGCATTGGACCGGTGAATACTAGTTAATAGACTGACAGGACTGCCCTTACTTCTTCAAGTTCTAATAAAAGCATCACATTACACAAATTTGTTTGCATTTTTTGGTATTCTGTTATGGTAAATGCACATTATGATGATGAGTTTTCAATCCCCTAGTAAAATCTTATAGACCATAACTTGTTTCACACCAGAAATTGAATAGCTTTCATATAATAGAGTTAGTCTCCCTCGGTTAAAGTCTGGACAAGCTTCCTTTAGTGAATCACAATACTATCAAACAAATGATTTCTCAATTAGTAATTTGTGAATAGGGTGGTGTAGAATTTGACTTTATTTAAAATCTGCCATTGCCATAATCTTTTCTTTACACCTACACTGCATTTTCAAGAGAATTGAATCAATGCATTAACATTTTGTAATTAATTTGTCTCAGTGTCCTCACTTACAGCACAGGATGATTGCTCCCGTATTGTAGAGACACACCTGTGCCTGTTGCATGCAGCACTTTAACACTGCTGATGTTGTGGGTGATCTTAGGGACTGAGTTCTTTCTGCAGCCTCTTGTAGCTCTTTATTGACCAAGACAAACTCTGCAGTTGTTTCTTTTTGCATATCAAAGCACAGCTTGCTCCAGAAGTTAATCTTTGTTTGTGATTAGTTCACAGTGAGGATTTTATACAGTAACTGACACCTTGCTGCCAAATAATATGTTGAGAAACATCTGTCCTAATTGCATTTATTAAAATAATGTACCTGTTCCAACTTACATACAAATTCAACTTAAGAACAAACCTACAGTCCCTATTTTGTATGTAACCCGGTGACTACCTGTACCAGAATCAAAGTTTAAATATGTGAAAAAAAGAAAAAAGAATACAAGGAATAAAAGAGTTTGAAAACTCATCTCACCCTGATCATAGGAGATTTTGTGATTTGCTTTAATGATCCCTAAAGAAAAGGTCATAAACTGTCAACTCCCTGTTTAACCTACTCTAAATTACCGTATTTTTCGCCCTATAAGACGCTCCGGAATATAAGACGCTCCAGAATGTAAGACGCACCCAATTTTAAAGGAGGAAAATCTACAAAAAAAAAAGATTCTGAAAGATTATTCCCCTTCTGATCACTCATGTGCCATTCATACCGGTATTCCCCTTCTGATCACTCATGTGCCATTCATACCGGTATTCCCCTTCTGATCACTCATGTGCCAGAGACACACGCAGGGTCGGGTATCTGGTGAGTATATTATTTTAATTATTTTATAACACATTTGTTGTATAGGACGCACTAACTTCCCCCCCCCCCAGTTTTGGGGAAGAAAAAGAGGAGACAGACGCTGCTGCAGCCAGAGACACACGCAGGATCGGGTATCTGGTGAGTATATTATTTTAGTTATTTTATCACACCTTTGTCGTATTGGACGCACTAACTTCCCCCCCCCCCAGTTTTGGGGAAGAAAAAGTGCGTCTTAAACTGCAAAAAATACGGTATTACTTAAAACAATATCTTGTACACCCTAATGTTAAAATGTTACTTACCCTAAATAGATGAATTAATTATTCTTTTTTCTTTAATGTTAAGGCATTTTTGCTGTAATTCAATTTGCTATAAATGTACAGGAAGAGCCAACTATTGGCTTACAAGTTGGCCTGGACTACAGTGTCTATATTTGAACATGTTGTCTACTTTCGGACCTGGTCCTTTTCTTCTACAAAAGTCATGGTATCCATACTACACCATGTCCCCTTTTATCTTAGTAGTTATTCATAAAGATTCTAATTGCATTTTCTGAGATAGACCAGAGAGAGGATCCGCAAATTACACTGTGTATAAAATACAATTGCATATAGATGACACAGAAAGTATGCACAGTGTTAAAACCACACCAAAATTACTTTCAGGTAAACAGGCTTAAAATGGTTTCCTAATACAAAATACTACAGTTCATCCTATTCACAGAAACCACAGTAGGTCTTAGAAAAGAGACCTTTAAAAAGATGATCCTATAATGTCATAAGGTTTATAAACTCTGATTGCATTTAGAAACAGAATCATATGCCAAAGAATGGGAACTGCAGAAGACAACTTTTGTTCAAAATTTTTACCTTTTTGTTACTGTTGAGATACCTCTTCTGGCATTCTAATTGGATATGTGATGGTGCTGAGGAGGTGAAGAAAGAAAACCTGACAACAAGCTTAGTGTTAAACCAAAAAAGGTTTATGGAGGTTGCAGTGTGGAAATAAGAGAATGAACGACACATGGCTTGTTCTGATTCTGTTAATAAACCACCCAGAGCTGCCTTTGGCTTAACTCAAGGGTTCCAGGTAAAGAACACACTATTTTCAGTAATCTTTATTCCTAAAAATATAACATTCTGAGCCAAAGGAGTATGCAACTGACAACTTCAGGATCAACATTTTTTTGTAAGAATGAATTGGTAACCAAAAGTTTCTTCTTCTGACCATGGTCCTATCATTGTGTTTTGCTCTAAATTTACAAAAAAATAGCCAAGAAAAACTGTACAGCTGAGCTGTACTTCTGTGAGACAACAGTGGTAGCCACCGCTGCCATTCACAGCAGCCTTCTGTTATTTTTTCGCCCTCTTTCCCCTTGGGCAGTCTCTGGTAATTCACAGAATATACTGAGACAAACTGAGACATTGCATTTAATGAGAACCACAATCCTCACAGTTTCAGCATTGGAACTGCTCAGCTGAAATGTGATTTAGGAGAAAAGTGATGGGGTTAATGATTTAAAGGTCGGAGATGTTAATTGACCCTGAAGTTCTTTAAAGCTAAACTCAAAATGCAGTGCTGTCAATTTCACCTATTTATAACTAATCAAATCCTGTTGTCCTAACAAATTTAAAGGTTATGGTAATGCATGTTTTTGCAGAATATAAAAAGATTTACTTTGGTAAAAAGCTCTTACAGCTTGTATCCATGCTGAAACCAGCTGCTCTAGTTCCATTTTGGCCTGGTTGGATAGTTCCAGTATTCGCTCTCTGTTTTCATGGCTGGTATAGGCAGAGTCTGTGAAATCTTCTGTATGTTCCAATATAACTTCTAACATTGTGGAAAGATTTTCTTTTGACAGGAAATATAGGTTATCTCTAAGTCCTTCTACTTTACTCTAGAAAGAAAAGAAAACAATACATAACAATAAAATATATGTAATCGAGGAAACCATAAAAACTTTAGTACCAAATACAAAGGCAGTATCCAGGACTATAGGGCTTTAACAGCAGATATATATTTTTGTTTGTGTTAATAATGAGGAGCCTAGAAACAGCCACACTAAGCTTAAACAAGCTTTTTTTTTTTAATTAAATCCCTGTGAATGCACTTATAAGCAAATTCCAGGGTTTACAAACTTGCCTATTTCTTTTGCTGCCTGGTTTAGGAAAAAGCCATTTCACCTAGAATGACTTCCATAGATTAAAAATATCAGTGCAATATCCAATTGTATCAAAAATAATGTTTTAATTTTTAATTAAGCTAAATTAAAATGTAACTTAAAATGGAAAGGATTAAAAATTGTGGGGGGGGGTTTGAGTGTGAATAGGCAATGGTTGTACTGTGTATTATGAACTAATTGGCCAACAATAAACTGCATATTGAATGTGATGTTCACAGTGCACAGAACTAGTGCACATCTAACCCCAGCCTCAGACTCTACCTAAGACAAGAGATACTGCATCCAACGTATACAGATTATACTAAGTAATTTTTGCCCAACAAAAGTATTCAGAATTTTTTGCTTGCCGTTATCCAAAAAAGCCTACAGTTGAACTTTTTCAAGACTGTACTATATTATGACTATAACAGAATATTTTTTAGACATCTGTCTTGTCAGCCATATTACCACTTTGAATGAGGTCTACTTAAAGCAACTTCATCACTAAAACAAAACTTTACTATAAAGTCCTCATAGCAAATACACCAAATTTGACTTTCTAGCAAAAGTGACGCATAATACTACAAAGATTTGCAGTGCTTGGCTGGAAATATTCAACATCTTTTTGCATTGAGGATGTTATTGTAAGATCTCAATTTAGCTACCTGTGTGGATTCAGGGAAATTAAGTTTTGGCAAGTTATTAAGGAGGAACATTTTTGATCTAAAAGATCATTGGCATTTTACATGGTACCATTTGCTTGTTCCATCATCAGACAGATAAGCATGAGAATATAAAGCAGGGACCCCGTCTAACAGCTGGACTGCAAGAGCATGAAGACCAGCGGTGGTCCGTGGCTCAGGCTCCGGGCCAGACTTAGATCTGCGATGGGAGAGTGGCAGGTTCTGGCATCATAACATCACTCTGGGGGAAGTTTCTTCTCCTTTAAATGACACGTGGCTCCCCTTGCATGTGTGGTCCGTATATTTAGTGGTCCGCAAACTCCAAAAGTTTGGGGACCACTGATATAAAGGACTTCTGGACAACGGACACTTACTATGAGAATGACAGCAAACACTTGAGAACTAAATGTCATATAAATACTTTAAAAATGGCATGAAACGTAGAAAATATTATCAAAATGAATTGGGTTTTGTGAACAGTTCTATTCAAGCTTTTCTTTGTCCCCTAAATATATTTTGCCCTGTATGTAAGCAAGGTGCTTAGAAGAGAAACTGTATTATAGGAATTCCTTCTCTTTGCCTCATTAAGCTGTGACAAAATTTTTGTACATTCATTCACATTAGTGAAATCTTCTAAAATGTGTTAAAGAGGTTAAAAAGCAATATTTGATTCATAAAAAAGCTCAAAATCAGTTTTTGCTTTATGAGATAGGAAATTTCTTGTTCCAACACATTTCCTTTTTGAGCTTTCAAGTAAAAGGCACTCACTCTAAACTTTGAAAGAACTTTAGAGTTCCTAAAAATAGTATGTAAAAGTATATGCGTCTTGAAAAAAAAAAAACATTTAGGAGTCCAGAAAATAGAGGGCATTGTGACAAAGTGGGGCACATGAACAGGATCATCTCTTTGGGTTAGGGCCACATGAATGAATTCATTGGATTACAATACAGACTTGTTTCTAAGGCTCAGATATACACTGTAAAATACATTTGGAGAAAGTCAAACTTATCTGAGACAACTGTCATGAGCTTTAATACGTGAAAAGAACTGCTTATTTTTCAAATAACTACAATAAACAATACATTCACTCTGTGTGTCCTGATAACTCTTGTAATTGGGGTTGAAGGTAAAGAGAAAAAAAAAAAACAAGCTGTCACTAGAGCTGGAATTTAACAAAAAGTTCCCAATGGGGACACTTGTTCCAATGACATTTGTTAAGGAGAAACAATCTTAACTTTGAAGAGATTTTATTTCCTATTGTTTTTACAAACCAGGACATTATGGAAAAAGACCTTAATGGTAAAACATTTTAGTTATGCATGACCATTTTAAAATAGGTGCAGTGATTTAGTATGAATGCAGTTTATAAAAAACAAACAAAAAAATAATATCTTACTTTAAACTCTTTAATTCCACTATAAATACTTATAGGTACAATTTCTGTTTCCCCGTTTGGTCGTGAGTCAGTTACAATTCTAATGACCTGCTCCAATGCTAGTCTCATCCTTTGGAAGACACCTTCTTTATTAATACGTGCTGATTCACAATCAGGGTGCCTTAGGCAAGTCTAAACAAAAAAAAGGTTGTTTACAGCCATTAGAGAACATATACAATTTTAAACAGAATCATACAATCTGTGTCTATTTATAGAGCAGTGAAGAATCTGACATTAACCAAAACATTCTCTAGAAGAAAATCAATTGATGCTGTTCAAACACATGGACCTGGATGATTCTCCACCACAGAATTTATCAGTGAATTTCAGATTCACCCCTTCATGAATGGGCCCCCAAAGTAGTGTTACTAGACACTGGCAGGCAACTAGCCCATTAATTAGAAGAAATTCAGCAACAGTACCTTATGCACTCCTATCGTGAAAAAATCTTCTAACTGCTAAGCCAAGTTGAGTGTTACCTTTCCCACTCATTTCAGTTTTTTTAATGTTTTAGACAAGAAGCTTTAAAAGATCTATTACTTAGATGTACTTGTTTGGTTTGGGACTTTTACATTTAGATAAAGAACCTAAAAAACCTGGCACTCTGACATTCACTACTTAAAGGTTTACATTACATCTCAGAATGTTCTGCATGCGCGATATGGAACACTCACATTACTGTGCATCCAACAAAATTAGGAGCTGCTTTAGGAGAACACAGGAAGAATGCAGTTTTTTTTTATCTTGAATGGCAAAGTACAAATGAAGGTCATAAATAATAATATGAAAAATCACATGGATGTCAACTGTTTGATGGATGCTCCTTAGTAATGGGGCATGGTACTAGCTTATACAATGCTGTAAAAACAAGGGGATTGGCATTACCTCTTTAATGTCCAAAATGTTTTGCCTCCCAAAGTCTCCAAAGAGCCCTTCTAGGGTGCTGAGGGGTCCTTACGTGGCTACCACTACATAGAACTCATTAGAGGAAAGGTTTACTTACCACCCTCTAGCAGCAGGCCAAAAAGTGTTGTTAATGTTAAGGTTAGATTTAAAAAATAATGTATGGTTTAAGATTTTGCAAAGTCATTCATTTTGTTACAATAAATAAATAATATACATTTAGCTTAGTTCAGCGGAATTTATCACCTTGGACGCTGTGAGCAACATCATAGTACACTTCTCCAGCACAGCCCTTGCTGCTGCCATGCTTGCCTTTTTCTTTTCACTTTTTAAATCCTGCAGAGAAATAGTTAAAAAAGATCATATTCTAGTACTGAACAAATAAAAAATATAATGTATAATAAATAGGTAATAAATAAGTGGTAAGTATGGTATTGCTTTTACAAATTCAAATACAGAAAAAGTCTGTTTTTCCTGCCATCAGTTCCCAGAAAGGAATGTGCAATAAAGTTCTCATTAAATCTTTTGATGGCTGACAATGTCAGAAAGAAAAAACATTTTCTCCCACTCAGATTAAGTCTTAAATATTTTTCTTTAATCAGCATGTGCCTTGTGTTCCCACGGCCAGTGTAAGGTATAATACGTACATTTTGTCTGTCTCCAGTAAGATGGGCAAATTCCACCATTTCATTACCAAACTGGCTGAAAATCTGAACAAACTCCTGAAAACTGCTCACTTTTTCAAGAAGCTCCATAGTTGCAAGGACCTGAAAAAGAAATTGTTTAGTTTTGGAACTTGCCTCATACTTCTGTGTACTAGTTTCAGTGTGACAAGGGGATAAAGAGTAATTATGAAATGTAACTGGAAGACATTAAGAGAATGGGTGAAATAGGGGAGAACAAGAGTTGGGGGAATAGGTGCATGTGGTGAGTCACAGTCCAAAGCCTCACCTGGCAACCAGGATGTCCCGGTTAGATAGATGAAAAGTGACATGTTGTTCTAGTTGGAAATCAGTTGGAAAATAGTGCGTGATCTAGGGCTTCCAATTTTTTTTTTTTTAGATCAGATCTAGATTTAAAGTCAAGCAAATATCGCTTCCCACTCTAAAGGAAGCAGTTCATATGTTAGGTTAAATGGTGGGTGCTGCCAACCACCCTGCCTTTTCTCATTCAAATGTGTTGTTCTTAATCCAACTACAACCAATATCTTTCGCATTGGCTAATCTCTTATGCATTAGGTATCTTTCTTCAGCTGCTTCGATCAGGACCCCTACTGAAGGAATATAAGGAACCCCTTACATCTTGGCATTGGGCACACTCATTAGGATGTCAGGGGTGAAGATTTTGCCAGCAGCTTTACTCTTCAGCTGAACAAAAATCCATATCAAGATAAGAGAAACCTAGCAACAGGTTTTCTAAGAGGTCTGGCTATTCCCTCTTGTCCATTTTTGGAGTACAAAAATCACAAAAAGAATACATTTAACAGTACAGTAACACAAAACAATAAAAAAAAATCTATTTGTCAAAGGTGGGTTGGTGACCAATTCACACCATTCTGTTGACCTCAAATAAATAATGTTGACCATGTATTATCACATGTATCATTTATAGTATCAAGGGTATTTTCCTAACCCAACACAAAGATTGTTCACATTTTTTAGTTGTGTTGTGTTAGGGTTCTATTATTTGGAATTGCAGCACATTTTGCAGCCTGTTTTGGCAGAAATCTTTTGATTTTAAAAAATCTGTATACTGTTACCTATATATGTTAACCTGGTCTTTTCCTCTCATATGGATGCAGACCTGGCTACAGGTCTGATGATTTTTTTGTACTTCGTTATATTTAGAGGTTGGTTTTTGTGAAACTTCTAAGGTAATCCTCTCTTTATTTTAGAACTTTCAAATATGCTTACTGACAGATAACTGTTATTTGAGTTTGGCATAATAGATACATCATTTTAAAAGGGTATTTTAAAAAAGCTATAAATATAATATAGAACACACGAAAAAGACTTTTTTTTTTTCTTTTTTAATGTTAGGGACTTAAAATATGGATTTCTTTTTGAACACACTTGGAAATTTCTGACATAAGCATTGTAGCACCATTTGAAAAAAAAGATAAATCGCTGGGCATGTCAGCAATAGTTGTTTACCAGAAGAAAATCTAATCTGATGTCATTGATAAAGCTGCAGAAACACATCTTTCTTTTGCAAATGGATTGAAGCCATTAACAATAAACCTAAGTACCTTGTTTCTGGAAGTGATAATTTGTTTAACGACAATTCTGTCTGCCAACACCAGCACCTTCGTAACTGAAGAAAGTAGAAGTCTAGCAGCTTTTACCACTCCGGTCTTATCAGTGAAAATGGTTACTCGGCCATCAGGATCCGGACGTTCTTCAATGCTCATATCAGTCAATTGAGCTATTGTTTCACCTTTAAGGAAAATGCAGGTTTAAGTTAATATGTAGCCTATCATTTTAGATGGATATTGACATTAAAAAAAGTGTAAAAATAGTCTATTGTCTATATAAAAAAAGTGTATAAATAGTCTATTCTTCAAAAAAACAAACAAACAAAAAAAAAACATAGCTGTTCAAATACAATCCTCAAAGGCCGGACACAGGCCACGATTTTCATAAATAATACCTTACTAAAAATGTTAGTAGATACTGGCTCTTAAGGCTTGGAGTTGGACAGTTCTAGTTTAAAATCTGTTATGCAAAAATAAAAATTAATTTTAGAATTGCTGGTTGGCCCCAGCAGCTCAGTTCTGTTTGTGTTATTTAGAAGGGCAAAGTTGGAGGCTGGACAATGACAGTACAGAAGTGCAAACAGGGGCCCTCATTGCAGCTAAAGCTAGTAAAATTGAAAATTGGTTATACTTATTGATTCCTACAAGTCAACATACTGGTTTGCAATTATTTGGGGCATTAGGAACTCAACTAGCACCACCTGCATACAAACTGACCACATATCTCTAAAGATATCTGACAAAAACAATAGCCCTTTTCATAATATGTGGCTCTAACATTTTACCCTCAGGATCTTAGAGCTGAGTAGTCTTTAAGTGTATGTAAACTCTACCTTTAAATATCTCTTTTAGCTCCAAATCATTTAAATAAACCATTTGAAGTGTTTGCAATATCTCTTTGATACGTTCAAGCTCACTCCCTCCATGCTCCACTGTCGTACCCCAATTCTTCCTCTATTTAGTGCTGCACTTATACGCCCAGGCAGTCAATAACACATTCCCAGTTGTACATCATTATACAGCTAGGGCTCATAGTAGTCCTTAAGTTACCTACCTCTCACAAATCATGAGTCCAACTCAGTCCAGCAGAAAGAAATGCTCACTACCTCCCCAAGAAAGAAGAAGATCTGAGGTGCACTTAGCAGTAGAAAATGGCTGATGTCCTGCTTTAATATTAAAACTATTGCCATTGGTTTTAGGTTATAATAGGTTATAATAGGTTATAGACCCACAATTTGACTTCAGTCCATTTTACACTATTCATAAAGACAAAAATCAGTTCTTTGAGGGATGAACATAAATTTTACATCACACTTTGGTCTCATGACCTTCCTATACAGACTTAAGGCAGTTTGAATATGCTGAATGAGAAACTTAGAATGGAGTCTGACTACACTTTGGGGTCCGCCAAACTATTCCGTGTTTAGCACTGTTTGTTTATGAACAGGAGAACATTATGAAGGGCCAGGGCTCTTTGGATTTCTGCAAACAAACTCACCGTGGTATAAGAAACTGAGGAGGATTCATAATTACATTCAGATGATTTGTGTACCTTACAGCAGGTTATGTGCCAATTGCACTGGATATAAATGGTCCCTATGATTTTTTTCTTATTTACCAAAGCACTGTTACTAAAGCTATTATTTGTCTGTTAGGCAAACTCACACTTTTACATCTGTATATGTTATATGTCAAAAATATTTAAATAAATGGATTGTTTTCAGATGACTGGCCATCTGTATAGTCATCTGAAAGTAATTCTGTATGAACAATTTATTTTGAAAAAGCTAGACTCTAGGCGAATATTTAACAACTCCACTTGCAAGTGACATTTCATAATTAAAATCACAGAGTTCTGCAAAGTCCTGAATGACACAAGACCCTTCTCTACAACTAAGATCTCTTTTGCTAGGTAGTCCTACACTTTACACTATTGTTTCTGTAATAACAGGGAGGTTTTAAGATGGTAAATCAGCTTTTGCTCAGAGAATACCTGTTCTTCCTGGCAAAGTAAAAAGATTTCTCCCCAGGAAGCCTCATCCTATTAGATTCCAGCGGAGATGTGTATATCAGACGTTTCTTTCTCTCATACCAACAGCATGAACAAAAAGCATCCAGAACTACATAAAGCTACAGAATTAGTGATATGAATACCTCCAAAAGCAACTAAATACATAAAAATGGTTTAAAATGCCGTTAAACAAATAGATCATCATTGTTTACAGGCTGAGTTTTTTTGTGACCACGTAACTGAGTCACTTTAGGGTATTTATTTCATGATGCCACTTTTGGTCAGAAAGCATGATTTATTTTATAGACATGACCACAATCAAGAGAAACAATTGATTAAGCAACATACAAAACCTGCTCATTTATTCATTGTGGTAAGTAGCACAAGCAGGCACCTCAACTTTCCTCTCTCCTGCCTTTCATATGTAAACAATCATACCTCATGGGGTGTACTTATAAAACAGATTTTCTGACATTCACAGAACATTCTTCAGTGTTTTCAGCTTCAGTGATTGATTCTTCTATAGAGAATGTTTGGTGAATGTGAGGTTCGCTTTTTAAATAGACACCATTCTATCTGTATTTATGTATTTTTAATAGCAATTCAACAAATTCCCCTGTGTGCATTACTGCCAAGATAATGGCAGGCAATGTCCCTTCCAAAATAAAATAAATTTGCCTGCCTGAACGCATTTTTTTTTAAATTGAACGCACCTGCCCTCCTTTACTTGGATTGCCGTCTTCATCTTGTGCTCTTCCAGACCTTTGGCCATCTAGCTTGAGCAGGCTGGAATTTAACTCCCAAAGATGAGAAAAATAGGACCTGCCTGCTCACAATTAATATGGTACAATGTGTAGTTTATATTTGTCATTGTTTGTACCCTTTTCATACATTTTTAGAATCATTTTGTCCACATTCAAAGTTGTTTTTATACTTTCCAATATTCCCCTTGTACTGAATATAGCATGGTTTAAAGATGAGATGAAAATGTCTTAGATCCATTCATGCTACCATTTGGCATGTCAGTTATTTCCAGTAAAAAGAATAAAAAATAAAACTGGCTACTTTGGAGCCACAGCGTTTTCCTTACTAGTTTTGGACACATTTTCTTCCTAAACAGCTACGCCATATTTAATATTGAGTTTTGTTACAGTGCATCCCACAAATGAGGTTAAAATTGTCTATACAACTCTTGAACGTGAGTTTGACATGCTTGCTTTAGTAACGTTGTACGATTTTTGTGGCTGTTGAGTTTCTGTGGGTTTTTATCTGGGTATTATTATTGTTGTATTTATATAGCATTGACATATTACATAGCGCTGTACAAAGTCCATAGTCATGCCACTAGCTGTCCCTCGAAGGAGCTAACAATCTAATGTCCCTAATATAGTCATATGTCTCTAATACAGTCTAAGGTCAATTTGGGGGGGGAAGCCAATTAACCTAACATGTTTTTGGAATGTGGGAGGAAACCTACGCAAACAAGGGAAGAACCTACAAACTCCATGCAGATAATGTCCTGGCCGAGATTTAAACCTGCAACCCAGCGCTGCAAAGGCTAACTTCTGAGCCTCGGTGCTGCCCATGGGTAAAACCAAATTCCCTTGTGGCCCATTTACATGCTACAATATTTTGTCATTACTTCTGAAATCAACTCAATACACCTTCTCGGGGCACTTCAGTTGTGGAATGGGAGACAATGCACTATATATTAGTATGCTGCGTTTACAACTTTTGGTCTGTTGTGGTCGGTCTAAAACAGCTTTAGAGCAAAGGTTTAGTTTTTATTTTAGTTACGTTTTAAACTTTTGCATCACATAGCAACTGGATTTAGGGCTAGTTGTACTGTAATTTCCATTATCCCTAAAATACCATAAACAAAAGCTCTCAGTTCAAACTAAAAAATATAGCTTTTTGTATACAAACCTCCTACTGCATATTTTTCTTATAATGTGCAATTGTTAATAATCTTCTTAACCTATCTAGTGTTCATTTTGAGGAATATATATGAGCTTTGATTATTTTAGGAACATTCATGATAGTGATAAACTGTTTTATCATTCAGCTGGGTTGATTTATCACCTGTGCTGGATGGATAAGGAGTTACAAGCGCCAGCTGTGTGTTGAAGCTGAGAGGGGTTTGACGTCCTTTTCAGTGCATGAGTCTGTTAAGAAAGTACGTACAAATGTCAATAGCACTAAAACATGCCAAAAGCTGTAAATATAGCGTCACAAAACCTTCCTTCTGAGCTTATGACACAAAAAAGGAGCCAAATAATGTAATCCACAAAATATGACCAGATCTGGCATGAAGCCTGGAAGCACAATTCACCCTGAGGCAATTGATGTGAGCGAGGGGAGGCTTTCAAAAACTGGAGGAGCAAAATTACACCGTTAGTGTATGAAATCCTGACTGACACCCTGCTTGCTGCACATGAGAAAAATGAACATCAGCCAGGGAAATCAGCAGATCTCTGTGGAATTTAGAGAATGTAGTAGTCTACTTTTTGAGCTTTCCCACTGTATAGCTGTGCTGAGTAAACAAGGCATTGGCACAAATAATCAAGATTCCCAATATTTAAAAAATATAGCTTGACAGTAGCAGCAAGCCTACTTACTTTCAATACATATTCTAATTTATATATATATATATATATATATATATATATTATAGGCTGGCTTATGAACTGGCTGAAGTTCCAGATGTTGGCCTTGTCAGGTTTCACCCAATGGTCAAACATTTTATGTTACTGCAACGTTCTTGCATCCATTTAGAAACTTTTCCCTAAATTTTTAAGAAATACAATTCAAATTCCTTTTATACTCTTGAGTTCTGCTCCCTATCATTCCTGGCTTTGAAGGATTGCCTAACTGTCTTTATGTCTGCTAGACGGGTGTTACAGGTGTGTGCCCTCAACAAACTTTTTGTATTTTTCTTATAGACATGGTTGTTTTAACAGACTTCTCCTGGATTTAGGATTAAAGTGGCTTAATACTTACATGCTAAATGGCAGTCAGTCATGCAACTGCTACCTATGGCCCCAGATTCACAACAAATCAATTTAGCACTTTGGACATGGATATGGTTTATCCCCAAAACAGAATCAAGAAAGTGGATAATCTGTTCATATTGGCAGGATTGTCAAGCAAAGGTTTTGCAGTCTTGGCTAGGATTATTTCTGGAGAGAAGGTGGTCAGTACAGCAAATATGAATTATAGTTTATATACTTGCAGCTGTGCAAGGTCATTCTAGGAAAGGAGCAAAAGTAAAACTTGTAAAATGGTCAGCTGAACTTGTGTGAATACTTTATATTACAGGCTTTTTCTTCATCGATTGTTCCCCTATGTCAGCTGTGTCCTGTGTTATGCTCACATGAGTTAAGCCAAGAATACAGAAATATGTAATCAAATGCTTACCTTAATTTTATACTACTGGCTAATCCTTGTATCACAGTAGACTCCCAATCTAGTGTCCTGTAGCTAATCTAGTTAAGGAAAACGGGATTGTAGGAACACTCTTTTAGGAACTAGAATAGTAGTCCTGTGGGGTCATTATGCTGATGTAAACACAGGTGGATTACGGTTGAAACTGATACAATTTTTTGTGTAATGTATATAGATGTATCCATTACAACATATACATACATATACACACATTATTGTTTTTTAAATAAAGCATTTTAGCTTGCTAGAGACCGCACAGCAATAGTAGTTTCCTTTGAAGCTCCTGTTCAAGTAATTCCTTTTTAAACAACTGCTTTTATAAACTGTTTTTTATGTCCCCGTAGGTTTCTTCCTGAGCTTCTCCAACTTTTGCAAAGAATGTTTTAAGCGGTCAGATAATTTAAACCAAAATGCTTAAGAAACTTGGGCTGTTTTTCCACTACTGGATAACAAATCCTGCTAGCAGGTTTAAATGCTCTGCTGCAATGTCGGACAGGTATCACAGTAGGTCCCAGCCGTGGAAGGAATCAATGATGATAGCTAGATCTGTGCCTGCCCAGTCTTGTTTGTCAGATTGCCTTGATATTGCGTGCTTAGTCCCAAAGCAAATGCTTTTTTGAGTTTACAATGACAGTATAAATACACATTGCTTAAGAAAAATCGACATTGTGATTGATAGAGCCATCAATTGGATAGTGTAGGCACTCCAAATATTTTACTGGCTGTATGACCATATGGTGTGTAATTATTATAAATAAAAAATTGTCATTTACTACTCCTCTCTATGTATGCTCTCGATTATTCTGCTCCATCAGACTAAAACAGCTGATTTGTTACCAACCCCAGTTTCTGACATCTGACATGGCCCTTGCCACCATTGGGAAAAGCCAGGGGTATGGTCCTCGCCAAAAGAAAGGGTGATACATGCTTTTTGCCCACTTCCTTCTTTTGCAAACTAGATTCCAGAAAATCTTTTATGGATGAGGGGACACACATGCTTACTGCTCCCTATCTCCTATCCAAGAAGGTCCTGTCAAATTTGTTAGGCTTTCATTTTAGTCCTTGTCACGGTTACCTTTCACTTTATTGTGAAACATGATTATTTATTATACATTTAATATTTATTAATAATGTTTATTTATGGTTTTATATTGGCATTTTTATTGATTACCGTTTTTGAATGTTACCAATGACAGACACAATTTGTGCCAAAGGTTTATATTTGAACCAATTTATATTTCCTGTTTTTCAGGTAAGTACATCAAGTTTATCTATAGATCAGTCTGTATTTTAATATATATGGTCAAAACAAAATAAAATCAGACTAAACTAGAAAGATATGCCTTTTTAAATCTAGTTAAAAGTATATGTAAATGTAACTACTAAAATCTACTTCTATATAAAAAAAAAAATCATTTAAAAAAATGTTTACATTTTCTGTACTGTCTGTCACATAGGCTCCCAAATCTAAATGTCGGCACTTTAATATAGTTTACACAGACTTAGCCTGTGTCACTATCAACGATCATGCACCCATCACTAGAGTCTATATAGACAGCAACTACCTAAGAAAAAAAAAAAAAAGTTGCAGGAAATAACTATCAAAAAAAAAAAAAAACGGAATAAAAAGGCAAAAAGTATATTTCTATTTTTATCCATTTTAAATAAATGGATTAAATGTATGCAGTCTTACTGTATATAGTCTTACTATATTTAGTAAGCTGAACTTTCATTCTTTTACGGGTTTCATCAAAGTTAATAATACACATCTAGTATTTTTAAAAAATCTTACAATACAAAAACATGAAATTCATGAAAATAGTTCCCTTGATTAAGACTGCGTATATTTGTACACTCCTACCAATCAGCCTGTGATTTGAGCAATATGGTTTGTGGCTTGGCACAATAATCTGAGTATAGCCCAAGTTTGAGTATTTTAAAGTTATCAGGCCACAAGGGATGTCAAATCACTCCCCTTTGTGGCTTCTCTAAGACATAAAAAGTATGTACAGTAGTAATTCAGAATACAGGTGCTGTTTGTCTTAGAATTATCAGCAAAGCCACATCTTAACTGCTGTATTGGTAATGAGTGACATACAAATAATAAATCATAGCACATACAAAAATATTTGTCTTGGCTGAAATCTGTTTGCATAAACAGCAGCCAGGACTAACAATGAGAAAAATAAATATATTTGGAAGACATTTGCTTTTTGATAGTTTTGAAAGTAAAGTATAATGATTACAGATGACAAATTACTACCCGCTAGTAAACCTTTAAATTTCCTTACGCTATCCACTCACATTTCAACCTGACAGTTTGGTATTACAAGTAAAAAGGCTGTCTTATTGCCGAAGGAACAGACAAAGTCCTTTCTGCAATAAGCCTTCTTACCTGCCAGATCACCATCCTAAGCTGAATCCTAAAAAAAAAAATATAAACACTACTATGGGTGCCAGGATACCAGACACATCCTGGATTCCGCTACGGCTTCTGAGATTGTGTGAACTCCAGCGTGGGAGTTAAGGAATCCTGGCCTGGTCAATCAAGATGTCCGAAAAGCAAAAGCAGGTAGGGAAGAAAGAAGTTGTCAGCATTGGCCACAGAATGGGGAACAGTGAGTGCAAATAAAAAAATCGCAATCAAACAGGTAAGGTTATTCTTTTGCAGATGGGACACTGTATGCCCCTATTACAATAAAGGACCTGTCTAGTCACATTTTTTTTAATTTTTGGGTTTAGTTCTGCTTTCAATCAAAATGAAAATAATGAGTCAGGTTATGACATTCTTATTTAATTCAACATAATCATGTGTGGTAGAATTGAAAACTATTTAGGATTGTATTGTTGATCATATTTTTTCACTGTAATTAGTATAAAATTGTTAAAAAGCAAAAGAAAAAAAAAACAACAGTGAATCAGTGAACATGTGTCATTCAGTGAATTAGGGACCACTGAATCAAATTATTCAAAAAAATATTATTATACAATATACCAAAGATTCCGAACATTTGAAACAGACTGGATGGAAATTGATGAGTATGTGCAGCAAGCATAACAAATATTAGGGTTGTAATACTGGCAGCCATATTACAATTTTTCATCATGTTACTGTTTGGGCAGCCAAGTGGCAAATGACATTTAATATATAAAAAAAATAAATGTAAAGTTATGCACTTGGGAGCTAACAACATGCATGCTTCATACTGTCTAGGGGGAATACATTTGGGGGAGGTCAGAAATGGAAAAGGATCTGGGGGTTCTGGTAGATCATAGACTTAATAACAGCATGCAATGCCAAGCTGCAATATCTAAAGCTAGTAAAGTACTTTCTTGTATTAAAAGAGGAATAGACTGCAGAAATGGAGACATTATCCTGCCCCTGTACAAAGCATTGGTCAGACCACATCTGGAATATGCAGTCCAGTTTTGGGCACCAGTTCACAACAAGGACATTGTGGAATCGTAGAGAGTGCAGTGAAGGACAACTAAATTAATAAAAGGAATTGAGGAGCTCAGCTATGAGGAGAGATTAGCTGAACTGAATCTATTCTCTCTTGAGAAGAGACGTTTAAGGGGGGATATGATCACCCTG
Source organism: Pyxicephalus adspersus (assembly GCF_032062135.1). NCBI lineage: Eukaryota > Metazoa > Chordata > Amphibia > Anura > Pyxicephalidae > Pyxicephalus > Pyxicephalus adspersus. Next base: position 75,594,081 of record NC_092862.1, on the reverse strand, counting down.
TATAAATTTATAAATGGTCCATATAGAGAACTCTCTTCCCCATTATTCACTTTGAGATCATTACAAAGAACAAGACGACACTCTGCGTCTGGAGGAAAAGAGGTTTAAGCTCCAGATAAGGAAGGGATTCCTCACTGTAAAGTCTGTGAAAATGTGAAATCGGCTCCCTCAGGAAGTAGTTTCAGCAACTACTATAGATTGCTTTAAGAAAAAGCTGGATGCTTCCTAGAAGCACAGAATATAACCGGGTATTAAGGCTTTGAAGTAAAAATAACAGAGACTGTTGATCCAGGGAACATCTGATTGCCTCATGGAATCAGGAAGAAATTTTTTCCCCTGTTGAAGCAAAGTGTTTTTTTAGCCTTCCTCTGGACCAACTATGTGCATAGGGTTTTATATCTGGGATATGTTTATTTCCCTAGTGGTTGAACTTGATAGGCTTATGACTTTTTTCAACCTAACCTACTCAAACTATGTAACTATGTTTGCAGAAATTTTAGTTGCACACACTTTGTTCATGCATGTGCTAAAAAACCTAGGAAAAAACCTTATCAAGATACAAAGTGACCCCGTCACTACAGGCTCACATGTACACAAAATCCCACACTGTATCAAAGAGCATATATACTTACCTTTCTGGCACTTTTGTCTTCCAACACCCCAAATCCTTGATTCTTCAGCCACACGTCACGGTGCATAAATATCTGCATCTCAAGCAACATACCTGTTCCTTCTACTGCCTTGTATATCATCCCATCGATCCTACAATATCCTATACTGAGTTCTAAAAGCAGTTATCCTATACTGAGTTCTATCCTCTGAGTTCTAAAAGCAGTTGGACAGCTGAAGTTTACACAAACTATCAACTTCTGTATGCGCTTTAAACACTGGGTGACTAACAAAAATGTATGTTCTCCAAAACCAACTAAAACCAAAATTAGGTACACCCAGAATCAGCCCTTAACATATTAGACTTTTATTAGAATGATGCAAAAAGGGGTGTTTTGAAACAAAACATAAAATTAGTCAAAAGAGAAAATATGCTTTTAAATGGCACTTGGTAGTTATTTACACTACTCGGGAATTCTTTACAGAATAAAACTGCTTTTGCTTAAAAGGTGCGATAGAATGTTCTGCTAACTAACACCATTATCTAACAAGGTCTGAACAACCTTACTCAAAACTGACATAAGCATTACGCGTGGCAGTAATAAAAACATACAGGCTTACCCGCTCTTTTGGCCTCACTGCAGGCAATAACCATTTCTTCTTTGAGCTCTCGATTTTCATTTGCTATTGTTTCTCCAACAGTCACAAACCTTGCCACAGCCTGGTTTACAGCCTGGCCAACACGCTGAATAGCCTGCAATGTCTTTTCAGACTTCTTTGGTTTCTCTTTGTGGTTTATAAGTGTTGTTATCTAGAAATGAAATATAAAGAGAGTTATTATTATAAACCTTTGAACATCAGAAAAAAAAAAGATATATAAAAAGAGATAATTTATATATAATATTTCTTTGTTACGTGCACATTCCATTTTATAACAAAAAGGCCTAAATAAACATTTGCATGCATGATTATATACCAGATTGACTGGCTGATTATCAAGCTCTCTGTTTAAATTAATCTTCTAAATTATCTGGTCCCAAAGTAATCCTTAATTGTATTTCTGAATTCCCTTCGTATCACTAGCAAGTCCTTATACAAATCTCTTGTTCGTCATCTTGACCAAAACTAATCCTCAGTAGAAGAACTCATGTTTCATTTTGATCCTCTCTAATCACCTAGAGCAAATAAAACAAAACACCAAAACTATACCCACTGCAATACAGCTTTACTTTTGCCAATTACAAATGCTAACCAAATGGTTTATACTTGCAGCTAATGGGTGCAACTATAACTGTTCAAAAATAGTCACAAACTGCTTAAATGCATTACAGTCTTTAACCATGGTATTTAAATTAAACATTTATTTCATATTACCTAAATCATGCATTGTATAAATATGTTGAAGGGAAAAGGTAAAAGGCAGCAATATATTATATGAACAAGGTATGTACGCTATCTGTTAATTGTATGTGTTTTAGTCAACTGTTAGCTAGGATAGAAAGCATGCTCGTGGGGTTCTATTCTAGCAATGCTTTTTAAAAAAAAAAAAAAAAATATATATATATTTTCCATACCCACTTTAGTTTGTTGCACACTTCTATTATCATTGTTCCTATATATATACTATATATATATATATATATATATATATATATATATATATATATATATATACACACACACCCTTTATTATATATTTATTTATAAAGATAGATAGATAGATAGATAGACAGATAGATAGATAGATCGATCAGAAAAAGGTTTTTAGTTCTCCAAAAGTTTTGTTCCCTGGTGATTGGCTTAAAAGCAAAGCGGTACTATAATACATCAATTGGCAATAAGAAAATCCATCACTTTAACTTTAACACATTAACTGTTCATTTTCTAAAGTGGAGAACAGCTGGTAAATAGCCTGTTCACCCCCTTATAAACAGGCCCTATTATGTGCACATTTGCTTAACTTAGCTGCATAAAAAGTAGAGTATTTAATTAGAGAACATATTGGTTATTATGTTTACCTAAAATAAACTTTTAAAAAAATATCAAACTTTTTTAAATGTATACAGTAAGTAAAATGTAAAACCTCAGTTATATTTTAACTGCAGAGCCTTTTGGCCCCAATTGGCTTGTCAGGCAGGGACATATCTTCCATTGTGGTAACAAAAAGCATAAAAAACTTGTCTTGGAGTTAAAAGTAAAAACAAAATGTTTTAAATATAAATTTCTATCTGATAAAACCATGTAAAATGTGAGTTTATGTTTGTTCAGAATCAGAGAATGTCATTTAGCAATTCTAAAAGGTGCAATGCTTTCATGCTTCATTAGAAGTTACAGAGGCAATAAAACCTCTACAAAATACGGATATAAACAAGCTTCCTCTGGAAGACAAAGACTCAGATTAAGGTGCCAACTCTTTCTCTCTGACATATATTGTTGTATTTGTAATTGCAGAGTTGGAGCACAGAACATCTATCAGTCCCCTCTTATACTTAAGCCTAATCAGCCATTGTGCAGCTAGAAGACAGGAGCAATCATTCCCACTTTCATTGCTAGCAGCTTTGCAAATTCTATTTCTTTATTCACATCACTCTGTGGGGATTTTGGCAAGTGCAAAACTGGTACACGACTGCATAGTGTGGCATACTGACAAGCTTTATTAAATGACTTGTAGTTTTTGAAGGCATAGTAAATCCTGTGTTAAAATGAATATATGTTTACAGGGTTTATACATCTTATGTTCATTCTTTCAAGGGCTTGAATTAAAGTTAGCAAAAGAAATACAAAAGGGTACTTATATATGAATGTTAAAACAAAGCCATACAATGAATTTTAACCTGAAGATTTCCCTTCACTTTTGACAAATTTGTATCAGACAGAAAGTGAGGGTAACTCACTAACACAGACCAAAAATAAAACTCCTAACTACTAGGATTATCATTTTATTTATAGTGAATTTTATAATTTGTACTTCTCTAATTATCATGTACAAAATAACATAAAAGAATTGAATATGACATTAACATACCAAAGCTTGTATGAAATGTTAACTATTTGTTTTACAATTACCATAAAAAATCCTGACATGTTCCCTATTGTTTAATGTGAAGTAAATTTAAAAGTTGAAAGACATTTTTTTTTTTTAAACTCTATTTAGTTCTATTTCCCTCTGCACTTTTAACATCTACACAATAAGCATTAGAAGCTACTTTAGGGTTTCTCATTTTGTATCTGATGGACTACAAGAAATCAAATCACGTGACAGAATTAATAGCTGGTCATGCTATTTGTACAATCAATTCATTTTACTAAATTTTATGGAATTTGAAGTTTCTGTGAACAAGAAACTTAATTTGAAGAAATATTCAGACACATTTACTAAAAAGAAATTTTGCCATAAATATTTCTCTAGTTTGCCATTTTTGGAGCTTGTTTAGACTAGAAATGATTTTCTACATAAGTTCCTGACATTTAATGCAATCATTCCAATCATTCTCAGGTCCAGGAATTTGTTTAAACCAGACGTTTTTTTAAACTGGCTCACAGTGGGATGCTACGTGACATTAAAAACAAATCCTCAGGTAAGCAGATCTATAAAACTGCAATGCAGCTACTCCACATAACACAGGTACATTTATATAAAGGTCTTCCTCTCACGAAGGCTTTGTACATAAAAAGGAAATCCTGCTTTACATTGTTTTATGACATTTTCTGCAGCACACAGCCTATAAAAGCACACCCTTGCCACTTCTGCTACTGCAGCATGACCTTCGATCATTTTCAGAGATTTCATGTTTTATGGAGCATAAGCAAGTATGGCTTAGGAGCTGCTTGTTTTATTAGATGCTTAAATAACAGTATATCCAAGGCCTTTGAACAGAGTCTAGTATATTATTTACCAATGTGATCTACTGCTCGCAACAAGCAGCAGCTGTCACCATTGTGCAAAATCTGTTTGCTTGCTGACATGGATCTGATAAAATAGACCTTGTCTCTGGCAGCTTGCTACCAATGTACCATGCAATGTACATTACCCTCTCTCCCTCTCACTGGGGAGAAATTAAGCAGAATTCAGCAATACAGAGAATGGGCTGATTTCTGACTTGTTTGTAATGGAAGCCTTTACCTGCCAATATACAAATGCAATTCTATGTATTCTAATAATTACATGCCACCCTTTCCATGTTTATTTATTGTATAGACCAATATGTCCAATGTGTATGATCAATGCCTGAACGTCCAAACAACCCTTTTATTGGTGTTTATTTTGCCATATTGCATAGACTGGGACACTTCAATGCTCTTACTGGTTAACATTTAGATAATGTACAGTGTAATAGGCTAGTTTTTTTAAATTCCCTTTAGGAGGAACAAACACAAAAAAGTACAAATACCAGGGTTTATCAAAGTTAATTATGATTAAGTTAAAAAATGAGGGGGGGGATTCCATAACAATGCCACAGAAAAAATGATAAACTCAACAAAAAGTCAAGTGAATCATGAAACACAACTGTAAGCAAAGTATGAACTTACACAGTCTAATAGTGAACGACCATTCTAATAAAAGGAGTAGGCAGGTAGCACCCAAGCGGAGGCAATATACTGGTGCCAATAAATGAAATTGATAGAAATTACTCCCTTCTACCATTTAGTAAGAAAGTAAGATCTCTCGTGTTCTGAAACCATGGGTGAATTGAAGGACCAATAGAAAGTTTAAAAAAAGAAAAACACAAGATTAGGCTCCCGTCACCAACAGATTTACGATACCATTGCAATACAATTACAAAGGAAATGTATTGTGATGCAGTACAGTTCATGTGACAGGGTAAGATAGGAAAATAACTGGGAATAAGGACACAGGAATAAGGAGAGAATTGCCTATAAAAGAAGTGCCTCCACAGGGGTCTTAATTAATTTAATGAAAGCTGTAGATTAAAAAGATTAAAAATAACTTTGAAAACCACATTAAAATGCTAAAGTATATGAGATTTTAGCAAATGTTTACAGCTACTACTTAAGGGTACTAATCTAGTATTGCAGGGAATGTAAACTATTCAGCATTTAAACTGCTGTAGTATATGCTGTGTCAGTGAAAAAAATATTACAAAAATAAGCCCAGGTCACCGTTATTGTAAGTTACACCAACTAAGCTGATGGAATGAGATGAATTTAACAGCTAATTTTTACAATACAATTTCTGTATTTCTTTTTTTTTTATATATATATTTTTTTTTACAATACAATTTTTACAATTTCTGTACCATCACACAATTTTCATGGTTGGCTTCAAAAGACACTGCAGGGAAGCCTCTGTGTGAATTTTAAGAATACCTTAAAGGAACCAGATAACTTTTCAAGAGTTTGTACATTTAGCATAAAATTATTCAGTAAGAATTGCTGTATATATTTAAATATACCGGTGCAAAATAAAAAATCATATGGTATTCATATTCATTTGCAGGTTTGTTGAACAGTCATGATGTGAAGATAGCTCCAAAAAGGTGGGGTTTCGGCAAATCACAGGAATGTTCTCACCTTTATTGCAATATTTTGGGATGTGTACTGTTTCAGCATCAATCTAATAACAATTAAGCAATCCGTCATTCTTGTTTGGTAAATAGGTTTTAAATTCACACTTTTAAAGACTTGCATTAGTCTTGAAAAAAAATGTACTTTCTTCATTAAGTCACTACTGTAATACTGGGACCACGCAGATGTTCCTATTTCATCCTGTATAAGCACATTCCCTCACCTTGAACTCATATGTTATAAAGACAAAGACTTTAACACTGTTTACACATAGATCTGACATACAGAACAATCTCAGGAATTTTAATGCCATCAGGAAAGGTGTGTACTGTCTGTAGACTCACATTAATCAGCTTGTATGCACTTTGGAACTGAAGTAAGAAAAAAAAGCAATGAAAACAGTGAGATAATCATTTCCACAATGGTTCTACATATGGTATAGATTTGGTAAAAATACTGACAGGCATGAGGTGATTGCGGCCCAGACTTGTCTAATTTGACAATCATTTCTGTAGATAGCAGACTTTGGCCATCTGCTTGTGAAGAATTTACAGATTGTTCTGTAATGACCTAGAATTTTTGTTATAACTCAACTTAATATTGTCTGTAGGAAGTGGGGAGGGATATCCAACTGTTCCTCTTCTTCAAGCATTTATTGCACATTTGGGTAATCTAAGCATGCATGTCAATGGAACAATTGTAAAGTTCATGGTCAGATTGTGGTTGTTCACTAGGCTTTTGGGCTGCCATTTAAAAAAAATAAATATAAATGTGCTGCACTACATAGGTATATGTACATCTCAAGTTTAATCTTAGTTCCAATGCAAATTCATGTTGATCCTGCAATTGAATTTTATTTTATGCAGCTACATGTGATGGTATGGCAATAAATGCTGAGCTGCTACAAAGTTGCCACTTTAATGTAGGTTACAGTGGTATGAAAAGATGTGTTGTGTGGTAGCAGTATTGTTACTGCCAATTCACAGGCCTTTAGCTACCTTGTCACTGAAACCATCTGGATTTCTGGATAGCATGGCCTCTGCAGTTCAAACACCTAAAGCGGACTGATCTCCACGTTTTTACTTATTATAAAAGTGTGGCTGTTTGTTTTTTTTAACTCTTGGCCATTGAGACCAGCACGTCAGGTGACACAAGAAGAACTCTCCAGAAGATGACAGTGCCCGCTGTCCAGTCTGCCCCAGAAAGAAGATGACAGAACAGACTCTAGTGACACTCTATGGTATTCTCCATAAGAGAGGGCTATGATATGCAAGGAGGGAGGGGGTTGTGCTAGGGAACCCAATAATCATATGTCTTTCCTCCAATGTTCAAGGGCACAATGCAAGTAAATAAAATAATATGAAAGAAAAATGTAAGTATACAAAATGGTCTATTTTTCTGTGAAATAATCGGCAATTTAGAAAGTTGGTGACAGGTTCTCTTATAAAACGCTGTGCACAAGAGCAGTGACCTCCCCTTCTACCTTCTTTAGCAGCACAGGTGAAAAATCATGGCACGCTGAAATGAAGTGCCATAATTTGTTGAACATAGAAACCCCATTAAGTTCATAATTAGTTTTCCAAGCTAATTGTTATGCTGCCTGCTTTGTCCCAGAAAATACATTTATAGCAATAATTGAAACCCTGAAAGTGTACTACAAAATGCAATTCAGAAAAAAACTATTCATCCAAAATAATTCATCTTGTCAATACCCTTTTAAATGAAGTGTTCATCTCCACCTACAAGTGTAGCAATCTGATGTTTCTAAACAGCTGCTTCCACTCAAACACATAATGGTAGAATATTTGGTCAACATCTGCTATAGCTCCTGGAAGCAACAAAGCGAAGCATGCACCTGCTGTGTAGAGATTACAGGTCAAAAATCACAGCAATGGATATACAGAAAAAGCAGACTGCCGCTTTATTTACATTCTAAGGTGGCTGCTTCTCCTCTTTTATCAAACTGTATCTGGACATAGGTTTGCTGTTTCTGCACCAATTACCCTAAGAAATTATTGTTTAGTAAAACTTTTCATACATAGGCTCAACATTGTGCTCTTTATCACACCGCTTCCTTAACACACACTACTTCCACGATAGTCCTTATTTGTGTTTTACCAAATATCTGCAAAGCACTCCTCAAACACAGAAATAAAAAATATCCACCAGGTACATCAGGAACCCAATAATTATTTATCATAGAGATAGCGCTTTTCTGTGCTCTGATCCCACATGGGAAATGGTGCTTACAACTCTTGAGAAAGTACCAGGTATTGGGACCCATATTAGCTGATCTACCATTTAAAGGAAACAGCTAAATACATTAACAAAGCAATCCAATGAATAAATGTGTTCTTCACTTAGAAATAGCAGTTGCAATGCCCCAAAAGCATAATACTTTCAATACTTGATAAAGTAAACATATATCCTTGAGTTCACCAAACACATGCCACCCACACTAAAAACAGTTTTGAGTCATTGATTTCTAAGGTATTTATAACTGCAAAAATAAAGTCAATAGTTTCACATGCTGCATCTCTCTAAGGAGTGTATAGTGGTTTTGTGTAAATTGTATTCAGGTATTATGGTCAGGACTATTTGAAAAAAAGGCACTCATGCAAGTACAAGATTGAACCAATTTTTGCTTTAGGGAACTGCTGTAATTGTAGGTGGCAAAGATTTACCAGTCTGTTTTGATCCAGACTGACATCATGAACCTCTTAAAGATTTGTTGGCTGTACATGCATAATGTGAATTATGTGTTCCATCACATCTCAAAGGTGCTCTGTTGAATTGAGATTTGTTGACTGTGGAGGTTACCCGAGTACAGTGAACTCATCATGTTTAAGAAACCAATTTAGGATAATGCTTTGTGATATGGTGCTTTATCCTGCGGATAGTACCCATGAGAATCTGGTCAGCAACAATACTAAGGAGGCTGTAGAATCAATTACACCACTACCAGTTTGAACCATTGGAACAAGACAAGGATGGATTTGTGCTTTGTTGTTGACATCAACTTCTAACCTTACCATCTGATTGTTGCCAAAGAAATTGAGACTCAGACCAGGCAATGTTTTTCCAATCTTCTCCTTTCCAGTTTTGATGAGTCTGTGCAAATTTTTAACCTCAGATGACTGATCTTGGCTGACAAGAGTCAATATGTTGTGTATCTAGAGATGATCTTCTTTAATACTTTGATTTCAATGAGTTTTTTTGAGTTACTGTTGCCTTTTTATCAGCTTGAACCAGTCTGGCCAGCCTCCTCTGACCTCTGGCATCAACAAGGCATTTCCACTGCCTTTCAGTGGATGATTTTCCATTTTCATTCAGGGCAGTCTCCATGAACCCTAGAGAAGTTTGTACATGAAAGCCCCAGCAGATCCTCCGTTTATAAAATACTTCGACCAGTCTGCCTGGCATCAACAACTATGCTATGTTTACAGTCACTTAAATCATCAGTTCAATCAATCATTTTTTTACCCCCTTTTTAATGCTCGGTATTGAAATTCAACAGGTTTTTTTACATGCCTAAATGTATCAAGTGATTTTTTCCCTGTTTAGAAATATAATTTTTTTTTTTTTTTAAATACGACAAAATATGGTTATTTTTTTATATTTGGAAGATTATTGTGTAGCCAAAGAACTTACAAGTAGCCAGGCTGGACTTTGCTTTAATACTGTAAAACAAAGAAAACTGCAAAGGCTAATTTCAAAGGGAAACTCATTGAGAAACCAACCCGATGTGCCTTTCACATGTCCTTCTACTAATGTTGTTTTCGGAAAAAGTTATAAACTTGATTTGTGCAAAATGAAGTTTATAAATCTCCGAGGACCAGCATCTCCTTTTGGGTTAGTTCAGGCATATACTTCATTACACTTGTTGTCAACAGCTTCTAATAAAAATGGACATGTTTGCAGGGAGAACAGATTGTCAGTAAAAAGAGCAGTGTGTGATAGAAAAGGTAACAGTAATGAAGACTGACATTCGTTACAACTGGAACATTTCCATATAGTATTTAGTAATGCAGCTACACAAGTCTTGCCAACATGAAGGCTCAGGATTATTGCAGGGTTGCAATTGGCATAACAATGAGAAACGCATACTGTACAACAAACCAAGTGCACAGGATTGACTATTTTTCTAAACACTAAAAATGTAAAAGATATCAATTGGGAAGACATATACAGCATTTCTCAAAAGTAGTACTAGTTAACAGTACCAAACTGTTAACTAGATGGTCAAGGGCAAAAGGTGCATTTCCAAAAAAAATAAAAAAAAGATAAAAGTAAAAAAAAAACAGGTATTTTAACATCATAAAAGATGTGGTATGAGCAAAATTGTTTATGGTTTAGACTGCAGTTGGGTGTGGAACAGGAAGAGAACTTCAATATGAAGAACAATACCACTGGGCAAGGAGCCTAAAGGACCATCCCACATAGTCTACTATGCTCAGTACAATACAGACACATTTAGCTTTTTGTGATGATTGTCATGATAATGCAGTAATAACATACAACACTCACCAAGCGCACAGGAAGTTCGGGAGAATCCCAACACATATAGAGAACAGATGAAGATTGATACATAACCTAATACAGATACATATGATAGAACATACATATTTCCTAAAAGAACATACAGTGTTATGGGCTATTCATCATGAAAATAGATGCTGAATGTCACTCTCTAAATATAGCAGTGTATGGATGAATATGTTTGCTGTAGGAAAGTTATCTAAATCTTACATCTGCTTCTAGCCTTGGAAAAGGGTTTATTACAAATCACATGAGTGTACATCATTTCCTAACACATCATCGGCTACATGAGACCAGAACATCTGTTGTACATCCCACAGTTCATCTGAAATGCACTTACAATTCACTGATTGTTACAGGTAAAATTATCAGGTGGATTTAACAGTGTCCTTGGTTACATTTTCCCTTCCAATTATAAAATATAACTCAATAAAATGTGATACAATGCAAGATTTTTGGCAGATAAAAGACATACAGCATTCAATATATTCTTTCTTTTAAATTAAGATTACAGAAGTGTTTAATGATGTTTTCTGCAGCCTGGAGTCTAATTCCTTGGATGTTTTAATCTGCAAGGTTTGACAATTCCAGGTCCCATCACCTCCTGTTTAGGTCGAATGGACAGTAAGGGCGTTCAGAACAGAACAGTATGAGAAGAGTAGTGTTAAGTATGTCCTAGTGTGACAACACAGTCTCTCCATACTGATACAGTACAGTGAGTGAGCACTGTCATCCTACGATAGGAAATGTGTTTCTGGCAGGATCACTCAGTAAAATAATAGGAATAAAAAAAAAACCTGAAAACAACACAAATGTAACTACCACACATAGAGACTAGTTAGGTGCACAATATTAGGTTTGTTTTTGTCTTTGGATGCAAGCAGTAAATGAGTTCTTATAAACCTCAGTAATTACAGGCAGAGTGCAAGGATGGTCTATGGGTGGCTTACAGTCCGCCAGCTGCAACAACAATGCCCATTCAAAACTGTACAAACATTAAAGTGGTTTTGATTAGTGAATGGTGGGCAGCCAATGCAAAACAGTGCAGATTCCTCTCCAGCAAGCAGCACGGTAGTAATATCACAAAGACTTGCAAGACTAGTAGTCACAGGCAACAGTGCCGAGGAGAGTATAGGCATCCTTGCATATCATGAAGTGTTGTTTCATAACAAAAAATATATATATATATTTTTTGTACCTTATAACATAGCTTGAAGTTATGCATGTAGTTTTTTCACTTATTGTAAAACATTGCATGATATAGTGATTTAAATATTTGAGATTGAAAAGATATTAATAATAATGAGCTGGAATGACAAACTATGCACCGTCTTTACACTGGTAATCCAGTGTAGCAGGGTAGTAGTGTAGTGTTCCATCTGGGTACCAAGTAGACAAATCTTTCAGGTTTGACCAAAAGCACACAGAAAGTTACATTTGGTAAAGACCTAAATGTTGTTTTCTATCATTCACAATGATCCCTGGCTACTTACCCATTTGTCTTTGTATACTTCTAGTCTTTAGATGGTCTCCATTTGTTAGAGAAAGCTTAAAACCTCAGTCTGCCAATGTAATTTGTAGGTAGAAGGGTCTTTACTGTAAAGTGCATCTCTGTAAAAATATGATCATTTCTGTCTGTAAACCTAGGATACTTAATCAGTAGCACTATGTCAGTTTTTGTTTTAGGTTGCACAAATACAGATATTTCTGAAATACATGAGCATGCCCTTTTTCAAAAGTAGGTCTTCATGCAGTAAACCTAACATTTATAAATATATAAACCATGTAACATTACTTCTTTAATGTCCCGTAACCTTTCAGAAGTAGATTTGTCTGTCACTTCATCCAAAGTACTATAAACAGCTTTACCTGCTAGAAGGTCCTTAAATTAACTTACCATCACTAAATATTACATTTAAAAAGAAGCTCTAAGACATGGCAAATTTCTCCTAAGTGGCATGAAGTGAAATTATATATTTTTTATTTCAGCCTTTGGAAACATTATATATCATGGGGTAATTTCATCAGAGAAAAAACATACTAAGGAAATGTAAAAAGAATTAAAGCAATAGTCCACAGAAAAATAAGGTTCCACAAATACCTTTTGTCGTTGCAAGTCCCTATACATCCAATTAAAAAAGCAGACATACCTCTGCAGTCAACAATGGAATATTCAGTACCTAAAACTAATTAAACTATGCGGGAACCCTTATTGCAACACAAATCTACTCACCATTGCCCACTCTACAATTTGCTGCTGAGGCTTTCTACAGACTCCTAAACTGCTTATTAATCTGGAATGGTCTATATCACTAGTCAAGAGACACAGGTCTCCCAAATAACGCAGTAACTTTGCCAATCGGCACTAAAAATATTTTTTTCCTAGCTTATATTGTGTGGGGTCAGGATTACAATGGTGTGATCCTAAAGCTACGTACACACTTCCAATTATTATCGTTGGAAAACGAACGACGAACGTTCATGCACGATATATACGAACGATCGTATAGCACCGATCCTGCACATAGAGTTAACGACACGATCGTTCGTAGATATTGTACACACAATAGATACGATCGTTTGAGCGATAGAGGAACTATGTGCACGACAGGAAAGTGAACGAACGTTCGTTCATTACGCATGCTCAGACCATGGACGATCAACGAACGACCGTACACACGAACGATGTTCAACGATCGTCGTCCAATCCGATCCGCCGGTCGTTCGTTTCCAGCGACTTTCCTCGTTCGTCGGCGTCGTTGGTTACTTTTTTACGAACGATTTTTTGCCCAATCGATCGTTCGTCGTTCGATTGGAACGATAAAAATTGGAAGTGTGTACGCACCTTAAGGGAAGAATGGTGGAAGTAAGGAAGTCCCCAATATCTAGAGTGCCTGCACCAGGAGCAGAGACCAGGATGTTTACCATCAAGGGGTTACTGTATATGCAGGGATATTCATATATTTTCAATAATATTGACAGAATATTGGGTAAAAGAAGATTTCTCTCTGTCTCCTTGTTTTCAAGTATATAGATGTATGGGGTGACTTCCCCTATTTTTTCAAAAAGAGTTGATTTTAAGGAAATTTTAAAATAAATTTTGATTCAAAAACATACCAGCCCTATTACAATTCTGATATTTTAAACAAAATGCACGGTTTCTATATAAACTGAGTCCATCAGTTTTTTCTCTATTGTGGGTATGCATAAACTGAATGACTGTTTCTTTCAAAGTGACAGGTTCCTTTGCAATGCAATAAAACTTTCTCCAATACGTGATAGTGCTTGAACTTAACATGAACGTGATTGGGCTTCAGGCTTCAGCATTGCTTACGGGATGAAAGAACAGAGATGGTCTCCCATAACCAGCAACACCAAGTATTTTGTTGTCAATATTTGACAAGGGTTTTTCAATACGTCCTAATAATAAAATTGGAGTTATACGTACACTTTTAAGTCAGTGGTCACGTTAGCGGTTTTGTAATATGACCTAAAAAGTTCAATATTGGGCACACACATAACAGAAAAAATACAATCAGAAAAAGTACTACATTGTAGGTTGTTGTTACAATATCAATAGATACCAAACACAGAACAGTATACAGGACTTATTAGTGCTTATTTGCCCATTTTCTCCCAATAAACATTCGCTACATGTGTTCTTGCCATAGAGAACTCCTAATGTACAGAAAATCCTGGAGTGGTTGACATTGGAATAGCTAATCCTAAATTATGCACTTTTCCACACCGGAAAACGACTGGAAAAATACATGCTATATGTACATTTATATGCAAAAAAATATGTTATGCGTGATCTGGTAAAGATTTAAGTTGACCATTTTGACAGCAATTTATTTTAAAATGATTAGGATGACTCAGACACATATGTAATATGAAAATTCTGCTCCATATTAATGTTGTGAACATTATGACAAGGCCTAAGGCATTGTAATATAAGAACACAGCATCTTGCAAAAGGTGTAATTTTAGGCACACACAGACTAATAGGCAAAGTGCATTTTATCACAGAATGTTCCAATATAATGAGTACATAGGCAAGTCTTAAAGCCAGAGTCCATTTGCTGAGGCTCTTACTTTAATGAACTCTTGATTAGGGCTGTTTGTAATCATTTATTCATAATTTTCCCTCTGGGGAGCTCAGTGTCTTCTAATCAGTTTAAAGCCATCTGTTGGCTGCAGTAGTAACAAAAAGAGAAATAAATAACTACATTTGTGCAGACTCTAAAAGAGCAGAGATGTTTTATTAGCCAAGGAAAAGATTTGTGTACGCAACTGATATTTAAAATAAATGAAATTTAAACTAAACCCTGTCAGCCTATTTGCCATTTCATTTTTAGATTATGGAAAGAACCACGTGTGAAAAGGTGTGGAACTTCAGGCCATCATGAAGTAGATCAGCAAATCTTTAAAGAACTGTAAAGAAAGAAACTGTAATCACTGACTACAGAAATGCCAAACAGTTAATAGAGAATACTATGCCAATTTGCTGTGCCTTTAAAGGAGAAAATGCAAGCAAAATGGTGAGGGGAAACTATAGAACAGTGTTCCCTTTTTTGGAGAAAAATGCACCTGCTCACAAGACTATGGTTGTTTTTAAGAATTTAGAGTTTGAGAACACAAATTCTTCACCCTACCTACCAGAGTTTGCTCCATCTAACTATGAAATAATTTTTAGAAATAGGTGAGTAATTTTTATTAATGATTCAGAGGTGAAAACAGCAGCAGCAATTCAGGGATCAGATTTGTATTTTGCAAAAAGGTTAAACAAACTTAAGTAACACAATGCCAATAATGTTGAATTTTCAACGATTCTAGGTCATTACCTTCTTGGTTGGCCAAGAACTTTTTTGGCACCTCTTTGAACACATTATGATATACTAATTTCCGACAAACTTTATTACTTATATTTGCCATGTAACTGTGTGATCTGTAAAATAGTACTTTACAGTATTTTTCACTAAAATAAAATGAGGTTCACTTCAAAACTATCCAAAATGGGACACAATTTTCATAAAATTTAAAGTAAAAAGAAAAAAAATTATTTTTACAATACCAGGAAAGAGGCCAAATATTTCTTGTGCTGGAAGGCGTAAGAACAATAAGGACCCAGTCTTTACTGAAACAGAAGCAGGATTGTTCCTTCAAAACAGGTATTGCCTTGGCACTTGTACTCAGCATCAAAATACAGGTATTCAGTCAATATTGTATTAGGCTACAGATGCACAATAGGTAAGGGATACATGTCTGTCTGAAGCAAACACACAAATGCCTAAATGTGCACTTTATACATATATGACAAAAATGCAAAATACTAATTATATTATAGTACTAAAATATGGTAAGAATAGTTCTGTCACTGGTTAATAGTTAATTACCAGTAGGAGACAGTCTTCTTTTGAAAAAGTGGCAGCATGCCATATGACTAACACTGTATAACCTACACCATCACATTCCCAGCACCTCAAAATGGAAAGCATATGAATGGCAGCAGACTATTCATGGTCAAGTAAGTTTCAGTTACAAGCCTTCCATAGATGTACTGCTGGTGTTCATATTTAAAACTTTAGAATTACCTCATATTTATACAAATATATATATATATCTTTTATTGGCTGTTGATTTCAATAACCCCACCCCCATTTTGTTCAATGAATGTGTAAATCCCTTCCTATTTATCTGAAAAATTCAATAAAAATTACAATTTTTATTGATTTTAATTACAAAAAAAATCCAGCATTACTTTGAGCCACAAATAGAGGCAATACCATCTTTGCAATATAAAATATGATAATCTCTTCCAGAAAAGAAAAACTAAAAATACTCGATAAAGGTACAGAATAATCTAACTCAAATGAACAGTGGTATAAAACAAAAACACATGGCCTCAATAGAACAGAGATGTTTAATTTGTAACCAATTTCAGTATTACTGCAATGTAAAAAGTGACAACCTATCACTGTAAAATAAACCTTTTTTATTAATATTATTCAATCTGCTTTACTCACACAGTGAAACACATATTACCTTAGTCTAGCGTTCAATATGTAGATGATGACACTGAGCCTTGCAATAGAGATGGTCCCTCAAAATCCCACAAAATCCCACATGATCTCCTGCAATGGGCTGGTGTTTTATATTTTCGATACAAATGTATTTTTTAATCAATTTGTATTTATGGGGCAAGGAGCTGCGAGTAAAGCTGGCCTTCCATTCTCAGGAAAGCTCTACTTTACCTTTTTTAGATTGTGTTACAGTTTTTCATTATCATCCCAATTTTTTTGATGCACCAAGCAAGTCTTCATTTTAACGAGGGCACCAAAGAAATATTATTTAGGTATGTTCTTTGTGGGACAAATAAACATTACATTGACTGTTAACAACAAAGCACCACCGGTAGCATGCATTTTTCTGCATCTCAACACTCAATATTCTTTGCAAAGGTGTGCACAATAGCCTCAGAACAGGGGATTCAGTCACAACAAAATCTATAATTAAATCTGAAACTGCTATGCTTGTTGCATTCAGATACAATATTCTTTAAGTAAGGGGTGCCACTGCCTTTTATTAGAGCCATGCTGATGAAGGCCATTTCCATCAGTTTAATTAGGATATTCCCACTAAACGCCCAAGCTCTGATACTGGACATAAGATTGGATTTGTGATACCACTGGAAAAATAGTAGCAGAATTTCAACTACGAAGCCTCTACTCATTATTACATTTTACACAACAATGACTTTACCACTTGCCTAACATGACCAAAGAGTCAGACAGGCACGTGTGGACAGGCAAGAGATCAAGCATACTGAATGTGAACATTTTCCTGGACAAAATTAGTAAGCTTTTCTTTAATATTTGTATTATCTAGTGTACATACAATAAAGCAAGATCAAATAACTAAAAATGTGTTATCCAGTTCTAGGTCAAGTAATTCAAATCCTATTTATTTATCCTGCTGTGTACATTTTTGTAAGGATTTCCATGGTAGCATGTTGCATTATTACTAAGCACAGGTATTGTTGTCATCTATTTTAAAATCTAGGACAATTTTCCCACACAATTTATGTTTGAATTAAGCATTGATTATAGAATTTTTATTTTAACTCTGGCCATGTACTTTTTTTGCCTAATCCTCTCTTGTACTAAAATTGCTTAGTTAGATTTCACCATACTAAGCTTCCCACAGCATGCTTTTATTAACTGAAGCAATTCATATGGAGCCCACCATTTCCTGACTGATTGAGAGCCAGAATTATTTAGCTCTTTATCTCCAATGCATTTAGTTTTTTAAATCATGGGGCTTAGGTTCATGTACAGTACCCTGCCAGTCGTAATCTTTCTGTATTGCAAAGAGAAGGGACGAACATCAACTGAAGGTGTCACTCCAACAATAAAATATATTATATAAAGTATATAATAAAAAAGAGAGGTTTAATACTTTCATTAGAATGTTGATAAGGGAGGAAAGGAGGAACCAGGGATGGGCAATATAAAGAAATTAAACTATAGCTTTAAACAATCATTTCTTGAGGACAGTAATAACATTGCTGGTTTACTAATTTAATTAAACCAATCAATTCAATGTAAAGTGGAGAAGGCAATGCTGGCCTTAGGCGACCTATGCTTACTTTATATTGTCACACAAATGTAATTCTATGCACCAAATACAAACTTTGTCTGCATGTTCTTTTTATCACAATTTTACCAAGCTGCGGGACGGGCATATGTCAATCACATTGTATTCTTCCAGCAACAATGTACCATGGCATAGCTAACAGAAGGATTTCGGTTTCCCCCCACCCGCTTAGAAGTACTTGTCAGCTTTAGGTTAATATACAATCACTGTCAACACTGAAACCCAGCAACAGGTCCGCTGCTTGGAAAATGTTTATTGCATTAGCCTGAGCAGATGGCTCCTGCTGGTACAAAGAGGAAAGAAACAGTGGCGGAACACGGAGAACAGGAATCAATCACAAAGCACCTTGCAGCTAAAGCAACCCAAGGATTATAGCACAACATGAAAATAAAAGGCATATTGATATTTAATAACAGACAAAATGACTTGTACAACACATATCAATAGTTCAGTAAACACTGCAAGTAAAAGCTATTGAACAGGATATTTCAAGCAAAACTAGTAAGACAGTCACTTTGTAGAACATATGGGTGGAGATATCTATGGCTTTGTAAGAAGGAATATTTATTGGTATTTTGCCTCGATTTTCGCAGGATGTGCATATGAGCTTTGTAAGGGAATACACACCTTTAATATTCTGTTTATCCACACAAAGCAAATACTCAATAGCTAACAACTTTGTGATCTAGATGCCTTAAAGAAAACCCTACAAGCAAAGCTCAATACCTTTACATTTATTCAGATTCCATTCTAGTAAAATTGAAGTGAAGGCTGTGATGTTGACATTCCAATCCTTGAAAGTGATGCTCAAATCCCCAAAATTATGCAGTCATATCTAAAAACCTTCTGAAAATGCTAGTTGCCTGGTTGTCATGCTGCTGCACAGGTTTGGACATTTAAAAATGCATTGGTGGATGCATAGATAAATCTTTTTAATGCCATCACTGGGATGTTCAATACATGGCCCCTCCAGAAGGATGAGATTAGATGTGTATTTGCTAGGACACATATTCGTAAATGGTATATAGTGGTACCTTGGTTTATGTCCTTAATCCGTTCCAGATCCTTGGATTTATACCAAACAAATTTTTCCCATAGGATATAAAAGGAAAATGATTAATCTGTTCCCATGACAAAAAATCCTATTGTTATTGGCATATTACACATTGATGGGGCTGTATGAAATAATTTAAACATTGCTTAATACTAAAACACATGAATACAAAAGCAGTTAGATGAAATAAATGAAAATGTAACCTCACTGTACTTTGCTGAGAAGAGTCGAGTGCCTACTAGGACGGTGCTGAGAAGAAAGGAGGAGAGGAGATGTTATGTAATTCACAGAGAGTTAGAGCGCGGGTTGGTCACTGAATGGTAGCAACTGCCATACTGACGCTCGTGGGCAGTTGTGGCTTTGTCTTGGGAGAGGTATATAAGGGTAGCGTGCGGTGTTATGACTCATTTTGACCCATACAAGTTCTAGCACAAAGGTTGTAAAGCAAGCAAAGGTTGTATTCCAAGAAAAATGTTTTGTGTACAAACAGGACTTATACCAAGTTGGACTTATTCCAAAGCGAACTTATACCGAGGTACCACTGTATTTCCTACTGACATAATCCAAAGGTGTATATTCTCCACACTTCCCATGTGGACAAATGGGCAACTGGGATGAAATTTCCCTAGTGGTGGTCACAATGAAAGCAAGAAAAAGGTCATAAACCTCCCACAGTCTAGTTGAATAATAACCTTTTAAATTCACTTTAAAAAGAACCTTTTGGAAATTCTTTTCTTTCCCCATGTTCAGTCAGGAACAACAATGATGCGAAGTGTTCTGTGAAATGCCTAAATGAAAAAAAGAACACACACAGGGCATTGTTTGCAGTTAGAGTAAATATTTAGTGTTGATGACTTCCTTGAGGTCATTAAGATTATTGCTGCAGCTAATTACACAGCTTATCAATGCAAAACTGTTTGAAAAGCATCATTAGGTAAATCAATTAGCTAAATGGAATATAATGAAAAAAAGGCTAAAATAGGCATGTTTTTGAATGTTTTACCAATATTTTTGAGTATAGCTTATATTGGCAGTTTTTGGCAGTAAGTGATTACTTGCATAAAAAGTTCCAATTTGAAATTACTTTAATTTAAAAACAATTGGTCATTCTATACCAAAACTTAAAGCAATGCTGCTATAGATATATGTATATTGAACTTGCAATGAGCACTTCCAACAAACCCAGTGAATGCAGACATGACAACTAGCTTTCTCAAAAGATGATTAACTGACTTTTTTGGTGTTGACACAAACTTATTTGTTTGCACAATAAATAGCAAAAGAAGAAAAAGGTATATAAAAAACATATCAAATCCTAAAGTGGCAACACATATTTAGACAGCATGAGGTCATTTTACACAGCTTGTGATATATACAATGATGTGATGTACACTATAAAACAACCAGTACTTGAGTTCATCAAAATCATTGGAATGCACTGCTGTGCCGAACTTGTAGCTTTTTAATTATACTTTTCTTAATTTACACTTGTTGCCACTGGCATGAATGATTTCTGCAAATATGAACTTAAACCCTTGCCTTGGCTTACTAGAAAAAGTACATTTTTCTTTTATAAAATAGTATATTAAAACACTAAATAAACTAAAAAATATTAACTAAAACACATGAAAGAAAGACCCACAATTGGGAAAGGAATTGAATCCAAATTGCCAAATGTGAGAGAGTAAAAAAAAGAAAAAGAAAAAAGAAGCAGGCTTTTGTTGGGCAAGAGTATATTTGTAAAAATTCTAATTTTTATTTAAACTTCCTAAAAGCTAGACAAAGATCATCTGCGCTAGCCCTAGGCTAACATTGATGCACCAGTTTTACAATCATAGACTAGTAAACTTATGGTACATCGAGCTATATTTACAGCAATAAATTGGTTTCCCACCCAACGTGTTTCGCCCGGCAAGGCTTCTTCAGGGGAGTGGGATACTTGGTGGTCTTGCTGAATCTTTTAACTGTTAAGAGACATCTGATACCAAATACTACTCGAAGGTACCCTAATCATAAAATCCAATAGTTATTTGGACATTTTAGTACTGATGCTGCGGTTAAGCGAGAATGTAAGCATAATAACTTGGACAGCTGCCCGCGGTTTACCTACTATACCACCACGATACATTACAACCTTTGGTCATTTCATACTTCTTAAAGAATAAACAAACATTACTCAGCTTTAAGAACCAATGCATTGGCTTCTAATTAAGATACCCATTCTGTTTGGGCTGCTATCGACTTACTATCGTTTGGCCAAGTTATTATGCTTACATTCTCGCTTCCCCTTTACCTAGGTAGAAGCAAATAACCATATCCATTTCATACTTTAATACACATACTGTTACCATCCCACACGGGTATTAAAGTAATATATTTATCCACATGTTTACCGCAGCGTCAGTACTAACACCAAATGACTATTAGATGTTTTTGAAGTTTAAATAAAATTTTGAGTTTTTACAAATATACTCTTGCCCTACAAAAGCCTGCTTTTTCTCTCTCTCTCTCTTTCACACATTACCTTCCTAAACTAAAACACGTATTTAAAAATTGTATAAATTGGCCCTTTACGAGAGTAAATCTTATTAGGTTAGTTACGCATTTTACGGCTTTTTAAGGTTTTGTATATATTCGGTCAAGCAAGTTGGAAGGCTAATTTGTATTAAAGTATGGATACAATGTTCACTTTTAAGAAAAAGTTCTGGATCCCACTGTTGGGGAGATGCTTTGGCCAAGCTCCCAATCTAACAGTTTAGTTTAGGAACGCTTTAAGTGGTGATACTTCTGAATGGATTGTCACTTTCATAAATGGGGGGAAAAAGCATAATTTGTGCATGAATAATGCCATCTTTTTGCAAACCGGCTGTCAACCATTTAATAAACGGGCCTCTCTGAGTCATTCCTGAGACCTCATAAACAAACGTGGAATTCAGACTTTTCTCGGACTCTTCTGACCTTCTCAGGTGTTTCCAGGGTAGCCCTTATATTTCTCTGAGACAAGTTTTCGTTGAAAAAATATGTTATTTCACTGTTAAAACATTTTACTGCGTGATCTCTGTAACTCATCCAAAAATGGTACAAAATAATGAACAAACCTATACGTTTAAAGTATGGCTGGTGCATTTTATCATTTTTGTTTTCCACAGAAATACTAAAAGAGCTTTGTAAAAAGTAGACAGGAAACACAGTAAAATGCCTACAAAAAATGTAGCTCTCATTTTAGCAAACTACTTCACACAAAACACGTAGCACAAGCTCAATTAAATGATAACATGGCAGCCTCAGTTACCAGAAAATAATTATGTAACGTCCTCATTAAAAAAGACTTGTGATTTTTTTCTTTAACAAGTGACAGGATTGACATTTGCTCTACACCTGCATCCACTGTGGACACAATTTGCATTTTTAACTTGAACACAGAATGCCTTTGGATAGTTAGATGCTACTAAATATTTTTGTTTAAGGGAAACCTGTTCTAAGAAAAAAAAAGGGGATTGCCATTGTCTACTTCCTTCTGATGCTAACTGGCTGGCTGCCTCTGGCTTTAATTCTATTGAAGAAACAACTTATTGCTGCAAAAGGTTAGAACAGAATTTCACCAACAAGAGGGATGTTAAACAGCATTCGAATCAAACTTTGAAAAGGTTAGGCTATGTACTGTGTACAGCAGCCGTCCGACGTCGAAGATCCACTAATGATGGAAGACGAACGACCACAATGGAAGTAAAGGGAGGAGAGTGCAGTGGGGAGCCTTTCACTCGTTTTCCCCCCTACCCTATCTGTAGAACAGAACGGCGCTGTATGTATAGTGCTTGTTGATTCATCTTTGGGTTTTCGGTCATTGGAAACGATCATGAAAGATTTTTTCCAATGACAAAAATCTAACACGTGTACACAGTTTTAGGCGAAGTACACACATGCAATATTTGTAGGTGGAAAAAGATCTTTAACGATCCTTTCCAATGACAAATGACTGCATGAACGAGGGCTGTGGATCCAGCACCATTCTGTTCCATAGTGATGCGAGGGGGAGAACAAGGAAGTGGCGCCCCACTGTGCACCCCCCCCCTTCTTCACTTGCATTATGATCATGCCTCGTCCGTGGCACGAGCACATACCACATCACACATGCCAGATTCTTGCCTGATATCAGCCCTGAGCCAATTATTGAACGAGAACCATTGCATGGGTTTATGTAGCCTAACACACATCTTTATTGCACCCAGAATATATTAGCGGATAAGCAAAATTTCCTCACAACACAGAATAAGACACAACTTTAACAAAATACATACATTAAAACAGAAAACAAAAATATGGGGCCAGGGTCATTATCTCCAGATTTGCCAAAAGTCTATGATGTTGATTATGATTAGTCTTACCTGTGCAAGCTTCTTGACATGGCTCAATTTATTTTCCTAAAAGATGTCAAATCCCAGCCGCAGAAAAAAAAAAAAACATTTCTTATATTTATTGCTGACTAGATGATGGTATTGTATTCACCGCACAGGCAAATCATTTTAGCAGGGCATAACATTAGCCAAAAATATACCTAAGCCATTTCAGAATGGTATAAAAAGCAAACACCAGTTTATTCTTGCTCCAGCAGCCTGGACTATTCCTTGAACAGGAGACCACAGAGAAATATCAAAGATGCACCAGTTTGTAATACAATAAATGTTCACTGAACTGCAGGTCACAAGAAATCACATCACATTATATTTTTACAAGCATAATATTACATTTTGTTAACATTTTTTCAAGCTCTCAAAATATCCTGACTTTGCCAGCATGTATAAAAAAAACAAAACAAAAAAAAAACAAAAAAACAACACAGACCATTCTGTTCATACAATTGAAAGAGAAGGAAATTTTGAACACTTGTAATGTCAGTGGGGCATGCAAATGGCCAGAACACAACGGTGATGTATATATAGCTGGCCAAGGAGAATTCAGAGTCACAAGGTAACACAAAATACAGAGAAAGTATGGGTATGTGTTGAGCGGTCTAATATTGCACAGCATATTGTTTAAAGGTTAATAATATTTATATAAAATTGGTACACACAAATAAAATTATATATGCTTTATTTACATCTGAATTTTTTTGTACTAAGTCTCTTCAACAAATCAGATCATGGTTGGTAGAAGGGGCCAACAGGGTCCTGTACATAGCTCCTAGAAAATAGAAAGCTGCGTTAAGGCCAACATGTGATGCTGAAACTTCAAAAGAACAAATAACTAATAAATGGAAGAGGTGGGCCAGGGATAGTAAGGTTGGAGAGTAAAGGACAGGTTCTGGCTTGCTGCAGCTTCAAATGCTCACTGTGAGAAGCTGACTGTATGTACTGAAAGTAAGCAATTACAGTGCAGGAGATGATCCTAGAGTACTGTACAAGGATGGAGTTCAGCTTCTTTTTTATACCATTTTGGTTTCCTGCTAAAGTCATTCTTGTTTCTCTTTCCTTCCTCATATAACATCATACATTGAAAATAATTTAATTCCAAATGAGACAGAATTTATTTTAAATAAAGTTCAATGGATTTTTAGAGCACTTGTACTTTGAACATGACATGATCAGCAGTTCAGACAAGCTATAGTATAATGGCAAATCAATGTAGATTTGTGGCAGGGAGGGAAAGTTCAGTTGTAGCTTTGTTCATCAAATTATCTAGCACTCCTGAAAGGTTTTCATCAGTCGTCTAAAATAAAAAATGTGGAAAAAACTGAACACTAAAAGCAGACCATTCAAACAAATATAGAGTGCTTAGAAGCTTCATTTTTTACCCATATTGCATATTACAGGTTATAAATGAAAAAAGAATTGTCAAGTTCAGACTTTCTGGAAGCAACCTAAGTGCAGAAAGCATAACCAATCATCATGGAATGAGTCACTGCCTAAAAGCCCTCAAGTGGAAAAAAAAAAAAGAGACACTTTCATAATCCTAATGCACTGTAAATATGTGGACATAATCAGACATTCTGTGGTCTGCTTATGTCAATTACAATCTCGTCACAACAGCATCTTCTTCTATTTAATAAACAGTTTCAGCAATGCCTGTTCTGCACTCAAATCACTATTCTGTGTTGAACTGGAAAAATCGACATGGTGAGAACAAACAAAACAACCCTATATAGGGACGTCATGTCTGTAAATAAGTTTGGATATCCCCCTTCCAAAGAAGAGATAGTATACTCAATTCTCTGGTGGTCTGTGTCTATCTTCCCATCCCAGCAGGACACTTTGGAAGCTTCCAGAAATGGCGGATGTCTGTGTGCGCCATCATAAACTATGACCTGTTCTCTAAACTCCTTTATTACTGCTGTGCCATGTATTACTAATTACAAACTAATTCCTGTATTTTACTACTACTGTATTTTTAATACAGTAGTGTTTCTCAACCAGGGTTTCCTGGAACCCTAGGTTTCGCCCAGAGGTTGCTAGGGGTTCCGTAATTTGTGTCTCCCAGGTCAGTTTAAATGATACCAATGACTTTTTTGGCTATCTGTAAGGGTGGCAGCCTTCCCACTGGCCAGCAATGTAGAAGGCATTCTTCCTACTGACCACCACACTAATGTACTCTGAGTTGTGGATATAGTAATTATAGTAAAGGTTCCTTGAAGACCTAAAAGTTACATTAAGGGGCTCTACATTTTAAAAAAATAAGAAGCACTAATCTAGGGAATAAAAGGTAAAATCATCTGACATCTTTTAACACTGACTCCTGTGCCCCAATACACCAATTACAGGTAGTGGGGGGGGGGGGGCGGTAGGCACATTCTTCCTGTTAGTTTTCTATGATATAAAGAAAGCAAAAAGAGACAAGACACAGAGAAATTGTATTAAGAGATTTTCAGTAACCTACTGAATTTCATCAAAATTAATCATTTTAGAAACTATAGGCAATAATATCCTCTTCATAGGCATGAAGATTAAATATTTTACAATCTTTCACTTTTAAGGACCCGCTCAAGTTCATACTAACATTATTTTAAGTGGTACAACCATGGTTAACTGCATTTACCTGTTCCCCTAAAAAAGGTTGGCATACATACTACATGCATCGTCCAAAAACAGTTAACCACTCTAACCTCTTCCAAAAACTATATCACTCAATTTAAAGTAGAGGGAATGTACCACTCACAACTCCCTGCAGATCCCTGCAAATTCCATTGTTGAGTTCTCCTTTTAATAAATATTAGTTCTCCAACTGTTAGATTGATCTATAGGCTTGAGTTGTTTCTGTGTAGAACATGTATGTAGAATACTAACTATAACTATCGTAATATGCTTGTTTTGCCGAAAGCAAACCAGGATTTTTGTAAAGAGCTGCACAGCCAGTTCGTGACCTCCTGTGAAAACATGGAGCTTGTATTGACCATACAGACAAACATTTCACTAAATTAGAAAGCCAATGTTTCAGGGTCTGACCTTACAGAGTCCCTTTGTCAGAGCAATACATTAACAGCTGGCTTTCTGATCTATGTGGTATGCTGAATTTACAATACAACACCAAACCTAAAGATTTCTTTGGAGTGCTGGTAACTTTTATACTCTGTTGATTCTAGACAGCCAGGCAACTAGTATTTTTAGAAAAGGTCAGCAATGACCGCATTATTATTGCTCTGAATGAAGATTTCCTTAGGTTTCTTATTTGCTTTCTTTAGGACTGTGAAATATACTACTCAAAACTTCTGTGTCACCAAAAATTTAGCAATAAACTTGCTGCTCTCTCTCCCTGTATTGCTCTCTAGTCAGTTAAATTGACTCCAAGCTATCTCTGTGGACAATACAGTACATCGTCTGTAGGTTACAAAAAAGAAAAATAATTCAGCTGACACCAGTAAGCCACCTTACCTTTATTGTACAGTACTACATAAAAATCAAGCTATTCTGCAAGTTTAGTTTCTTTAATCAAAGAAATAAACTTAATTGGTGATTAGGAAAATACCTTTTCTATATGTTCTTCCCTATTGGATGAGCCAATGTACGTAAACATAAGCTAAAAGAAGGAAAAACCATAAAATATGTATAGGGAGTCTAGTCATTTGAGCTAATCTCATTTACAGGTGGTACAGCCATACAAATGTTGGAAAAAGAGCAATCTGATACACAGTAGGTCTTAATTAAATTGATGGATTGGCACAGAGAACAGAACATGATGCTCAGATAAAGTATGTCCTTACGTATTTCTTAAGGTCAAATCATTTTTAAGATAAAGAGTTCTTTTTTACTTTTTTGAGAGAGAAAAAAACTGTAAAACTTGTTTGGCAATACATGCATCATAAATTCAATCTCATGGCAACTTCATATACACTGTTAAAATTTGATGGGGTAAACTCACCTATGTAGTTGAGTCCAGGGATTGCACTCTACATGCCACCTCAACGTCTTTACAATAAGAAATGGCTGAAGGATCTTTGCGTGCTCAAAGGAGAGACTTCTTTAAACTTTGCCTTCATATACACTGCCACATTGTCCCTACATTCCAAAAGGCGGACTAGATGGGCAGGGCAACTCTAACATACAAAAAATTTAGGATAAAATCTGCATGCAAGATTTATCCTGTGATTTCAAGTTGATAGAACACACAACATAAATAAATAAATATTCATCCACCTGGAAGTGCCATACCTTATCCTATCTAGAAAAGGAAAATATTGTCTATGTTTGTTTTATATGTACTATGAATTATCTGTTTGTTAGAATGAAATCTAGCATATTAGATATACAGTTGGACTGGGTAATTATCTAGACATATGAAAGAATTTATCATATCACCAGTTGTCCCTTACCAATTAACAAGTGTTGGATTTTCACTTACGGACACTGTGTATTTCTTTTAAATGCATACAAATGCAAGCTTGTATGACACAATTGAGAGTTACTATATACTGATCCTGTATGTGTAAGGCGAGACAGCTCTGACTTTTTCCCAAGCAATTTTGTGAAATTGTCAGCCATACTATTTGCCAGGCCTAATATATCACAACTTTTAAAATTCTTATGTGGATTAGAAATTTGCCATTCTTTGCGGCTATGTGTTCTGATAAATTCTATACCAGATCTCAGCAGTCATGTCACCATGGGTCAAAGCTTCCCAATAACCGAGAACCCACATGTCATAATCTTCTATTAGTCAAAGTGACAGCACTGTGAATTTCAAACCACTCCTCAGTCTAACCTAGTCAAGTAGAAAGAAGTTCTACTATTAAACTGTCAACTTCCCCTATAAATGAGCACATTGAGCACATGAGTTTATATTATAAGCAAGTGTATTTTCTGTCCCAAAACAAATACCAAGCCTGTGAAAGAATAAGCACAAACATAAAATAAACCTATAAGATCTTTCCTTATTAGTTAGTATTTTTTTTTTTTTTAAATGACAGTCAGATGCACATATTAACTTTCAATACGCTACAGAGCAGAAACAGCGACGGCGAATGTGCTTCCATTCCTTGCGGAGAAAACAAGATTATCAGGGCAGGTGTACAACATGCCGTCTGGGGACCACTTCAAATAAACAAGGATGGTAGGATCAGTGCCATTTTGCTGAGTTGCAGCCATAACATGTGCCACTTGGGACGTACCGATAGTACTGTTGTAGGGGTCCTGGATGGTCTGCAGAGTAGATAGTGCTCAGAACATCACAATTTTACTTATTGTCCCCATGTTTCATATGCCAAATACTTTAAGGACATTGTATAGCAACACAATTTTACAATCCATAACATTTTGTAGTATACCATGTATCTGGATCACAAAGCTAGTGTTAGGTATACACTGCAGAATGTTATTTTCAGCTGAGTTTATGATTGTAATTGTGATTTATTTGACTTTAGTTGACATTTAATTAATCAAAAATAGAGCATGTAAAATAAATATTATCAAACAGGATTTATTTAGCGCCAACATATTACGCAGCGCTGTGCAATAAATAGGGTTTGCAAATGACAGACAAATACAGTGACACAGGAGGAGACCCTGAGGAACTTACAATGTAATTATATATAAACTTGTTTTAAATGGAATAATGCAGTGTATTAGCACTAAGGTTATGTAGCAGATTCTGATCATCTATTTATGCAGTGTGCTATATCAATGCAATCACTATAATTTGAATTATGGGATCATTTCCTAGTAATGTGAAACACTTCATTATTTTATATTAAAGAAAAGAGTAGAAGAAATGTACTTGTTTTATTTTTTTTGAATGGTTTCCTTGCATTCCCAATGATTGGGGGAAGGGTTAGAACCTGTGGTGCTATCTTTATCTTCACTAAAGAGATTTCCACTTGTTTCTTGCTCAGGCAATTGATAAGGAAAATTCCTAAACAAACCTGCAAACAAAAAAAAGAACACAACTGGGGTCCTTTTAGTTTCCTACCAAACAAGTGTTTTTGCTGTGCCCACTTTCTCATTGGAGAGATAGTGCTGGCTCCATGTACAGGTGACCAAATAGAAATGAAAAGAGACAAAATCTACCCACTGATAATAATAGGTTGCATACATTATTTAGTTGGTGATGTGGTTTTTCAAAAACTGCAACCTTCACTTGAAGCCCACAACATGCCCTACCACACACTTCACCACAGATTTCCATGATAGGGCTAATGTCTAAAATCTTTTACAGCCGCATTGTTTTTCAATGTGAGCTGCAGTCTGTGTGAGAGGTTTTGACTTGCGCAGTATGCATGCCGTCACTGGCACTTCAGTTGTTTAGCTGAGGGAGTAGTCCATCTGACAAATTGGCACATACTAAATAGGACGTTCAGAATGCTGCTATTAGGCGGGCAATCCCGACACCATAACCTGACCACTGCAGGACCAATACTTTTCATACATGGCACCAGCAGCTCAGACCTGGTCACACAGCTCGAGCAAGAGTGATCATCTGCCCCCAGCCTTGGTACAAGCACATATTTTTTGAATTATTGTTTTCTTGGTAAGATCTCCAAGTTCCAAATTTTGATGCAGATATCTATCTTTGGAATTCAGGGAACCCATTTTCTAGATAACCCTAAAAGGACCATACTCTGCACTGATACTTTAGATTGCAACCAAAACATGGTCACATACCCCCTCCTTTTTTTACATTAGGGTGACCCCCTCCAAAAAGACCTTACATACATTAATACCACCATATCCTTCTGATGTAACCGTTCTGTAGGAGAACACTGATCAGGTTGAAATAGCAATTCTCCTTCCTCTTCACTGAGACATATGTCCTGTGGTTATCAGTGTCATGTTGTGTTTATTTTGCTTTTGACACTTTTTGGTGTCCTTATGTGAGGTAAACCTGAAGTAATTACAAAATTGATTTATGCATATTGTTTAAAGTATTTATTTTAAAATCATGTATTGATGAAGATATACTATACAGTAATTCAAAACTTCTTCTCCAATGAAGAAACATAGTTGTGAAACACATCAAGAACTAAGACTTTTCAACAGCTTGGACAAATTTGGATTCACCATATCTTTTATAAGGGTTTTGATCTCTTTATAATTGTTTTGGTCTTATTGCTTCCATCTGTGTTGAAAGCAAAAATATTGATATTATTTATCAACAATAAAAGTTTGTTGAGCTACTTTCCAAATCAGGGTTTCCCAACCAGGGTTCTATGGAACCAAAGGGTTACTCAAACAACGAGAAAATTGGGCCTCTAAGGTCAGTTACCACAGACACCAATTATCCTTTTGGCTATCTGTAAGGGTGACATTCTTTCCATTGGTCATTCTTCTCATATATAACCACACTGATATTGAGTTGAGAATTGGGAATACTGAGCTGTGGTTATAGAAATTATAGCAAGGGTTCCCTGAAGACCTGAAAGTTATTTCAAATGGTTCCTAATGTAAAAATGTCGCAAAACACTGATCTAAATATAAGCAAAATGCTTTATGTTAACTGGACAATAATGAATTTCACACAACAAGTTCCAGTAGTGTTGCTTTGGCTTCCTTATCTAAATGAAAAGAAAGGCGAAAAACCACAGAAAAGATTTACAATGTAAATGAACAGACTAGGGGGGCAATTCAAAAGATAGTAAAATACCAGCACTACGATGTTACCCGATTGCCACATCTTTATAAACAGGTCCCTATAATGATGGCTGCCCATTTAAAAAAAAAACAAAAAAAAAACATAGTTTGGCATTCTCATGATTACATGATGGTGGTCCTGGGTGCCAGGAGCACATGTTATGTACAGACAACTGTGTGTACAGGCCCTCCACCTGCCCAGTTTCAGCTATCGAAAGATTATTTAGAGCATCCCATGGGCTTCTGCCCACCAATGCCCTCCTGTTCAAATGTGCTGGGTTTAATTGAAAATTGAATAGGAAATAAAACTCAACTTTTTAAAAAGGAACTCTTCTATGTAAGAAATACCTGTCCACACAGTATTGGCAAGCTTACTATAGATTCAAATTAATTAATTAAACTATTACAAGTCATTCTACACAAATTTCTTTTCTATTGTGAGCTTTCCTGGAAGTGGAGTAATGGACACATTTTTAAGCCTTATATCACTTCAGTAAATCAGCTTGTCACCATTTAAAACTGGTGTAATTGGGCAGAGTAGCATGTAGGCCTTCTTTAACACAAAATACTTATTTTGTTAATAGGAAAAGTTGGCAAAAAAGAGGATTAGTAAAATCCCACAGTAATGTTTTAATATCAGACATCCTGACATATAACTCTTGGTTAAACAGTTTGTCATTTTGGCTTTCCTTGCTGAACTTGGTGCAGAGACACACCAAAGGTCCTAAGCCCAGACAAAACTGATTGGCACACTTCACACATTTCATATTAATGTCGGAGTTTGCAGCCCCGGCCAGCTCCCCACATGTCTATTGATCCATCATCATAATATCTTGCCTGAAAAGTCAACAGAAATGTACAGAAAGCAGCAAGACATATTGGTAATTAAGTCCCAACACAAGCGGGATGTACCAGTGCTTTGGGTAACAGTACAGTTCTAAATACAGCCATACAGTTTCAGTCACCTCCCAGTGGCTATGCTTTATACAAATAAAGCTTTTTTTTTTAACCAGAATTAGTTTTATAATAGATCCATCATTGAGAAAATATGTAAGCTACCATTTCTGACCTTTTTATAAACCATCCTGGTGTTCTGATCTTCTGACTTTAATGTCTTAAGGATTGTGCTGACCTATAATGAGTGCATAGCTCGGGTGGTCAGTGGATTGGCATAAAACTTGTCACACAGTTATCTACATGCTTGTTTTAGGTGCGACTCAAACTACTGACACCAAAAGAGAAGCTTTACATACAGGCAATTGGCATTCTTTACAGAAGTTCAGCCATTGCAGCAACATAATCCTTCTGTGGTAGGTCTGCTTTAGGGATATACTTACAGTAAAAGTTCCATCAAAACAATGTTAAACAGAATTCATAACAAAATCCGAAGCAAACTTGTAGAAGAGATTGTGCATACTTGGGAAACAGTTTTTCACAACACATTTTATTACTTATTATTTTATATCTTGCTAAAGATTTCCTTAAAGCCATTCAGTGATAAAATACTGTCTACCAGCGTATGGCTTCCTTTTTTCCCCAACTACAAATAGCTGTAAGGCACCATAAAATCATGTTGTTGCTACTAATTTAGTGTTCTTGTGATACAATTAGTATAGATGTGTATATATGCATACAAGGAAGTCTCAGTTCTGGATACAAGAATCCGCTTGCAGTCTGTGGAAATGGATTACACTAAACTTTAAATAATGTACATTTAGTGGACTTTTTGACCTCACTTTTTTTTATTTCACTTGTTGACACAACTTTTCAGCTATCAGTAATTGTTTCATACATATATAAGCAAATGGTTTTAGCAGCACATTGTATGTCAGGTTCTTTCGTTTTGTGGGAACATGAATACCTATTGTAACATATTATCAACATGAATAATTTTCACTTATTTAAAACTTTCATGATGAGACCATATGAGTTCTACATTTTGTATTCTTCAAAATTAATAACAAGCAAAGTGGTTTCATTACCATTTAAAAATGCAAGAAAGAAAACAAGGTTTGATTCAAAAAAATCACATTACAGAGAAAAGGCCAATTAAAGTAGAAGCAAAACCTAAAGCACACAGGCTGGATAACCAGAGACAAACAAATATGATGGTCGTGGGTGAAAATCTAGCAAGTGTACAGTGGTTGGCCACCATGGCAGATCACTAAATGCCCAAGGGGGGACAGCCATGGTCATTTCCTAAAAGAAGAGACAAAGTGCTGTGTCTTGCTCTTGTCCTCCCCCTTTCTTCTCACTCAAAACAAATAGAAATGACCATTTCCAAGTACATAAGTTTGACGTGTGTATGATATTCAGTTTGCTAAGGCAAATATTTTTTGAGTAGCAAATGTCAGTGCTGATGTTCACCTGCAGCTTGATTGCAACCACTTTGTGTCATCAAACACTCCAGCAATAGATGCAGGAAGCCAATGGACACACCTTATAACAGTAGTGTCTGAACAGGGACATTTATGGCAGCAACATCATGTAATATTTTTTATAAAATCTTAGGCCAGAAGAGGACTGCTGTCACATCTGTCAGGTCACAGATTAAGGAATCCTCCATATAATCAATCTTGCAAAAAGTGGTAATTGCCTGTAATGGATTTTCTCCAGACACTAGTGTACAAATGGAGTGTATCACACACTGTAACATATAAAGCATAATATTATGCTTTAAAAATGTTACAAAAAGTGTCATGAAATTTCAATTGCAGTACACAGAAATAAAACAGTCCTTTGTTTTCTGGACCAGAGCCTTTCTGAAGTTGTCATTTGTCTTGGCTCAGGAAGCTATTACCATAACAATAGTGCTAAATAGGCATTTGATTTAGTTGATTATTACTTCAAGTAAAGATGTCAGCCACCTACTGTTTTTTATGTTGTGATGCATATAAATGAGCAATACTTGAAAACTAGAGTTGTAACAAGGAGCACCAAAGCTTATAGCCTGAAGGTATAGTGAGAATATTCTGACATAACAATAATCTCATTCTCCACATTCAAGAGTATTTCCTGTTCTTGTAAGTGCTTAATGCAAACATCAAAATCAATTACTTTACCAATGAAGTAAATGGCTTTTTAAGAAATTGGATTAAGTGGTAAGGGCTTAGAAACATTGTCAGGTCCTTATTGCTGTGTCCCATTAGGGAAACTCTCCCTCTCTAATTCTACTGATCACCACAATAACTGGAGACGAAAGTACAAGTAAACACAACATTTTATGATGCCACTACAAGGGGAATGAAAGGGAACTCTTCCAATGGGTATACCCAATTATATGACCACCGTCTAAGTGGAAGATATTCCTTATATGAGTAAATTATCCTCTCACTTCCTGTTGAGTCTTTAAAACTGGAAGTCTCAGTAATGTGGAGCCAATGTAAAATAATAAAAAAAAAACCCTAAAGCATACCTAAATTTAGAAATTTCACTTTTTCAAAAAAGGGTAGATGTTTGGATAGCTACCTAACCTGTCAAAGCATTTGCTGTTAAGCCTTTTTGTGGGTAAAAATACTTAATAGTAATAAATATTTTTTAAGGATGAAAAATACCAGTAAACATTTATTTAAGGATGCAAAGTTATTGCTAGTTGAGTTGTTGTAAAATTATCTGCTGTATACCAAAAATGGTAACTTTGAGTATTTACTAAATATTTTATTTTGACCACAAAAGAGTGAAATTTCTTATTTTTTCCACATATTCTATTATTTTCTGACTATTGTGAATAACTCATTATTTAATCAATTGTTGACTCAAAGAGCTCTTTAATGAACCATAATTATAAAGCTAAACTATATATCCAGAAGTCCTTTTCCATTCAGAAAGGGTTATTTGCCTACAGAAAGAGTAATTCACAGAACAGAAAAAATACAATTCTTTGTTTTTTGAAATAAAAAAAAAATATCATCTGTGGCCAAAACAGCATAATGTTTTTAATGATTCTTCAAAAAGAAACTAGGTAAAAAGCGCTGGAGGCTAAGCAGAGAGTGTCTTAAGCTTTTTAAACATGACACCTAAATATTTCAAATTTTTAAAGAAGCAAAAAAAACTCAAAAGACATCACCATTCTAAAAATCATGGCAGGATGCAGCATTCTATGCCTAGCTTTCACCGTTCGATTATTTTCAATTATAAAGCCCCTATTAGGAATGTATGTGGTTGAGCTTTATTTGGCAGTTCTGAGATTCTAATTCACAGAAATAGTCTGGCTTTTTGTTAACGTGGAATTAAACTAAAAAAAAAATAATAAATAAAAGCAGACAGGCTCCATATTGCACAAGGGACATGCTAGGTTTCTTCTGCAATAAAACAGACTGCATGTTCTCCATCTTCTCTAGAATGTGCACCGAGTATTTACTTTGGTGCAGGAATGAAAGATCTCCAGTGTGTATATCTCGTTTCAACATTTCAAGATGTGCAAAAATCCAGAGGTGATGCTGAGGGAGCAAGGGGTGGTGAGCTTTACACGCATTTCACTAACAAGTATTTGTAATAATTTTGTGTTCTGCTGTAAATGGCTGTATACCAAATGACATTTTTAAAGAAGGGCTGCCTAAACCAACTCAAATGCCCTCAGCTGTCTATTTCCACCTTAAATAGTATCTACCGGTATATCCTAAGCAATTTATTTGTTTTGACCCTTTTATTATGTAAAATATACAAATTAAAGTGGTTTGCATTATCTGTTTGCTTATCTTTACCAGATTGCCCTACTATGCCTGTGATGACTGTTATCAGGTAAACTGACCTAATGTTAGGCAAAGACCTTGCAATTTTTCTATTCATGTTGTTTTTGATATTACAATTGACTTTTAATATCTATACATCACTATTTTTTCTTTTATTTTTGTTTCCTATCTTTTCATTTAGTTTTAGATAGAATAGGAAACGTTAGACGCTCTGTCAGCTTTTGCTCCATGCCAAAGCTCCAGAGATACAGTATTTACCTTTACTTTCTGATATTTAGACAAACTTTTACCAGACAGGAACGGAGTAAAAATCCAGAACATTAAAACAGAACCTCTCAACCGAACCATCTTAAAAACTTTTTGTGGTTATAGGTACACTTTAAATCAATCTGTGATGTATCATCCACTTGTTCAATACCAGAATGAAACTGTATTTAATTTTATCAATATATCTTTTTGAAATACCTGTCATAACATAAAATGAAGATCAATTTTTGATTACTTCCCAAATATTGATAGAAAATGCTATGTATTCAAACAATTACGCAACGGTAATGACAAAATGGGAGGGGCTTTGCCTTTTTGTTTTTTTTAAAAAAGGCATTTAATAAAAAAACAAATGACAAAAGGTTATCTACCCCTCTATATAATGTAAAAATTTGGGTAATTGGCTATTTCAAGACCAGGGTCCCCAAAATGAGTTTGCATATCAGGGACCCCCGTGGGGCCACTTCCATGGCATTGAACATTAGGGTACTGCCAATTGTCTGTGCACTGTGGTGCCTCAAATATAAGTTTGCCCGCTCACCAAACATTAAGGCTGCGTTCAGACTGGCGGTGAGGTGGCAGTGCGGTTACCCCTTCCTCATGCCACGGAACCCTTGCTCAGGGGAGGTGCTCAGTACCGCTCACTGCCGCCTGAAATCAAATCTGCAGGCGCTGCTGTGCGAGGGTCTGAGCGGCTGGCGAGCTGCCTGTTACACATAGCTGGCCACTTGCCATCAAGCTCATCTCACTAATATTATATTCATTTTTTAAATTATATTTTGAGTAATACACCAATAATAATATTATATTATAACAAAATATTAAAAAAAAAAAAATCAACAGCCTTGTTTTGCAATATATAATATAGTATAGTTCACCCAAGGGGGGCGCGATCAAATCACTCCTTGAAAAAGTGGGCTCTGACTCAGTTTGGGAACCTATGGTTTAAGGTTTAAATAGACCTAAAACATTTGTTCTGATACATGAGCTTTTTTTAAATTTGTGTTTAGAGGAGAAAAGCAAGAGCCAGAAAATATGCAGCTTCATATTGCAGCAAAACCATGTTGATGGCTTTAGTTACATTGCAGCTACTTGGCACATTTTCTGCAAGTCATCAAAGTTACATTTCACATACAATGTGTAACAAGGACTATGGAACATAAACCATTTATAACCGTGTATACCTGATACAGTGATGTCTGTACAGGAGATACTCATGACTAAACATACTGATTTTATATGTAAACCGTGTCACCTTTATGACAGACGACCTAGGCAGCCACATGTTTTTTTCCCTGTGTTGCCAGGCAGCAGGCAATCTGACACGTGGAAATGTGACACTTGGAAGTCGGACATAGCTATAGCAGTCTTTTCCTGTTAAAGGGCCCTTTAGACTGTATGCATTATTAACAGGAGTTCACAGTAAACCTCTTTCCATAAAACACCTGACCATTTTAATGGAAAAATGTCTAATCAATGAACGCTATCAAAGTTTACATGTCTGACAGTAATTTACAACTGTACACAAGGATGATAAATTCAACAGCAGCTTCAATCTCAGAAAATGAAATCAATAATAGTATTCCACCATGTATAGGAAACAGAAGCCTAATAAAAACAAGTCCATGGCAATTACAACATTAACACACAAGAGTTTTAATTGTATGGACAAATACAGAATATAATAGGCCTCACCACCCAGGTAAAGGCCTCTTGTATGTATAAGGGTCTTAATAATGAGAAACACAAGGTAAAGAAATAGAAGAATGAGACCCTGAGCCTCGCATGACTCTATGTATAATATCTTATGTTTAAGGGTTCATTTACACTAATGTGTTGTAATAATGTGTGGTAAAATTCACATTTTGCCATGTGTAACCCCAATCCAACAATGTAATTCAGAGGGAAGATCAGTGTATTGTACTTGTTTGTAATGCACAGATGTAAATTATGTGCGGTTTGTGTCTGTTGTAGTACATTGAAAGTACATTGCCCATGTAAAAATGGCAGAAATAACAGTAGAAATTGACGTGTGAATAATAAAAATATACTAATCTGAACAGACCTTTACTTTAGATTATTGGTAGGTTGTATTATGTTTTTAAAGCTGACATATAATCAAAAATTGAATTGTGGGTGATAGCACTGCTTGCTGCATTACATTTATTATACATTTTTTTTAATGCTTAGTAATATATCTTCCCTTCATTTCCAGACTTGCCACAGCATCCCCCAGCCTGGGATAGTCATTTCACATATGCCAGGGGCTGCAGGATTCTATACAGAAGCACCCAATCCCTTGCTGCAGATGCATAAGATCAAGCACCACTGCAGTAGGCAATGTTGCCATTTTCGGGTGGACATTCAGGGGCGGACCAGCATTACAGCATTATATTTGTCTAATTATTCTAACTACTTAATTTATTGCAGTATTATCCTTTTATATAAGTAGCTGATCTAGATCACAGGAAAGTGGAGTAAAGGCCAACATAATTTGTGTACCAAAGGTATAGACTCCTAATAAATTTATATTGTATTGAAATACAGCAATTTGTTAACATTTCCTATTCACTTTTATTAGTCATAATATATTACTCCACCATAGAATTAAATTTCAGTAATTTAAGTTGATTTAATAAAGGATTTTACATTCATACAAAATGTTAATCCGGAATATATATTACAAAATGTTCTCATGTGAGTTGTATTGTGTTTGAATGAGAAAACACAAACTACTTTTGTCAGTCAGCTTTACAACCAATTCCAAAAGACATGTAGCTGATATATATAGTTTATTCTAGATTAAAGAATATTATCATAATAAATAAATAAAAAAAAATATTATATACTCTATTCAGAAAGTCCACAGAGAATGCAGAATAGAAGAAAATACCCTAATTTCACTGCACATTAACAGAATGTAACATTTGTATGTATCCAGAGCCACTTGCAAGGAGGTCTTGGCACCTGAAGCTATACTTGAATTGTACTTCCCACTCTCTAAATTTGAATGTCACCTTTTCAAGGTAGAGGGGTGGCTGGTTAGCCTGGTGTCAGATAATTTGTGTAGAAGGGCTTAATAAGGGCTTAATGGTTGTCAGTGGCAAAATCTCTCCGTAAGCACCAGGTAAAAGTGCATTAGGACCATATTTTATTACGATGACTTACTTGCACGTGTGTACTTCCAGGCAATACAGAAAATGCATAATTAGTATATTAAAATAAAGAAACTGCAGGGAGCATAAACCAAGGAGTCAAATAGTTTATGTACCAACTCCACAGCGCTGTTGGATCGGTAACTCAAACTACTGAAACCAAAGACCATAAGTAGTTCCTGAAAGAGAGGTCATCATGGTATACTACATCTATTTTTCTCTACACAAGTTTTCATCAAGTGTCAACGGTTTCACTTAATTTTATATAACAGTGTATTGAAGCTCTGTTGACTGTTAAAAGCAAATACTGCTGTTTTATTTGGGTTTGTAGTATTGGGTATATATTTTTAATTTAATTTACATTTGAATTTTAATTTATTTACATTAATTTCATTTAAATTTATTTTAAATTTTTTAATTTACTGTATGGTCTGTAAATGTGTGAAATAGGTTGTGATCCCCCCCCATAAATGCTCAGACACTTCATGTTAAAGCAAGACAATAATCTGTCCTCATCTCCCAGTTGTGCTTGTGATATTAATACACATTATGCAAACATGGTCCATATGATCTATCTAAAAATACACTTAAAAAAATCAACGTAGTCTTCAATAGAGTGCATACATGTGGGCAAAAGTAGCTAAAAAGTCTACATGAAATTAGCTGCAAAAAACAATAAAAACAAGTAAATTGTAAACGAAAAAAAATTGCTTTTTCAAATATTTTCAATTCAGTTAGGGTTTACTTCTACAAACTGTACCTGAACAAACGCTACAAGATTGGATCATTGGTAAGGGTTTTTACAGCCAGAGTTTTAAATTCTACAACCCAAACAGATATTTACCTTATTTTAGGCAGTATATGGTCTAGGATATCTTTACAAAGTGCTTAACAGCACAAGCAGGAGTTTATTCATTGCACTGAGCACATCCTTGTAATAAGAGAACAGAGTGGCATTTGCAGAGCATGCCAAGTACATTCATAGCTGATATTTACAAAGATTCATTGATAAAATGAGCAGGAGCTGCAGTCAACCTGTCGCGCATACAAAAAAAAACACTAACCATGCAAGTAATATATGAGGGCAATGCTGCTTGACTGTTCCAAGAAAACGTCTTACATCAACGCTCCTTGTAAACTACAGTAAGACTGCCATATTTAGTAATGTGGCTGTCTCCCATACATTTATAAGGGTATTTTTTCACCAGTGATGTAACCTCTGAAGCAGGGCACATAAATTATGAAGGTGTTTCAGGAGGATAAACCAAAATAGCAAAGCTCATTTTACATAAGAATCATCTTTAGGAGATATGGCTTTAAACAAAATTTGAAAAACAATATTTTGCAAATAATCTGGCTATCATATGAAGTTCCTTCATACATCTAAAATCCACATACTAATATTGCAGGAGGAGGACAAAAGCTGATCAAATTGTCCATAGACCAATTACGGTATACCATTTTTCATTAAAAATAATTAACAAACAACATAAAAGGTACTTAGAGGACGATTACAAGATCCTTTTAGTATATTACATTCAGACCCAGTTCTGGATGGCTCCAGTCATTCTACAAGGATGCCTTGAGTCAGTATTATAGAAAGACATTCCAGCATCTCTGCCACACAGTGTGCATGCAGTGCACAAGGGGCCACATGGGTAAAATATAATATTAACTGTATTCTACTATCATTCCATCACTGGACATTAAATGTACCACTCATATCCCATTATAGGATGAGTAGTATAGGATCACCTAACTCATTGAAAACTATAAAGAACATAACAAAAGATGTAAAAAGGAGATAAAATGGGCAAAACTTCAAAATGAAAGACAGATTGCAAAGGAAAGTAAGGCAAACCCTAAATCTTTTTTGAATATATTAATATCAAAAAGATCAGATCTAAGCATGTAGGCCCCTTAAATGATGTCTCTGGGTTGGTAACTGGGGATCAAGAAAAGGTGGATTTACTAAAAACTTATTTTAGCTCTGTGTACACAAAGGAAAATGGCAGAGCTAAAGTAAAAATTCTTAACAGCAATGTCACTGCCGTAAATGAGTCACAATGGTTCAAAATTGATAGGATTGAGAAACAATTGGGCAAAATTAAGGTTGAGAAAACACCAGGACCTGATGGATTACATCCACGTGTCCTCAAAGAGCTGAGCTCAGTTATTTCAAAGCCATTATTTCTAACTTTTGGAGACTCTATAATCACTGGCATGGTACCGATGGATTGGCACAAGGCCAATGTGGTTCCTATCTTAAGAAAGGGAGCAAAGTCATAACCAAGTCCCTACAGACCTGTTAGTTTAACATCCATAGTTGGAAAGATCCTAGAGTTTGATAAAGAACCACATAGAGGGGTTTCTGCTAGAAAATATTATTATAAGTGATCGTCAGCATAGCTTCAAGAAAGAAAAGTGTTTCAAACAAATTTACTTTATGAGGAAGTAAGTAAACAGGTAGACAGTGGAGTAACAGTTGATATAGTGTACTTGGACTTTGCTAAAACATTTGACACAGTACCCCACAGAGGGTTAATATGCAAGTTAAGGTCAAGAGGTTTAGAAAAGTCAATCTGTAAATAGACAGAGAACTGGCTTAAAGACCACATCCAGAGTTGTAATTATTGATTCATACTCTGAATGGTCTAAGGTTATTAGTGGTGTACCCCAGGGTTCAGTGTGGGTACCTTTACTGTTTAACACCTTTATAAATAATATACTATTATAAACAGTTTGGGATTAAAAGTACCATTCCTGTGTTTGCAGATGACACCAAACTATGTAATGGAACTCCTTACACAAAGTCGTTACACAATGTCTATATTCTACAAACAGACCTGGAAGTACTGTTTGATTGGGCAGCCAAGTGGCAAACAACAATTAATATACATAAATGTAAAGTTATGCACTTGGGGGCTAACAACATGCATGCTTCATACTGTCTAGGGGGGAATACATTTGGGGGAGTCAGAAATGGAAAAGGTTCTGGGGGTTCTGGTAGATCATAGAACTAATAACAGAATGCAATGCAAGGCTGCATTATCTAAAGCTAGTAAAGTACGGTCTTGTATTAAAAGAGGAATAGACTGAAGAGATGGAGACATTATCCTGTCCCTGTACAAAGCATTGGTCAGACCACATCTGGAATATGCAGTCCATTTTTGGGCACCAGTCCACAAAAAGGATATTGTGGAATAGGAGAGAGTGCAGAGAAGG
Organism: Pyxicephalus adspersus; assembly: GCF_032062135.1. Classification (NCBI taxonomy): domain Eukaryota; kingdom Metazoa; phylum Chordata; class Amphibia; order Anura; family Pyxicephalidae; genus Pyxicephalus; species Pyxicephalus adspersus. Next base: position 75,551,309 of record NC_092862.1, on the reverse strand, counting down.
GCAACTAAACTAATAAAAGCAATGGAGCAGCTCAGCTATGAGGAGAGATTAGCTGAACTGAAGCTTTTCTCCCTTGAGAAGAGATGTTTAAGGGGGGATATAATCACCCTGTACAAATATATAAATGGTCCATATAGAGAACTCTCTTCCCAATTATTCACTTTGAGATCATTACAAAGAACAAGAGGGCACTATTTGCACCTGGAGGAAAAGACGTTTAAGCTCCGGATAAGGAAGGGATTCTTCACTGTAAGGTCTGTAAAAATGTGGAATCGGCTCCCTCAGGAAGTAGTTTCAGCAACTACTATAGATTGTTTTAAGAAAAAGCTGGATGTTTTTCTAGAAGCACAGACTATAACTGGGTATTAAGGCTCTAAATTAAAGATAACAAAGACTGGTGATCCAGGGAACATCTGATTGCCTCATGGAATCGGGAAGAAATTTTTTTCCCTACAGAAAATTGTACCAGGGGTTTTTGCCTTCCTCTAGACCAACTATGTCCTATAGGGTTTTTTATCCAAGATATGTTTATTTCTCTAGTGGTTGAACTTGATGGATTTATGTATTTTTTCAACTTAACCTACTATGTAAGAATGTTAATTAATAAAAAAAAATGGTAGAGGCAGGCAAGAGTTACTTTCCTACTTTAAAGGCGTACAAAAAAAAAATAAAATAAAATACAAACTTAGTTAGGATATTGGTAGTATCTTCCATCTGACTGCCTGTCAGTAGATACTAAATACTATTCAGCTCTGGCCCATCGTGGCATGGACTCCACAAAAAAGCAGAAGATGACTTTTACCATCTGACACCAGACAGTGTACCACTTACCTCCTCACTAAAGCCCCCGACGCCTCCGTCCTGTCCATCCGAGCAGTTCTGGCCTTGGACACATCTTCTCTTCCAAGTTCCAAGACTCAGAAATGCCCTTCTCACTAGCCAATCAGGAGGTGGGCTCTTTATTTTGGTCCAGTCTGCTGTTTCCCAGTACTGTTTCAGAGTCTCCAGGCTCTTACTATGTCTTCTGTGACCCCTGGGTAATCACTGTCTCTTTCTAGTATTAGACCCCTGGTTTGCTGCCAGCCTTCTTTGAATATTCTCTTGTCCGCCTAAACAGTACTGCACATTGTTCTGCCCACCCTGGTGTGCCCAAGGAGTGCAACCTGGAAATAGTCTGCAGCACAACTTTCTCACCTCTAGAGGCTCTGGAGAAATCAAGGCTTAAGGTGCGTACACACTTCCAATTTTTATTGTTCCAACCGAACGACGAACGATCGATTGGGCAAAAAATCGTTCGTAAAAAAGTAACCAACGACGCCGACGAACGAGGAAACTCGTTGGAAACGAACGACCGGACCGGCGGATCGGATTGGACGACGATCGTTGAACATCGTTCGTGTGTACGGTCGTTCGTTGATCGTCCATGGTCAGAGCATGCGTAATGAACGAACGTTCGTTCACTTTCCTGTCGTGCACATAGTTCCTCTATCGTTCAAACGATCGTATCTATTGTGTGTACAATATCTACGAACGATCGTGTCGTTATCTCTATATGCAGGATCGGTGCTATACGATCGTTCGTATATTGTGCAGGATCGTTCGTCGTTCGTTTTCCAACGATAATAATTGGAAGTGTGTACGTAGCTTTAGATTCTGTTCCCTGGCTCTTCTAAGGGCTCACACGGCCCCTACTTCCGTCTCAGCAAGCATGACAATTAGCAGTAGATCCCTTTGTTCACACGTACTCTGGCTATAACCCATCCTGCTCCCATATCTTTCCCAGATAAACTACACACCTGACCATGAATATAATTCTAGAAGAAAACATGACTCATCAGATCAAGTTACCTTTTCCCATTGCACTATGATCCAGTTCTGATGTTTACATAAAACTTTTTTTTAGTATGACCTTCCAGGCCAATTTAATACATACCAATGATCTTTTTGGCTATCTGTAAGGGAGGCATTCTTCTCAATGGCCAGCAATGTAGGAAGCATTCTTCCTATTGACCACTAGACTAATGTATTGCGAGTTGTAAAAAGTATTTCAAGGGGTTTCCCCATGTTATGAAGGTTGGGAAACTGTATATTATATACATTTAATTACACACACACACACACACACACACACACACACACACGAGCCATTAAATCTTGAAGACAAGCATATCTAAACTAGAGATCTTTTCCCATTATTAGAAAATATGCTGGACAATGGGAAGAAAAGGGCCTCCAAACTCTGCAATACGGATAAGCATGACAAGTATATGTAAACAATTGAATTTGTTCCACAAGCAGATACAATACAAATGTAATCTGAAATGAGGAACACAAGAAAAGATATGCTAAACAGAAGAAGTGTCTGAAGATAATTCAATTGGAATAGTGTGATAAGTTATGTCATTTACTTTTACTGGAAACAGACAAGTGAGGCTTTATAAGGAGACATTCTAAATTCCACAGAAAATAAAGTTGAAATCATTAATGCATTTGCCTGAGCTCTGGAGTAAAAACGCATATTTGTTAAAAACTAATTTATATGCCACCTCATCCAAAAAGTTTACAGGTCTGAATTTTTTCCGGGTTGCTTATTTGCAGACCTGAAACAGTCCAAAATTTTGGTGTAGACATTTTAACGAAAAAAATGTCAGTTCATGTTTGTGTTCCCAAAAAAAAGCCATAGAGACCTCTTTAAAAGAAGTGAATGTCATTGTCTGCCTTTAAAGTTTGTCAGATTTCAGATTAATTGCATAATTATGCCCTATTAGGACAATAAACCTATTATTGGACACAGACAATTAAAGAGAAATGATAAAAATCAAACTGAGTGTAAGCAAACCTTTATTTTGTTTGTCAGATACAAATTATCCAAGCAGTGAATAAACTTGGGAAGGCCTAAAAGTGTATTGAGGCCCCAACAATGAACTTCTTGTTTTTGCTCCCTTTTATCTGCTCAGTGCACCATTAAAAGCAATTAATTAGATCTGTTTGTTAAGTGCACAAAATACCTGTTAATCATGGCAGAAATTCAGACTTGTCCTGTGTCCAGTGCTCACATCCTATGTTGTCTCAAGAAGGCTAATGAGTCTTTCCAGTCCCTATCTGGGATCTAGAGAATGATTAGCCTAGATTTTGTGGATATGAGAAAGGGTGGAATTGCATTTACAGTTTTGGGGTTTGACATGTTGGTATTTCTTTACTTGGCACAGCTGACTTGGCTCATCTTTTATTGTTATATTATCAATATTTTACAATCAAAAATAGGGATTACATGGGGTTTACGTGCGCTAAAATAGATTTTAGTATATTTATTACTGAAAATGCAAGTGTGAACAATAGAGCAAATATTTTAAACATAAAAATCACAAATTCCCCTATTAAATTCTACAGGGTTTCAGTTTTCAGAAAATGTATACTCTTTTTTTTAAACATGTTTTAATATAAAAATTTGCTATTTAAAATGTGCAAAATACAGAAAAAAAGTTCTGGCAATTAAAAGGTTAAAAAGCTTGTTTATAGAGATCAATAGCTCACAGTAAAATTTACATATGTCAAATATGTCAACCAGCAGGAACAGTTTAAGGGGTGATAATTATGTGGCAAAAACTATAGAAAAAAAAACTGGTGTCAACTGTCTTACGTTTACATACAAAGAATAAAACCATAGAAGTATTTTTGTGTGTATAAAAAGTACTAACGGAAGTTGAGATGAGTAGCGGGATCAAGTGATCTTATGAATTGTACTGCACTGATGCACATTGTATTGTTGTGTGTTTACCATGAATTGAATGGACTTAATGCACTGTTATCTATACAAAATTGGACAGAATGTATTTTTTACAGCACACAAGTTGTACTGCACTATGGCTCGTTGCAGTAAACATGTTTTTATAAGGTGTAATTGCTTGACATTCACAAGGAATGCTGCAGCAATGAATGCAACACAATGCAGTGCTGCAGCCAGTGGCATGAATATGCTCTAAAAGAGCTGTATTTGTTGTGCTGGACCTTTAGATAACCCTTAACCAGACAAAAATGTTTATACTATAAAATTCTTTGTGGTTTACAAAAGAAAACTGATTCTCTCAGATTAAACAGAATGCATTGGACATAAACATACTCACAACTGGTATTACACTTTCTTACATCTATCAGACAGTTTGCTCTTAGCTGTCAAACACATTCATGTTCAATTGGCATCTGCTAGGAAATGAGTATGGAGTATGAAACATATTACTACACGCTGTGTGTCCCAAAGAATGCAGAATCCTGTACATGAATGGAACAACTTGACCTGCCAAGTCACATCCAATCAGGAACTAAAGCGCAATCTACAGGAAGCAGTATGCCAACATCAGGAAGAGTACATGAATATCTTTCCACTAATTACACAAAAGTTTCTCTGCTCTCTGCTCCAAGGAAAAATAACTTTTCAACATCTAGTTATAACCACAAGTATCAATATGCTGCAAATGTGCCGGTTTATCTGGTCCTAAGAGTCAATCATGAAGATAATATTTTTCTTTTTAGGTCAAGGCCCAAGAATTCAAAAACCAAGTACAAAAAAATACAAAAATATTAAATGTGTCTTCTTGCTCTTAAGTGGACAGTCTGTAATTACTCAAATATATACATGAATTTAGTTCTCAAATAAGTTTGCAAACCCCAAAACATTTCTGCATCTTTTGATGTGTTAAAATAGTAAATGTGTCTGCTTGCTCTAAAGGTGGATGGTCTGTAATTACTACACAAATACCCATCTGTGAATACCCTTTTAAAAATTTAGGTTTCATGGATTCTAGAGCACACTAGACACCATCTTAAGGTTTAATCAGTTCCTGCTCTGCCACTCAATTGTTCAATGCTAGCATAGCCAAATAATAGTCACATCTCATCAAATTTGTCTTTACATAGACTTTTATTTTAGAAGAGAGAGAGCCAGTCAGCCCAGGTCTGGTACCAAAGTACGTGGAGTCACCTTGGCTTTCAATTGGGCCGCAGTGTCATATTTAACAGATATGACAAGAAAACAGGAGGTAAGGATAGGGAGATTGCTAGTACAACATCTGACTATATTTTATTCATTTTAATTAAGTGTTTGTATTTATCTAGCTTCTGCAATTAATGATAGATTTAGCAGGTTGCAAACTAGACTAACCTAGCAGGTATAAAATCAATCTTAATTACACACTTTTACTAGCTTCGGCTATGATAGGTAAGTGAACCAGATACTGCTCCCTACAACAGACAGTGCTGCAGAATATCTCTAGCAATAGGGTAGTAAATAAGCATTGTAGCACCGCAGAAAACTGTACAAGTATAATTTACAGACACTATGAACATGTCAACTGAGTGGTTTAGAAATATAAATTGCCTTTTTTATAAACTTAAAAAAAGATGTGCACATATTCCGTTTTTTTATAAATTACTGTCAGAAAGTCCTTGGAAGAAAGGATCAGACCCCTAATATCTGCATGTACCGGGATATTCCAGTTCAGTAAAATAACATATAATGCTGGGTGTCTGCAGATCTTCTATCAGCCACATATCTTCCAGTAATAATAATAATGTCTTCCTTTATAAAGAGGTGACTTTTGTCATAACACACATTCAAAAAATATATACATACAAAGTGTTGCTTTTTCAGGCCCCCTCCCCCCTTTATCATAATTCTTGCATATACTAATTATAAGTAGGACAATATACTATATTTAAGACATGCATGTATTTTACCAATATGTAGCTTGCAGGCACAGTTATCACCAAAAATTACAATGTAATCTAGTCTTGGACACAAGCCAAGTTTAAAGAGCATGTAACTATCTACAGCTTTGCCAACTTCCTCTGCTGGAGGCCAAAGAATAATTTGGTTATGTCTGAAATGCTAGACTGTTTTTCAAAGTGCTGGCAAATGTATCTAAGAACATGATACAACCTTTCTCAGGTGTAGATAGTTGTGGCTGTTGCTATTGTTAAAACACACACACCCCAGTGTAAGAGAATAGGGTTTTTTTTACCAAAAGAGCTTTAATTTTGGACGGGGTCACTGCTTGGGTGGTTTCTTTTCTATTCAGCTCCCACCCCACAGACAAAAATCAGTAAGTACATTTTGCCTTACAGCATTCCCACTAGTAGAAAGAGGAGACAGCAACAAAAATCTGACAGCATATCCATACACATAACAACCCGACTATAAATTCTGATATACAACCATATTTATCAAACTATGTAGTAGAAATACCTAGATAAACTAACCATTCAATTTGTATCTAAGTAGCTATTGAAATGAATACCTTTTCTGTGAATTAAAAAGATATATTTGAAAAGGCCTGGAAAAATGCCAACAGTGGTTGTACATGGGTTCCTAGCAAGTTACTCAATGTATTTTAAATAGAAATTTGTTGCCATCCTGTACTTTCAATGCAGCATGGAAAGACAATTTTCTATGCAGTTCTCTGCAGTTACTGCTAGTAAAAGATTACAAGTTGAGCTCTTTAGTGGTGGTTATCTGGATGCATGCAATTCATGTAAATGGACCTTATACACACACACCAGTGGTTGGGGGCTGATAGGGAGAGCAAACAAATGCACATGTAAAGGTGTGAACTCACCCCTTTCACTCACATGCTTGTAAACAAAAAAAAGTTAAACAGGATAGTTGGATGCTATTTCTAACTTTAGATTCACTCAGCAGAACATGGAAGAGAGCTGATGAAACATGCTATTTAGAATTCCCGTCTGCCAAATGAACAGCAGCAAAAAGAATAACACGCAGCCTGGTGAATTAATGTATTTAATAATTTCAGGCATCTGGTGGTTTCCCCTAGATTTTTATGAAATGGGGAAAATTATTTCCAAAATCCCTTTTTGACCTTTACAGAGCTTGTGGAAAAAAGACATCTCTATCACTTCATTTATGGGTAAAGAAATTACATCACATTCTTGAAAAAATTGTGAACTAGATTACATTGGCATTCAGATTTTGCTCAATTCTACAACTAATGCTGTTCATGTGCGCGGCTCTTTCTACAGCTGGCTACATATTCATGGAAGGTTACAGCCATTAAAGTGAACCTTTCACTCAGAGATTATGTAAATTGGCATTTCTATCCTGGTTGCTTGGTTCATGTTCTGGTCCTACACCTTTTATGCCTTCGGATTCACTGACCCGGAATGAGAATGCAGCCTATGTGTTTAGATAAATGTTACACAACTTGTCACACAGTCATCAGCACGTATCACAAACTGTTAATACCAAAAGCTCAGCTTTTCATCCATGCAATTTGCATTCCATGGAATGAGTTCAGCAATGGCAGCTTACATTCTCTCAGTGGTAGGTCCAATTTAAGTATATTATGGCCCCAGCCATTGAGTCCAACAAGGTAAGAAGTCCACTAAAATGGAGTGTAAATTTGAATAAAAATATAACTAAAAGTAAAGTTGTCCTTCAAGAATATAATACATAAAAGATACTCTAAAACTTTGTCCTTTCAGACAGATTCTCTTCAAAGCCCACCTCCAAACCATCTATTCTCAGCTTCCTTGTTGTTGCATTTTCCCCAGTGTTTTTTCTCACCTTTATTCTACATATACACATATATATATATATATATATAAAGAAAAATAATATATACACACACACACACACACACACACGTGGCTTGTTTATTTCCCAATTCTTTGCCTCTCCTTTCGTTTTTTCTCCTTACCCTGTTCCTCAAAGTTTAGTGCCACCCCTTTAGGAAGGCTTTTTTGTCTCACACTTCCTTACCCATAGGACCATCTTTAACTGATTTTCTGAGCCTCAACATGCCTAATATTACTATCTTTAAACATGTTACTAATTGCTTTTTTAAAGTAAATGAATTTCACCATTAACATCTGCATTCAAATTCTACATACTGGAGCTGTATATGGTTTTAAAGACTTAATGCTTTAAAGCTATGTATATTGTTTTGTAACAGCTTACTGCACATATTGCTGTATGTGTGCAAGGCCTTAAGTGAGTGTACCCAATACGGTAGATATTCTATGGGGTCTAATAATAAATCAGTGAATCTGGCATCCAAAGAAACATTACGAGCAGCACGGTTAGCTCAGTGGTTAGCACTCTGGCCTTTGCAGCACTAGGTCACAGGTTTGTATCCCAAACAGTTTTGGCGGTATTTCATTCTCCGCCAGGAAATGTCTCAGTGAATCTCACATCTCAGATTCACTGCTTTCAGAATAGACCCCTCTGAGTTTAACAAATATTATTTGAGGTATAGGATTGCTTTCCTTGCATATTATTTATCCTAGCAATGGCAATAATGCAAAGTTCAATTACTAGCATGATAAGTTTACAGAGAACTGTTACTGAAGTTTGGCACCAGTAATTATTCTTCCAGCAATGGTCATTTTCTAACAACCACAAGTACAAGTAAGGAACTAAAATGTGTTTCATCAGTGCAGCATAATATTGTATATAAGTTATTAATGCAAAAGATAGGTTATTTTTATCACGGCATTTTGTAGAAAGGTACTGAATATTTTAGCACAGAGTTTTTTTCCATTTGTTGTAGTTACAACATAAACTATGACCAAATGGTGAACACAGAGCAAAAGTATTGAGCAGTTTTCCTTTAAAAGAGAATGAAATTCACCAAAAACAGGCTTTTGTGTAACCATCCGCAACACTTTTTTAAGGCACCGCTAGCCTTGATGCGAATGTCATTTAAAGACCATTAAGATGTGATTTAACTGCCTGATAGTTCCGTAATAAAATCTTTATGTAAGGTTTAAATAAGAAATATGCATTTTAGTTACAAGCTGGAGTTAAAAGGCAGACATTATTCTTACCTCTGCCAACTACTCCGTTCTTAATGAAAACATTTGCCAAGACATAAGTCAAAGAAGTTGAGAACATGAGAATTTATTTTCTCTGAAAACAACAGTACATAAAAAAGGATGCTCCACATTTCTTCTGTTTGTGGGACCCAGTAAATCACTTGTTAACACAAACTCTACTTTCTGCAAACGGAAGAATTACTTGGAACAATTCTGGTCCATAAAGTACACAATGGATTTTTATGTTTAACCCTTTTCACCACCCAGTATAAAGACACAAAGTACAACCTATCTTAGAAGTAATTTGTTTATTTGAAGCAATAAACATATAGTTTCCTCTTATCTTTAAATCACATGGAAGCTGATAACTCTGCAACACACTTAATCTCTTACTGTTTCCTATGAATTAAGATGAAACAATAAATCAGTCCATTTGCATTATATATACACAGTAGATATATACTTTGAATTGTACAGCTAAAATACCACTACATATTATTAAAAACAAAGTACATGTTTTTGCCTTGCAGCACCAGACTCAATATACAATATTTCCATAGTATTTGTGTACAGTGCTTGCAAGCATAGCAGTACAATTGTCTCTCAATTGATTGCTAGTTTGTGTTTATGTTTCTGTATGAGTTTAGTAAGTTTTTCATTATATGTTGCCTTTATATATACCATGCAATAAATAAACCCTCCAGGCTTGATGTCTTGCACAGACCACAAAACCCAGCACCTATGCCATAATGAATACATGTTTAATGTACTTGATGTTATGATTAAAAACCAAACTGCAGGATAGGCTAGTAAAAAATAAATACATTGGAGCCACTTCCTTCCAAGTAAAAATGTTATAAATACAAACACCTTATAAAAAGTCTAGCTGGCAGCTGCTATAATCATACTGATCAGTGTCATGTGGATTTATAATTACACAGCCAGGCAGACATGGAAGACCCAATAAACATTTCCATGCAGTGATGCTCCAACACCCCACAACATACACAATGTTATTTATTACACATGACAACTGCAGATAATGCAGCTCCAGATTCTTACTTCTACATGTTTGTTCCATCATAGAACCAACCACAAGAATACTGAGCAAGATTGCCAATCACATCATATATCAGATCACAATACAAGCAGCATTGATCTGGACATGTTTGTAATAAAGCCTACCCCTAGGCAATGCTAGACAGGCACAACATGATTATTTATTTATTCTCCATCCCACACACAGGGTAACAGTTGCTAGTAAAGCAGGGAACTGTGCAATACAATGATTATAAAAGAGAGCTCACGTGACCTGCTTGCACTGCTTCTCACACACACAGAAGGTTACTTTGCTGGCCGAGTTAGGAGAGATCCTTGTTACCTGAGACACCAGGGGGACGAGGGTCTGCTCCACTGATTTGGTTTTGATCTCCAAGCCGGTGTCCATAGTGAAGCCAGAGGAGGATGAAGAGGAGACCCCACTGCTGCTGCATGGGGAAGTGGCCATGACTCGCAGATCAGTCCCAGGCTGTGATAGATGTGTGTGCGATCTTATGTCCTCCCCACACAACACAAACTACGATCACTCCAGTATACACATCACAGCTCCAGAGCCACGCTGCAGACAAGCAGCACTCCGATGTGGAGTCCCAGCCTTCCCCCCTTCATAGCACCTCCTGCATTCCCTCCCACATCCCGACCCACCACAAGCAAAGAAAGACATTCCCCACAGCATGCAACTTTCTCATTCCTCTGTCATTCTGTCCTGTGCTGGGATCACACCATGTCTGTCAGCATATGGACAGCAATAGGATTAGTTTGTTGTATTCATTCCACATGCACATTGTTGTCACTGCAATGATACTGGGCTGCAGGCTTCTGTTTACATCCAGCTAAGGATAAAAGGTTACTTCATGTGCTCTCCCTATTACTGTCCCCCTGATAAAAGGCATGTTCAATCTAGAGGTATTTGCAAATATTTTTACCTGCTTGCAAAAAAGTTAAGGGTTTTGTTCAGAATCAGTTTTGGAACTAAATTGGCCTATTTTTTGAGCATGCAGCAGTGTTACCTTGCTAATGCGGTAACTTCTATGAGCAGTCTGCCATCTCCGTGAACTCAATGTGTTGGCAAGCACTTTTAACATTTGTACAGGGGTTTTCAGAGGTTTTTGTCATCAGGATATTGCCTGTATTGCTTTATATACAATGTCCTAGGTAACACCTTTACCCTAGAGCAGGCATGTCCAATGTCCAGCGCGGGGGCCAATGGCGACCCGTGTTTAGATTTCCACCAGCCCACAGCCTCTGTCAAAAAAAATCAATAATATGTGGCCTGCCAGCACTGTTGACCACAGTATAAAATACACGCGTACAAAAAAGCTGTTGCAATTATCAGCCCGCCACTCGGCGATCATAATCGGCAGGACGGGAGTCCTCATTTGTGTTGTGCGGGACCTGCACAGACCATGCCCACTCTGATTCCAAGAATGTGCTCTGCACGGAGACCACACTAACACCGGACTTCAGAGAATGCCTCACATCACGTGCCCGCCCCACTACACCCCTACCTTTGTGTCACTCAAAGGGAAAGACATTTTTCCCCAGAGTGACGTCATTATGCCGCCCACTCTCCCATCGCAGGACTAAGGCCGCAGCTCTGGCCGGTGCGCCCCCCCAGCAAGATCCTTCTCCTGTCCCTGCGGCGGGGCAGACCAGGCTGAGACGCCGGTTTTTATATTTTTCTTCAAAACAAATTTTTAATAATTTAGATTATTTGTCTTTAACTAGACTTTGCACTTCATACTGCTATCCCAAACAGCTGAAAAAAGCCAAACATATCTCAAGCAAACAAACCTTCAGGAACAATTCACCAGAATGTACAGGAATAACCAAGCAGTTAAACATTTCTGTTTGCTTTCACAAGCTCAACTTCCTCCTACTTTTTATTACATTTCTAAACAAATCCTAACATTGGAACAAACGGGTCTGTTTTTTTTCTAAACTGTGAACATGCCTTGATGTCATGTCAGTGAACTACAACCCCAGGGGAGTTGCTATGTGTAGTGTCTACCTGAGGAAGCCCAATATTATTATTAGTATTTTTATTATTATTGTTAATATTAATACTATTATTGGTATATTATTAATATTATACCAGGATTTATATAGCGCCAAATTATTACACAGCGCTGTACATTAAATAGAGAATGAATGGGGGTGCCAGTGATAGGTTCAGTACATGAGGAATTATTTACCGTAGCAGTGAATTTTTTCAGTAGCACATTACAAGTGTCAGCACATCCAAGATTGAATGGACCTCCTACTTATTTTGAAGGGTTACTGAACCTTAAACGTCACCCTCCTATCAGTTAATCACATACAATTGTATTATTAAATAGTAATCTTTAGTTTAGACAAAAATGACATAATTGCTGTCACACAGACTTTCGAGATGTGTATGCATGGGGCATAGTTGCCCAAGGACAAGACATTATTCCTGGTTAGGTGCACATATGGGGGTCATAATTACATCACATCCCATGAACGCACATTTAGCTCATGCAGATCTAGCACTTTCACCAATAAATCATTCTCAGCCCTATCCCAGAAGAAAATGAATCTGAAGTAACAGAGCTGGCACTCCAAAACCAAATTCCTGGACTACCTGGGATGGTAACTGAGTATTCTATATAAACATTATTTACAGTGACTTTCTTTTCTGTTAATGTAAGTAGACGTTCCTCTTTAAAGTAAATTAAATCATTTGTATCTCACACACTCTTCCGCCAAGACACTGCGGAACACTGAGAAGCTTTCAGAAAGTGCTGTGAATCCATAAATCAGTGGGTGGGGCTGGTTGTGGCCAAAAGCTGAATGACAAGCCACACCTACAACATTTTCCATCTCATGAGAGTGGCAACTCTGTACTGAATTCAGGAGCAGTGCAGTATTGTTGTCACACCAACACAGCCAGGTTGAACAATCACAAATGGGTTACATTTATATTTCAATTAGAGCTTTTTAAGTTTGTGTAAGTAAGGTAAGTTTTCCTAAGCAAATTGTTTTTGTGCATCTGCTGCCGTTATATACCTAAAAATCAATTTTGATTTACATACACTTTGATGATTTTATATCAAATTGAGTGGCATATTTGTCTGCCTAATAATGGTTAGCTGTGATTAAAATCAGTCGCAGGCAAAGCAAAGAAAAACAGAGGTTGTCATTGAAGGACCAGAACACAGTGACCCCGTTTTTTAATAATCCTGTTCAGATAAAGTTTTGACTAAGGCTACATACTCATTAGTTATAGATTACTAGATTATTGTCATCTAAAAAAAACAGGTATGATCATGTCAGGCAAAAATCTAGCATGTGTACAATAGTCGCCCAACAGCAATTCAATGAACGATCAAGTGGGGATAAGCTCTGTACTTTCCTATGAAGGAGAGCACAGCAAGCTACCACTTGGGGGAGAGGTCTTTATCAAATTATAAGCTAGGCTGGGCATTCACTTTAAATAGTGAACCAACCCACACGTCAGAATCCTGCATTACACAGTGGTGAAAATAAAAAAAAAGGAATCAACCTACCTGGGTTTCTACCTGTAGTGCCTAGGCAAGGGTGACATTGTGGATGGGCACTTGCTCCTACACACATGTATCCTCATTTACTGTGGCAGTGTACCTTTAGACCACCCCTAGTGCTCCTCCTATCTGTACTGGGATCTTCTAAGTAACATGCTCACTGCCCATACAGAAAAAGCTATGTTACAGTGGATTCTTGGTCATGTAATTACTAATAAAATATTTACAGTATTTGTCAGTTTTCTACAAATTTACTTTAGAAATTGTTATGATAATGTTGTCAGTAGTAATGAGTTGTGCTACTCTTTCTATAGCCCTTTAAATTTCATAAAATGGAATTCAACTACCACCCCTAGACGTTGTTTGCCATAATGTGAAAGTACGCACAGTATATGTGCACAATATGGCAGACTTACATGCCAAGAACCACTCTCCAGTACTACAGTACTCTCAGTTGCTGGCCCATTCTATTCCTCTATTTTTTTGGCCTGGTCAGGATGATGGCACTCACACCCATGCACAGAAGCCCCTGCATCCTGGCACACAATCGTGCCAAGCCTGTAGACCGAGCTGCACCATGGCTCAGTAAACCTAAATTAAAAAAAGAAAAACACCTTACAGGCTGTTGCAATAGGTTTTGACAGAAGATACTTTACAGTCTCCTCTTTGATATAAGTAGGCAGACTTTACTGACACTTAAAACACATCTAACACACATGTAAAATATCCTGCAGCATTTTTACAGTGTGTTTTCTGCCAGTGCCAATGTTTTACAAATCTGTAGGTATTGAGTGACCTTTCCTATGTAACTTACCATGTGTGTCAATACTGCTTGTTATGGAACTATAAGGTATATTGCACTATACAGTCACACTTTCTACAGTTAGAGCTTGCTAGCCTATAAGACTATGGCAAATTAAGCTAAAATATATATGCTGTCCAAAAAGTATATTTGGAAACCCAAAGCTCCTCAATTTTCACTGCTGCACATGACCCAGTGTTTCATTTCTGCACAAGAAACAGCCACAGATTGCCTCATCATGTAAATCAGTTTCATTTCCTTACTTTTTAAGGTTGTACATACAGTGATTTCAAAATATTGTTTTAAAATATTTGTAATTGCATTTAACATTGCTTATTTAATGTTAGTGACATATCCTATATGCATGTGTTTTTTTTTAATTTTTCCTACTGAAAGATAACAACAAACACAACTCCATCTCCTCTACCAGTTACAGAAATTGTTTTTACATTTCTTTCTTTAGAAAATAATGTTTAAACAATATGAATAAAGCTGGCCATTACCTCCCCAAAAACAAATAGTTTGACCAAATTCCTGTTAACTGACATTTTTACTAAAATATTATTATTATTATTTAATATAATAATAATAATATTTTATTATTTATTATTATATAGCGCCAACATATTACGCAGTGCTGTACAATAAATAGGGATTGCAAATGACAGACTAATACAGACAGTGATACAGGAGGAGAGGACCCTGCCCCGAACAGCTTACAATCTAGTAGGTGGGGGAATTTCACACGCAATAGGATGGGAGATATGTATTGGTGGGAAGTAGTGATGGTTTCAAATGACAGAAGAAGACGGATAGGCAAGTTTGAAAAAATGGGTTTTGAGTGCTCTTTTAAATGCTAAAGTGTTTTTTACAAAAACATAACATGTTTTTCTTTTCTTTTTTTTACAAACATTTATCATTGAGATCTTGCACTTATCTGAACTCCTTACCCCATGTCATTATGCTATGATTTATTAGTCCCCCCCTTCCAGATGTCATTCTTAATTGTATGATGCAGCTTAAATAGGCAAGCTGTGTAGATGGTAACATTGTAACACAAATGTAATGCTCCATAAATTTACAGATGTTTGAGATAGAGATTATGAAGAGCTGTGCTGAGTAACCATCTTTATTTCACAGTCTGATTGTAAAGTTGTTGTTCCAGAAATGTGCTCATGACAAGTGCGATGATTTCATTGCATCAGTGGCCAATTCAAGTAGGACAATTGGAGCAGCACACTGGAGGGAAAATGTATGGTGTATTGAACTCCTCTCTCTCTATATCAGCTTTTCCTGACCTTTTTAACACGGGGGAACCCTTGAAAAAACTTTCAGGTTTTCAGGGAACCCCTGCTATATTTACTATATCTACAATTTAAAGTACATTAGTGTGGTGGGCAGTAGGAAGAATGCCTCTTACATTGCTGGCCAGTGAGAAGAATGTCACTCTTACAGATAATCACCAAGATCATTGCTTTCTGTTAAACTGACCTGAGTCACTGCCCATTGCACAAAGGACCCCCTGGCAACCTCCGAAAAAACCCTAGTTGTAAAACAATGTTCTAAATGTTTTATGTTGGATTTATTTTATTTTGTTTATTCAACAACTGTTCAAGAACTGTACAATAATGTAACCCCCTAATCTTTTCATGTGTTTGGGATTTGGTGTTACCAACAGTTTGTTAATTTATGGATGGTCTGTAAATGGTACTAATTTGATCAGTCTGTGCTGTGTCTACTAATTTGTACATTGTATACGCCATTATTCTACCACATCCACAGGTGACTGGACTTTCAGGGAGCCTTCACAGGGAAAGCCAGTGGAGTTCTACACCTGGAAACAGGTCCTGGAGGGCTGGAGAGAATCCCCAACTCCAAGTCAAGAAGAAGCAGGGTGAACCAAGATAGAAGGGTTGAGAGGACAGGTCACAGGACCAAAAGAATGCCTCCATCACAGCGGGAACTGACACTTGCATGACTCAGAAGCTTTGCACACACTGTGTATGTGGGAAGAACACAGAAGCAATCCTGTACCCCCCTGTCTGTGCCCAAATGAGCTCCTCTCTGCTTGGATCATGTTATAGATCAGTGGTCCCCAACCACTGAATCTATGGACCCCAGACCGCGCAGTCCTGTGTCACTCAAAAGGGAAGAAACTTCCCCCTGAGTGATGTCATAATGCCAGAACCTGCCCAATCTCCCATCACAGGTCTGAGGTCTCTGGACACAACCTGCCCACCGTCCTGACCCACCTGTCAGACGACTACAGCCCACTAGTGGGCCACGGACCGGGGGTTGGGGACCTCTGTTATAGACCACATTTAGAAAATTATAGACCACATATAGAAAATTTGTTCTATATGTGGTCTATAACCTCTGTTATAGACCACATATAGAAAATTTTTGTAGAAGGTCGTTGTAGAAAGCATGTATTGTCTCAACAGTTGCTAAATTCATGTTTATTTTGAAGGTATGCTTTACATAGTAAAGGCATTTTGTGAACAAAAAGAGTTTGAAATGGAAGACCTACATTTTTAAAATGATACTGTCTTGAGGTTTTCAATGTTTGTAATGATCCCTTAGGCACAGTACGTAGGAGTTTTTGTGGGTAAAACAGCTGTAGCAGATGTGTGCAGTGCATATGACAAATAGGAACATTTCTGTTTGATTTTCCCACTTTTACCCACATGTACCCTTCTGTGCAATCTGCCATGCCCAACTTTTGCTGCAGAACACCCAAATGTTGTCAGTAGAAGAGGCCGTTAGGGAGGGGGACGCGGTGGGGAGTTGCCAACCATGGCAGGCATAATACAGAGCACACCAGGGTAAATTGCTTCCATTCTCTAACATCCTGTTTTTGATGATTTGCTAAGAGATCTTTTTTTTTCTCATTGTAAAGCACACGTATGAAAAGAGTAGAATAATTTATTGGCATGTACACTTTTGGTGACTATATAAGAGGCCACCTTTACTGTTTTTATTTTACCTAGTTTTTTGAGTTATTAGATTCCTAATAATAAATCTTTTAGGAAATCTTTAGGATTCCTAATAATAAATCTTAAGAAAAAAAGTTTTTAAGCCTTCTCTATTCCTATTTTATATTTATGTTTTAGGTTGACCTTTTTTTGTAGAGTTTCAGGTGCATTACTAATAAAATGTGTTGTCTACAAATATTTCTCATTGGTATTCTCATACATTATATTGTTGATGTTATTTGCTTAGTTTCTGAAATCTGCAAATGTTTTCTTATTCTCCGCAGCTATGTTTTAATAAACCAATGTAATGCAGAACCAGCCTTGCTGAATGATGTGAGATATCCCAGGTTCTCTCAATATCCTGTATCATTTTTTTGTCCACAATAACCACATCATTATTTCTGAGCCAACAAAAATGTATTACTGGGTCTGTCATTTTTAAATAAACATTAACATAAAAAACAAGAAACTGGCAACTTACAAGTACATGTATGATATAAATAATAATAATAATAAAAATTAGTTTATGTGATTTTTTTTCTACTAAAAATCTTTGTTTCAGTAACTTGAGGAGATGAAGACCAATTTTTATTTATAAGGAAATATAAAAAATACTAGCAGTTTATGGTGCTCCCATACTTCTAGCCACAAGATGCATACATATTTGTATTTTAGATCCAAAACGAATGAAGTCATTTTTTTCCCCATAGCATGGTAAAGATTATTAGCAATTGTTTATTTTGAATTATGTGGCTGTTTGGCACAAAATAATAAATGGGAGTAATTCAATAAATACAAATGGAATTTTGTAAATATTATTAGCTTGAATGTATTTTTTGCAGCTGTGAGGAGCAGATGAGATTGTTTATTCCCACCCCCCAATCATATGCACCCCCAATTTCCCAATAGGACTAAAACGCAAATTGCTCAATTGCTCACACCCAATACTCAGACCGCAATTTTTGCCTGTGGCACACAATGAAGTACATTTAACCTTCTTTTTTCAGTACCAGTTTAACTATTTTTACCATAAGAAAAAAAAAGGGGGAAGGAGAAAAAATGGGTAAGGGGGAGGGGGGGGGGAGGGCAGAGAAGGCTTGTGGCAGAAAAAAATTGCCTATTGGGCAGAATTAAAAAAAAATAAAAAAGGTTAAAGCACCTCCTCTTTTGTTATGATTGCTGCAGACAGAATGGGTGTGCAGAGCCTCCCAGAAAACCTACATTGCGCATGCCAGGAGGCTCCTGGCTGAAGGGAAAAGAGATCCAACAGAGGGCCAACAAACCAGAATTCCAGCACAGTGCGGGACCCGAACAAGGAAAGGTCTAGCGCAATCGAAGGATGAAAGGGATTAAAGGCAAGTGGGATTTTTTTTTTTTTACAGTTTAGTTTAGGGTAATAAATCAGGCCCAAATTGAGCTCTGTGTGGGGAAAGTGACTGCGCATTGCATGAGCATAGGGAACCAAACTAAAAAGGTCCAGTTATGCATACACTCCTAAATAACTAAAGCTAATTTGGGCTTATTCTATAAACGAATACACTTTACTTTGTATAGTTGTATTTGACCTGGAGTTCTATGTTAGCCATATTAGCCACCATAAATGGGGTCTGGTTTGCTGTGCCTCTTGTATAATAATTGTTTAGTAATTTTAGAATGGTTTGTGCTTGTACTTTTACTCAACAAATTTTAATTGTTGGAGAAATAATATTTAGTAGTGTATATCATTAAGAACCAGAAATGATTGACATTTGATTCATTGCTTTCAGCATGCAAACTACTTAACCTGTGGACTAGTTTCTTCCATAATGCCATTATGATACCAAGGAAACGTGTTAAGAGGCTTATGAGCATACACAACGCAAAGATAGACAACGTGCTACCACAAATTAATTTAAAATGGTGCTATTTTTAAAAGAGCATAAAAAAACAAAACTAAATTTAAAATACAGATATGCACAATGACATGTCTATCTGACATCTTATATATATTTTTTATATATTATTTTTATTTTTCTATATTTATTTTCTATAATATGTTTAACTGACAGCAGCATAAATACTTACTGCTACCAGAAATACTGGTAAATAGGTAATACAACATTACCAGAATACAGATTTAAAAGTCTGCTTTAGATATATACCACATACAGGCAGATGTTCGACAAATTATTTATAAATATAAAAAATTGCTAATTTATTAATACTAACAATAACTAGAATTTACCTAATTACAGGAAATTCTTACACATCAGCAAGAAAGTGACAAGCATAGTGGCTAAGCCATTAATTTTAAAATTTGTATCAAATTTTTAGTCCCTGTGAACATGCTGAATTTAGCATTGGGATATTTATTTCGTTTTACACATGTAAAATCTGCTGTTTATTTGGACACAGGTAAACATTATTTATGGAAGGACACCTGTAGTAAATGTCAAGGTTACGGAAAGCTCTGTTTAAAGGTCTTAACTTTACTTAATAATAGAGTAATTCCAGGCAACACATGAAATCAAATTGCTATCAATAATATGTAGCAAATACCGATTTATGCTAAAATTAGTAAATTCACTAAATGTTTTTTTTTAATGTGCAATTCACTGCAACTTCAATCCAGAAAGCAATCCAGAAAGGCTGATATTGGACGATGATCTGGCTAGTGTACAGCGCTTGTCATTCGTCGGACCGCCCTGGCGAATCTCACAGATGATGGTTGAGGAACGATCATAACGGAAGTGAAGGGGATAGAGCACAGTGGGGTGCCACTCCGTCACTTTCCCCCTTCCCTCCGTACAGCGCTCGTTCATGCATCGTGCAGTCTTTTGTCATTGGAAAGGATTGTGAAAGATCCTTTACAACGACTATTATTGCACATGTGTATGCAGCCTTAGTTTACAGGACATCAGATTACCCACAAAAAAAAGTATGATGGTTATTAAGAAAATAATGTGCAGACAGCGAACACTTTTTAAATTCAGCATTGTGTATACTCATGAAGGTAGCAATGCTCATGTATAAAATGGGGAGGGTATCAACATACTTTCAAACTTACCATACTGGCTTAAAATTTTTATGATCATCACCTTTAGGAAGAGTTAAATAAGGGGGGATATAATGACTTTGTTTTAATAAATAAATGATCCTTGTGTTAATCTAGAGTATCCTATTTCTTTTAGGATCAGAAATAACTTTTTCTACTGCAGATTAGCCCATCTTTCATCCTTGGGATTAACTGGGGATTGGGGTTTCTGAGCAATATTTGCCTTGACAAATTCTATAACACCATAAAAGATTAGGAAGATTAGTTAATGCATAAATGTTGGGATATGTTCTTAAAACTCATTAGAATTGAAGAGGCCACACACGCCTGACTACATTACCAACCAGCAGCTGTAGTCAGATAGAATTTTGTTCTTCCAGAAGGGTGAGCTGGGAAACACAGCAGCAGCATTAGCTTGCCCACCATGGTACATGACCCCAGAGCAAGAACTGAGGGTAAATCTTCAAATGGTAACACAAGTTTTTTATAGCTGTGAGAAATGTATTCCTCCCACTAGGGAAATTTCCTTTTGTTTCCTGCAGAACAGAAGTAAAAGGAAAGCTCCCCAATTGTAGACAAACAGAAAAAAACATCTAATGTACCTCTCTTTTTGTAACCTATGTGGTTAATCAAACCATGCAAAGCATAGTAAAAATATTCTGGTTTAAAAAAAATCAGAACTTTGAGTGATTTTAATCCCCAATTAATAGTAATAATCACAAGCAGGTATATTGATTACAAGCAAACATATGTATTTGTAGTTATCTGGGGCAAATATTCTTAGGTTAGATGTTCCCTAAGTGTTTAAAGCAAGCCTAATAATGCTTAGAAAAGCCCCTAATGTTTTTAAAGTGGTTTGTAAGTGTTTCTAGGCGTTTAAAACGCTTCTAGACGTCTGTAAATTCTTCTAAAATCAAAAACACTTGTAAGTGCTCCCGTTGATTTAAATAGAAGTGTTTATTTGTGTGTTTTAGGCATTTAAAATAACACTTGAAAGCAGTTACAAATTTTAAAATGCAAGGAGCATTCTCTAACACTCAAAAACGTGCCTCCTACAAATGTCTCCTGGTGTAGACTGGGCCATTGGAATGCATGGGAATTTCAAACATGGACTTTTAAACATTTAGGTGAAATGCTGGGGAGAAAGTCCACTAATCGCATTAATCGACAATGAAAAACTCTAACTGCAAAAGACCTAAACAGTAGCCTGTCTCATAGTACACTTCTTGAACAAGGTGTTAGCAATCTTTAAAAAATGCATTAAAGATATTTATATTTTACATTTACTTGCACATGATTGGGTATTCTTTGCAAAATGAAATACTTTACATGAGCATATCAGTGTATGAGCAGATTGTCAATATCTAATGGAACACAAAATTGCAAGAGGTGCCAAAACATAACACTTGAGTTTTAGCACATTTTAAAGCATATAGCATTGATTCAGCATTGATATCAGTACATCTCTTCAATTAACATCCATTCTTTTATATATTGCAGTAAAAACATAGCCAAGTGAACAGCTTTAACTCCATTAATAAATGAAGGCTTTTGCTCTGAAAGTCTGACTGTTTAATTTGTGATAGATTCAAACAATATATTCAACTAGTGAAGCTCTGCAATCCTCTAAGCTTCAAGTTAGGAAAACATACTGTTCTGTATTAGCTGTTAAAGTTATTAAGTGCAAGAACATCTTCTTCATACATCTACTTCCTGCCTTTAAATAATGAAGCATGAAAATGAATTTGTGTATATGAAACATGTATGTGAGAATACCGATATGGTAATATTTCTATTTTCACTACTACCAGAGTCTTATTTGTAGTATGTCAAATCTTTTGCTATGCATGAATAAGATGATTAGCATGATCTGCTCACTGTGGTCTCTGTAGTATTGCATTTTTAAAAACTGGGCCACAGACACTACTTTTTCCTCAGTATACATATAATGGGAGCTTAATAAAGATTTTTTTCCTATGCAAAAACCTAATAAATATGTGTAGCATTTAATGGTTAGGAAGAAGGATGTCTACACACATACAAAATCTGTTGAGTTTTATACACATTTTCTAATATGGACTTCATCAAGAATAAATACATTTAAACTGCAAACATTGCATATGAATATTTCATATATATGTTTTCTATTTAGGAGATAAAGCTGCTGCGTTTTCTAGACTAATGTGAACTTCTTTACTTGGTATACCCTGATGTTTACAGTACACAATAGTTAAAGCATAGACTTCATCCAAAACCGACTATTATCAATAGAATTAGTTTTATCAATAGACAATAAAGATTAAAGTATAACAAGTATAAACATTAGAAAAAATGTAAATACATTGACCAAAAACAGTTAGCTTAACCATAGATATGAATTTTAAACCTCTGTAGGACTCTATACTTGTATTCTGTATATTATATTTGTGGTTAAAAAAATTGGTTGTAAAAAATGGATGTGCATGGTAGGTAATTTCTGAAGCCCCCCTTTCTTTTTACAGACAAAACATGTACAATTGAACAGAAAGTTTATATTGAAGAATATGGAAGAAGGGGAACAGTGCCCCCACTCAAAGTAGACATATCACCACATATTGTAAAGAAAATGTTTTGTTTTTTAAATGTTTTTTTTTTTTTTTTAAGAATTTTTTTGGGGAGGACTCCTCTCCTGAAGAAAAGACCTGCAGCCACCTGGGATACATACGTCACAAATCCAAGGAGGCTACTCCTTCTGCGGATGCCCAAGACCAGGCAAGGATCATAAGGGGCTTTCCTGGAATGTAAAAAAAAAAGTTAAAATCTTACACATGCAGTGAAATCAGCACTTTCTTTCCTACATTTTCAAGGAGACATCTCACACCCCGCGCCTGTGCAGTGCGGAATTGGGTGACGTGAGCAGAAGCTGGAAGAAGAAGTAAGAACTTGCTGTCCTGTCTACCGGAAAAAAAAGCAAGCTGGAACAACATGGGATCTTTCCTGGTTTACGAAGGGATTGAGGGCATTTCACCAGTAAAAGTAGGTTTCGCTTTAAGATTGAAACTTAACAACATACTATTATAAGGAAGAGGGCCTCTTTCAGTTTAAGCTATGTAGGTAAATGGCTACCACCTGCCATGACCCCATTTTTAACCCCCCTAGTGTTCTAATTCTGTCAGCTTTTTGATGCAAAAAGTGATACAATTTGTTTTTGCATAGAAATGTGTTGTTTATATTGTGGGCCTGTAATTCTTAGTATTAACTCCCAGGTATGATAATTATATTTATTATGTTATAATCATAAATTAAAATATAATAAATAATTATAATTATTTTAAAAAATAATGAAATAATTGACCACAACAATGTAATTTATAAAAAAACTTATCAAAAAACTTTTACTGAAATTTGTCCAAACAAGGGTCCAATAATAATAATAAATAATATTTGAAAAAATAATGCAGATTTTAGAAAAAAAAATATTAACATTTTTAGTAGACATCCCGGGAGTGGTAGATTTTGAAGCAGGGTGCTGCACAAAGTCCAGCATCATCTGGTTTCCTTGCGTTTCTTCCTTCCTCTGTCATCGGTCTTTGAGCAGCAAACCACGCACATCTGTGTAGGTGCTGCCTTTCTCTGGGTTGGTGGGATGTATTCAATGAAGTGACGACCGGTCAGGAGTTCTGGGTTGACAGCGGTAGCAGCATGACGTCCAGGTCTATTCATAGCCACTGATGGTGTTTGGTGGTTTTTGACTATGGATTCGGAAACTTGCAAAATGAAGTCTGAATGATTTACAGGCCTCTGACAATTGTCAAATGTAGACATTCCATAGGCACTGCTCAACTAGAGGCCTAAAAATCTTCTTGTAGTACTTCCTTTGCTGTTTCCTCATCGCTGGGTAGAATGTCATGGCTTGGTCAGCTCTGTTGACACCTCCCATGGTGTTGTTGTAGTCAATCACCACCTGTGGCTTCATCACTTCTTTCCCACGTTTTGTGTGTACCAGAACAGTAGAGGCATCATGGACAGTACTCATCAGGCACACATCTTTCTTGTCACGCCATCTTAGGGCCATCATTTTGCCTTTCTGCCAGGCAACAATTTCTCCTGTCTTCAGCTTCCCTTTTGAAAACAGTGCTGGCAGGTTGTGCCGGTTAGCCCTAACGGTTCCATACGCATCTGTTGCAGAAGGAATTCATAAAGCTCAGGAGAGGTGTAGAAATTGTCAGTTGTGACACAATAGCCCTGACCCAGCAATGGCTCTATGAGGGATAGCACTGAAGATGTGGCCAATCCGTAATGGCTGTATCTGGGGTTGAACTGTGTCCCTTTTCCAGTGTACAGTACCGTATTCCATATGTAGCCAGATGAGGATTCGCACAGCATATAGGTCTTCACGCCAAATCGTGCCCTCTTTGACGCAATGTACTGCACCCAGCTGAGCCTCCCCTTGTAAGTCATTAGACCTTCGTCAATCCTGATGTCTCTGTCTGGCACATAGGTCTCCTGGAAGTTTTTTAGAATCATTTGAGAAACTTCCCAAATGGTTTTCAGTTTTGGTGCAGGATAGGGTAGTCCATCAAATTCTTCATTGTTTGCGAAGTGCAGGTACTTCACAATGAGGGGAAAGCGGTATTCTGGCATGACTGTGCCAAAGAATGGAGTGGCAAGCATTTTGCTCTTAGACAAGTACCACTTCTGCACGGGTTTGCCCACAACTCCCTGCAGGATCACCAAGCCCAAAAACAACCAAATGTCATGCTTGGTCACAGGTTCCCACTTTCTGCTTCTTGCAAACCTCAGGTGTGGAGCACCTAACTGTTGTCCAGCGTACCTGCATAAAACAAAATAATAAAGGTATTTTAGGATATGTTCTTTTATAGTGTGGTGAAGGTTGCAAGTAATATGTTAGCAAACACAAAGCATTAATGTTTGCATAAAAAAAAAATTAGTAAAAACTAAGTAATAACTTCATCAAAAACAACTTCAGGTGTGGCAGGGGGTTGTCGCATTCAGCCTCAATTTTCATTTCAGGTGCGCCGTTAAATAGAAATCTTGGTGGTGCTGCCTGGTCCAAATCAGGGTCATGTGCGCACAGTTCAGAATTGTTGTTCAGTTCACTTTCGCTGTCTGATGACAAATTTCCTGGTGAATCACTATCGCTCGATTCCACAAGGGACTCCAAATCGCTATCGCTGCTTTCAAGTTCCTCCAAAACAGCGCTTGCACCGGCAAGATGTCTTTTGGATGCCATGTGGTCAAGTCTCCAGTAATCAGTCAGGAACAATTAAGGTCAAAGACAAAGTGATGAAATGATACATTCAGGAAGTGATTTAAGCCGCATACACACATGCAATTCTTGTCGTTGGAAAGGATCTTTCACGATCCTTTCCAACAATAAGAACCGCAAGATGCATGAACGAGTGCTGTACATACAGCACCGTTCTGCTCTATGAAGAGGGGAGGGAGAGAGTGACGGAGCGGCACCCTGCTGCGCGCTCTCCCCCTTCCCTTGCATTAGGATCGCTTATCGTTCATCGTCTGTGGATCCGCCAGGACGGATCCACGGACGATGAACAACCTGGGCTGTACACACGCCAGATTCTCACCCGATATCTGGGCGATGCCGATTATCGGGCGAGAAAAATTTAACGTGTGTACGCAGCTTTATAAGTCATCAAGTTCAACAAAAATTTAAATCTGCTTTTAAATTTCCTACCCGGCCACAGCCCCACAATCCATCACGCCACTCACATCACTTGGAAGATGTCACATCTTCCCGGGTGATGCAAGTGGGGATGTCCCACCCTGCCTCACCCCCTGGATCCACCAACCGCTGCTGCTCGGCTGGGGAAACCGCAGCTGGCATCACCCCTGGAATTTTCTATTGCTGCTCGCATTACCAGTTAGATACGATGCACAATGCAGAAGTCCTGCATTGTGCAATACATCTAACTGCTGATGCAAACAGCGCCGTGTCCAGGACCCCGGGTGGCATTTAAAAACAGATTACACGCTAATCTGCTTTTAAATTCACACCAGGCCACGCCCCCTAATGCAAAAACACCCCAGCATCAGAGCGGGTTTGTTGGATCGCCATTGGATCGTGGGGCGCAGGTGGGAGGGGCTTTTTTATACCTCAAGTGTGACTGGGTTACCGCTTTTTGCAAGTAAAATCCACCCACTTGGGATTGCCGCTAGGGGGGTTAAGATCCTAAAAAATGAATACATAAAAAATGGTAAGTTAAACTGACAAGTGCTTTTTTCCACAGCCCCTCTTTTTCTATTAGTGTTTCAAAAGAACACCTAATAATTTAGAGGCTGAATTAAAAAAATCATGCTGTTCAACAATGTAACTTCACTCTCTCAACATTCTATCAATCTACCTTAATATTATTTCTGTGTTTTCCACTGCACCCTAAATTCACAAAGCAACTCAAATGGACTGGTGCCTTGTTTGTTCAGTTTGTTCACCATGTCTATTATCTCTCTGTTTTTTTTAGCATCAATCAGGTTCTGAATTCTGAATTAGGGTTAAATCTGAACGGTGGCTTAGAGAAAGTTCTTAGCTCTGATGTTTTGACACATAAAACATCCATTATGTAAGAGACAGCAATAAGTTGACAACAGGAAAAAATTCCTGTACTGCATTACGTGGGGGTGCTGAGATGTTCCTGGCTTTGCCCCCTTCCAAATGAAATATAAAAATGAGTGTGGGGGAATATGAAAGCCTAAGTATGTAACTGTGCAAATATCAGGTTTTTGTGATTCTTAAAAGTTTTTTCTTTTAGTGAGAAGCTGTGGTGGCAGAGGCACAAGCAAGTTTCACGTCGTTGGAGTTACGGGTCGTCATAAAGTTTTTGTTTCTGCAGGGAAAGTCAGCAAAGGACATTCACACTGAGATGTCACAAACAATGGGGGAGAAGTGTCCTTCCTACAGCACTGTCAAAACCTGGATATCCTGTTTTAGGACTGGGCATTTCACCTTTGAAGACCTACCTCAACTGACCCGGTAACTTGCGATGCTGTCCATGAGCTGATTATTGAGGATTATTATTAGCCACAAAAAAAATACTTGACATCTCACAGGAGCGTATTGAGTTTATCACCACTATCCTAGACATGCACAAGCTTTCAGTGAAGTGGGTGACAAAATGTTTGAACAGTGATCAGAGGAAGGAACGAGTTGAAGCATCCAAAGCCGTTCTGGCCCTTTTTCAAGCTGCACAGGACTTTTAGGCTAGGTTAGTGACTGAGGATGACACCTGGCTCCACATCTATCATCCTGAAACTAAGAAACAGTCAAAGAAATGGCGCCACAGCGGGTCCCCACGGCCGAAGAAGTTCCAAACCCAGAAATCGGCCCAAAAAGTCATGGCGTCTGTTTTCTGGGACAAAGACGGTATTCTGTTGGTGGACTACCTACCTCAGGGCTCTAGTATCACTGGACAGTATTATGCTAACCTCTTAGACCAGCTGAAGGAGGCAAATAAGACAAATTGCTCTGGAAAGTTGGAGAAAGGGATCCTTTTTTGCATGATAATGTACCTGCGCACACGTCCAACATTGTGGCTTCCAAATTGAACACCCTGGGTTTCCAATTGGTCCACCATCCCCCCTACACACCTGACCTGGCCTCACCTGTCCTAATAGTCCCCTTCGGACTATTATCTGTTCCCGAATTTGAAGAGACACCTGAAGGGGCAACATTTTGAGAACATTTCTGACGTCAAAGATGCTGCTGAGAGCTGGTTTGTGGCCCAACCAAAGGATTTTTATTTGAACAGTCTAGAAAAGCTTCAACTACGCTGTACCAAGTGCATCAGTCTCAGGGGGGAATATGTTGATAAAATGTTTTATTTCATAACTCTGGCTCTCTTCTTTCTGGGCAAACCTAGGAACTTCTCAGCACCCCCTCGTAAAAATAGGTAGACAAAAAGTGGATAACTAGATTACGTACAAAAAAAAGAGACCTGGGTTGTTTTTTGGGCATTTTTGTTTCTACATCCCTACACCTATGGTAAAAGCTGAACGTGGGCTAGAATGGATTTCGTCTTTTTTTTACTATTGATATTTTGACATGAGTATTTGGTTCTGTGTTACTGTTATATTTGTCACATTGGAGGTGTTTATATTTTTAGATTAAGTTATTTGTCATGCATATTGTAAGCCAACAAAGAGTCTGAATCACATATCCTGTTCATTATGTTACAGACTAAAGCTACATTACATCAATTGCTAGAAACAATTCACAATACCAACATTTAAAGTGACCTTAAAGTGAAACTAAATAAAAAAAAAACAAAAAATTTGAACAGGCAGGTTATTTTTTGCAGAATAGACAGGCGAAGTGTGTTTGCAATGTGTTGTTGATTGTACACTGAGCTGAGCATACCCCTTGCTGCTGGGAATTAAATAACTTTTGTGCTTAAGCCCACCATTCCCACCTGCCCAATCAGGATGGCAGAAGATCCTGAACCTAGGATACCAAGTTCAAATGGTGGTGCCCAGAATGAGGCAAAGACAGATAATTTTAATTGAAAAACTGCAATGAGGCAGGTAAGTTTATTTTATTGCATTTTTCTTGTCTAGTTGACCAGTATGGACACAGATGTATTAGAACCCACACAGGGAGTGAAAACCAATCACCCAAACAGCTACAGAAGACGCAATATAAATATTAATAATTTTTTGTTAATCGCAAATTAGCCTTTAGGCTAATTAGTTTTTTTTCTAAAGTCAATATTCAGACTGGTGGGTGGAACCAGCATTTTCTTCTAGCTCCCAATGCCCAGCATCTTGTAGGTGGTACTGATCCCTTCACTTTGGCCCCCATTCGTTATCTATTAATCATTCATATGATTAGGGGGGATGTGAGAAAGTGGTGACTGCACTGCAACCTTACCGCCAATATGAACATAGTTTAATTCAAGCTAATTTAGTTGCCATTTTTTTTTCTACCTTTCATATTTAAAGTTTTTTTGTTTTTGTACAATGTGTTCATTTGTTTTGTAGCATTGCATTAAAAAAAATTATACAATTGCAAATGTTTTACTTTTATGAGTAAATAACTTCAGAATACACAGAACTAGAAACATAATAGTATCATTATAAATAATACAAAAAAAAATTGCATTTTGGAAGAAGAGTCTGGGGTACTTTATTCTTCAATTCCAGAGAAATATTTTAATATGTAAAATTAAAGATTTAGCTTTACTGTGCTTACATGCCTATTTTAATTAAACTACAATAGTTAAATCATGAAGCTTTTCTCTCTTTAGATGAGCCACTGTCATTTTTCATTTCAGTATCTCCCAAAGTTTGTTTTTATGTGAACCCAAATTAATAGAGAAAGAAAAAGTTTTAAATGGAGTTGTGCTTTATGTCTGCAATGAAACTAGATTACTGTACTAACCTAACACTACGATTCCAGGTTACACAGAGGCATCTCAATCTGTCAGTTTATTGTCACAGAAGAACATAGTCTCATGTTTCCAGAATAAAGGTGCTGATGTCTAGAGACTCAGAGCTAGTGCTGACGATACAGCATAATTAGGCATGGACACATTCGTTAAAAAACAAATAGCTCTACACAACTAAAATAAAAAATGGTATAAAATATATTTCTGTGTAAGGCAAAAGTATGTTTTCTATTCCACTATCAAATGAACCTCAAACCTCATTGCTCATCTTTAGCAAAGGGGTCAGCTTACTCACCAGTTTGTGCTGTGATCAATCCATGAACTTGTCTGCCAGGCCAGGTGGATGCCCACCCAGTGCTGGATACTCTCCACTGGTGCTCTGCCACCCCCTGGTGGCACAAATGGCCACTGTTCAAAGGTGCCTGTCGGTTGCATTCTGACCTCTGATGGACAAGTGCCTGTATGGAAAATGCCTTGCAAGTGATTCCATAGTGTGTACTTGCTAAGATGTGTACCATACTTTGTGTACTTAAAACACAAAAGCACATGAGTGCTGGAAAAGCATAGGCCGAGCAGAGATCTGTCTAAAGGTGAAAACTACGGGGACATATTGGAGTATTGGTGTCTGGGCAAAGAATTTGCATTTCACCAGAGGCCTCAAAAAAGGTCTTTTAAAACTTTGTAGTCTTACAATAATATAGGTTATACTGCCTCTCTTTATAAAGCAGGTAATAAAACTTGTTCCCGTACATTCTTCCCTGTTCATACTTTTGCCCACAACTGATGTCATCAAAAGCATTCCAGGCATGCACACAAAGATAGGTTTGTTTTGCAGAAAACAAAGTGCCTGTCGTGCAAGAATGAGTGCCGATGCTGGAATTTGAGCGCTATGTCATATTAGCAAGGCTCTGAAAAGATCCTGATATGGCAAGGATCCCAGAAAGAATGGGCAAACTGAACATGTGCAGCTTTACATCAACTGCTTAAAAAATAGTACCAACTAAGGACAACACAGGGCAATCTTTCTTCCTTTGCTTGCACACAAAGCACCAATCTAAAAGTCTCTCACATACACACAAGTATGCTTTTATATAGTCTCTTTCACACATGGGGTCACTCTTGGGACAGTCTTCTTTGATACTGTATACTTCATTGTAATAGTGCACTCTTCTAAATAGTTTTCTCTCTCTTACAGTAAAACTATCACCAGTTTCTCTGATACACAGGGGCACTCTCACTAGACAGCTTCTTCCTGTAACCCAGGGGGCCATTAAAGAGCGAAGTCACTTTCATTAAACAGAATTACTCTGAGAAAACAGGGTACTCTGACAGGACAGTCTTATAAATGTGTACTTTTAGCTGCAGTCTCTTACACTTTACATGGATGGAAATATATATATATATATATATATATATATATATAAATATATATATAAAGCATATTATGTATCCGTCCTCATTCAAGCTAGAGATTATTTTCAGTACAATTAAAAAGGCCAATTTATTCCACCATATTTTATCTTCCTCATTATAGTAATAGTAAACTAAATAAAAGAGCTAATGATTCAGTCTGAGACAATAGTGTGACTTGGGAAATTAAAGAACAACCTCCTTTAATGACTTTGAAGTGTGCACTGCAGTATGTTACCATAAAAAGATAATTCACATCTGTGTGATCACTTTTATCTGGCTCGACACAGTATTCGTTTCATCACAATGGTAACAACAAGTAACATTTCATTATGATTTTCCTCTAATAATATTGGCCATCTGAGACTATTTCTACTTTATCGACAAACACTCGCAAACAGGAGATGAGAATTTAGAGCCTGTGTTCTATGGTCTCATTCATTTGGAATCATCATTGTGTTTCGGATTTTGTTTTCCATTGCAATTCACTGCATCAGCTTCCGCACCAAAAAATTCACAGGAGTTTCCCTGGTAAATAAAAAAGCTGACAGGCATTGTGTGACCTTATTTTGGTTGGAAACCCCCGGGATAAATGAAAGGGTCAGGGAAAAAAGGATGCTACAATTCAGGGGACTGTATTCATACAACAGAAATGCCTGGGCAAACACCCAAAAGAAGCTAGTGATGGCACATATTGTGCAAGACATAAGACAAAGTAGGGCATGGAAGTGCCTTTTATGCAGAGTCATAGGACTGGAACAGCTTGTATGTAAATGAGACCGTTCTGTGTCATAACAGTGTATGTAGAGTCAACTGCAACTGCTATTGTTTTAGATATGTGATTGAATGGTGCCTCTGGCTATGCCTAAAACGAGCCTCCATGATGACACAAATGACTATTATTCTCAAGATGGTTTCAGTACAATGGGTCTACCTTGGAAGCATGCCAGTGACTGCCGAGCAGAACAAACAAACTGACATAATTCCATAGCAAAAATATTGCAAAGTTTTGTAGAATATTTGCAATGATTGCTGAATGATTTCTTCTACCATTTGTACAAAACTGTCAGACTGAAAAGCCATAAATAATTCTCATTTACAACTCTTTAAAGTGCAATAAACTTAAAATACAAGATTAGCAAAATCATAAAGTAGAATTATTTTTAATCATCATCGAGTGGAATGAACAATTTAAAACAGTGCTGTTGGTTAGTCTTTGGAACAAAAAAAATAGGACTTATTTATTGAAAGTGTACAGTCAGCAATTCTTGTAATTCTTGTAGTACTAACATGAAATATATTTTGTATTCCACTAAGCTTAGATATTTAAAGTGGACCCTTGCAAAGAGAAAAAAAAAACAGTCCATATTTTTCACTACACCAAGTGGCATATACCTACCTTCCATTTGCTCCTCAATCACATTACTCAGTAGCCAGCAATAATGTGAGAATACGCTGTATAATAAGCTCTCATTGCTACACAGGGCTGGGAACTGTCTCACCACCACCATGTGATAGTACTGGGCCATCATTAAATGTTGTCACATGAAAGAAGATAAAAGAAGAGGTGCTTGGAATATAAAAACTCTGATTCAGTCAATTGAGAAATACAACCAGATTCAGAAAGTCTTAGTCAGAATTTATAATTTTTTTAATGAGCCATATCATGAGTCAGTCAATGACAGGTATAGTAGGACTAAGCCAATCTGGCTAGCGAATAATGGCAGCTGTCATCATCCAGGGGCCTACTATACCTGCCAATATATCCAGAATATAACTGGGTATTTACAGAATATAACTGGGTATTAAAAGTTTTGAGTAAAGGCAACAGAGATTGCGGATCCAGGGAACATCCAATTGGATGGGAGCAGGAAAGACTTTGTTGGAGCAAATTGAACCAGGGTTTTGTTTTGCCTTCCTCTGAATCAACTATATCTATTGGCTTTTTATCTGAGATATGTATTTTCCTGGTGGTTGAAACTTGTCAATGTTTTTTTTTTTAACCTAACTAACTATGTAACTAAGTAATGAATAATAAAGAAGGGATCAGTCAACCAAGCCACTGGACCATGATAGCTATTGATTGACCATGAATGTCATAGCTATGATTATGAATGCCAGGTATAGTAATATTAGAACAGAACTTGGATTTCTCATATTTGGATCTGAGGTTGGAATCGACTCCAATTGGACCATTTGACCAAACTGGGAGTGATGTTTTTCAAATGGCTGAACACTGTGGCAATACAAAAGAAATATGCGCTGCAGTGGAAGGAGGTAATAAAGCCAACTTGTTTTTTTATAATTTATTTATTGCGTTTGACTAAACTACAGTACACACGTATCATTTTTTGTCAGATGAATATGATACATGGTAGGGATTTCCAGCAAGCTGCTAGAACAGGCATGGGCGACCTACGTCCCGCGGGCAATATACGGCCTAATGGGGATGTTTCTCCACCCTTTTGGGTGTTGGCCAGTACCACCCCGAGCAGAATCAGGAAAAGGACCCCGCCGGGGGGGGTGGGGGGGGTGCACTGGCCACAGCCACAGAACACATCCCCGGATCTGAGCCTGCGATGAGAAAGTGAGTGAGTTGTGTGCAGTGACACAGCCCGCCTACTCTCCCATCACAGGCTCAGATCTGCGATGGGAGAGTGGGCGGGGTTATACCATCATGACGTCACGTTCAGGGGCGCCATGATGGCATAAACCCACCCACCCTACCATCGACCCGGCTCCTGGCAATTTTTTTTTCAGATTATGGCCCCTGACTAAAAAAGTTTGCCCACCCCTGAGCTAGGACTTCAGGCTCCAATTTTCCAGACTACCTTTACTGCTTTGCTAAGGAAGTACTTGTTGTTTATAAAGATGCTACTGCTCCGCTCTTTCCTTAGAAAACACAATAAGATGTGCAAAAACCTTGTGATGCACCCAATTTGTAAAAAAAAAAAAAAAACTTGTCCTTCAAATCGTTGAAGATTTCGTTTTAATTAAAGAGGATACTTATTTAAGTTTTTATGTATTCAGTAAAATTACTATAGTTATATAAGGGTAATAGTTTACTGTGGATTTTGCTGCAGAGATTTTGTCTGCAGGATTTAGGCCAGATGCAACAGGCTGCCCATGTGACCTAAGTCTGAGGTTGCAATGTTTTGGAAGTATGCTGCCCTCCTCTCTATATTGCCCTTCACTGCATTTGTCCTTTGCTGGATCTGTTCCTCTCCACACTTGTCCTTTGCCAACTGCTGCCTGTAGGTTTTAGATTTATAGCATTAGTGCAGCCATATTTGTTATGTAGGAATCACAGATGTGAGATGATCATGATCATCATCAGCACCTATGCCTCAAAGCTTGCATGGGAACTTAAGAGAGGGGCAGTTAAAATGAGCCATGTCATCAGAGACATATGTGATTGTGTGTAAATATCTGTACATAGTGTGTGTGGGGTGGGACTAAGGGAGAAACAGACAGAATCAGTCATGCCATCTGAGAGGTAAGTGATTGTGAATGGAGTGGTGTATAAAGGGTGTGTATATGTCTATTCAGGGTGTCCATGTTACATACAACATATCCCTTTAAACTCTTCCACTACTA
Source organism: Pyxicephalus adspersus (assembly GCF_032062135.1). NCBI lineage: Eukaryota > Metazoa > Chordata > Amphibia > Anura > Pyxicephalidae > Pyxicephalus > Pyxicephalus adspersus. Next base: position 75,516,681 of record NC_092862.1, on the reverse strand, counting down.
GTATATTTGCCCACATCAACTGATCACCACATGCCACATTAGGTCCACAACTGTGAAAAATTAGCCCACAGTTGAGCAGTCCTAGACTAGACCATGACCAGTGCTACAGGAACCTTCATAACATTGCTTTCCTCTGTGGGTCCTCCTGCTTGAGACATAATACAAACACCTAGGAAATGTATTTAGACAAGACAATATGTGTACAGTTGTGTTAAAAGATACATGAACTCTCACTTAAAATGCACCCATCTTTCTGCTTAGCTCTGCTGCCCTAAAGTAATCCAACCTGCTCTACCCAGATGCATACTTACCTGACTGCATACTTACCTTTTTTTTTTACTACCGCTCACCTATTTGAAGTTTGTTTTACCATTTGTTTAGTCTTGTGCAAAATTCTGAATCATCAATTATGTAATATTAGAAATATATAGTTGGCAAGTAATACTGGAATTCCATAAAATCATAAAGTGCAGAAATTATAATAATAATTTTACTAATATAAATATTTGCATGATCCAACATGTTTGATGAGTTGTTATAGCAAAGCCTACAGCACTGCTTCATTTAGCTTAACACTTGACAGTCTTCCTAGCATGTTAGGGTTGATTTTTTTTTACATCTGTGAGTTGTCAATGCAAGAAACATAAGCAGTCTAACTAAAAGTTCACCTTCATTCACTGTTGTTTATACCCTTTTATTTTCTATTAAATTGTGCACAATACACACCAATGGCACATAAATGGAAGAAGTGGCTAAAGTTTATTTTTACCATCAGGGGCACCTAGAATGCCTTATGTATGTATAGGAAAATCAGCAATCTATCCATTGTTTTGAACCTAGGGTGCTTTCATTTTTTGCTATGTATACAGTAATTAAGTGTTCTGTATTATGAGCTTTGATGTTTTTGTTTGACTAGTATAAGCGGGGTGAGTATAAGTGGGGTTTTCATGGTGACCCACCTGATAACTGCATACCATAAACTTGGGGCTCTTATGGGTCTATGGGTAGCCCCAGGTAGGTTAACTTTAAAGCTTTTTCCTATTCTATTATGTGCTCCTATTAGTTTCCACCACTAGCATGGGGTCCTCAAAATGAGAATAGCCTTGATGTTGGCTCTGAGGCTTATCCTCATATGAGTGGATATGTGGAAATAACAATCTCTGGTTTAGTGGAGGTGTTATAGTTATCCACATTTATGTGGATAGGGTGATTTTATGTGATTTAGGGTGATTTTAACTTTTGCTGTGTATGACTGAACCACTGTTTTGCTTTCATGTTTGTCAAGTAACAAGCTTTGATGTTGGATCTGTATTATTGGATATTAGTAACAATCTATGGTTTAGTGGAGGTGTTATTGTTATCCAGTGGCTTTGTGTGGTAAGTGTGTTAATTGTGTGTTTTGTTTTAGTATAAACAAAAATGACAAATCAGTGGTATTGTAGCAAGCAAAAAAATCATATAGAGATTGACATAGAACAATAAATATTTATATTTACCACTATTGTTTTAAAAGTGAAATGGAAAATTGTTCCAAGGAATATGGAAAATCATGAAAATAGGAAGGGGAAAATGTAGGAGAGGGGTATTGAATATAAGACTAGGGGCTACAAGGGAGATTTAGGGGATGACATTGTCTGGTTAAGAATCTGGGTTTAAATCTAGGTGATGGTGAAAAATTATTTCCAGGTAGACCAAATTTTATTAAAATTTGGAATACAGTCTGAGAGCAATGACTGAGAGTTGATCATTATCCAATTAAAAAAAAAAACCTGGCAAACAGTTGTTGCAGATTGTCTGTTTTTTTCGGAGCAGTACTGATGTATAACAATGATCTTTTCTGATATTATTTTAAACACATTTTATATGATAATCAGCTTGTACATCAGAGCACTGATCAGTAAACAATTTTTGTAAATTTTAATGTCTGAACCCAATTTATTATTTTAACAGGACTTTTCAGGTGCCTACCACAAAAACAATTTATTATGTGATGTTTAAAAACAATCAAGCAAAAACAGCTTGTATTAGTACATTTTCATCAATACATTACATATATGCCATTACTTGTATAACATTATATACAAAAAAAAATACAGTACAAAAAAGGACGATATATATAATGTGTTGATGAAAATGTACTAATACAAGCTGTTCCTGCTTGATTATTTTTAAACATCACATAATAAATTGGTATTTTATATTTTTTTTAATACTGTAGAACTTTTGTGGTAGGCACTGGAAATGTCCTGTTAAAATAATAAATTGGGTTCAGATGTATATACATAGGATGTGGTGCCATCCCAAAATGCTCTCCCACTAATTTATCTTAATAGGTATGTATTTAATGTTTTGATAAGATGGTATTACACTATGCATAGTACTTTTGACCTATGAGGATATTTACACCAGAAGTGCAGAGACGAGCTGTGGACAGGGGTATAGATGCGAGCTATGAATTACGTGTGCAGGTATAAGCCATGAACAAGGGGTAAAAAGGTGAGATATGGATGGGTAGTGCAGACGTAAGCTGTGGAAAGTAGCTCCCTAACTAATTTAATGAAGTACTTATGTTATTCTCAAACAGAGAGCCTGATTTATTAAACCTGTAATTGGAATGGAATTTGCTATTTACGAGGAAAAGTGCAGAATCCTGGACCAGATCCATTCCAGGTTTACTGGATCACCCAGCTTCACTGATAAAAGTGTATCCTCTCCAGCCTTGGAGAGCATTATTAAATCAGGGATAATGTGTTAGTTTTATGTCTTTATCTATTCATTTATTCCTGACCCCAATGATCTGTGTTGCTGAGTAAACTGTGCAATACTGATTCCTGACACCTACACTCTGTTACATACTGGGTTTCTGACTACTACCCCTACACCCTTCATTACCTGCTGCCCACCCCTACATTTTCTTTATAATATGTGGGAAAGTAAATACATGTATTGGAGCTTTAGTTTTAAAAAAAATGTTTAGTTTGTACTCAGGTGTCTGTGATACTTTTACTTGTGGCACAGTATTGGCAGTTTTTGTTGGGTACAAGGAGTATGGCATATATCATTTTAAAAAGATATCATTATCTCTACCAGTCACTCACAATATTTTAGCACAGTGTGATATCAAATTGAAATTTTATTACCTTGTTATTATAAAAGTTTGCTATGATTAAATAATAGTGTTGATTGTAAAACAACATTAAAAACATAAATCTGTATTGCTGTAATCACCTAGGGAAACTTACACTTACAGCTTTAGAATACAACTTCTAAGGATTACCTTCATCTATCTCAACATTTCAAAACCTTGGTGTGTTTAATGTATTATGCAGTAGATATTACCAAGAAATTGCACTTATACCTCATACTTAATACATCACCCTGGGACTGTCCTGCACTGTAAAGAATACAGTAAATTTTATAACAGCATTATTCTTTGGCATCTAAGATAAATATATATTGATGGGTTAATGCCTCATTGTATTATGACAACTGTTAATTTATGTTAGCTTGCATGATACTATAAACTATACTTAGCTTACTCCCTACTTTAAGCCCACACATTGCTACCGGTAATTATGGACGGTAATATATAAACCCTTAATTTTTAAAATCTGCAGTAAAAAACATTAGGTAAAACAACTAAGAAGTACTTATCAATGGTTTCCAAGATAATTACTGGAATTCATAAATTAATGTGCATCAGAATAGTTCAAACCTCTTCTATTTTGGATGGACTGATGATAGTGAGAATGATCAGTACATTATTATTATTAATATTTTAAAACTGTAATAATTAAGCTCCAACATATTACGCAGCAATAAGGGTTGCAAATGACAGAAAGATCAAATAATTACACAGGAGGAGGAGAGGACCCTGCCCGAAAAAGCTTACAATCTAAGACGAGGGGAAGTATTTATTTTGACAGGTGCTGCCTACCTGATCTGTCAAGGACCAACGTGGAGGTTTGAAACCTTCTCCTCAATAGCAGGGACCTAATAAAATATGTTACAGGCTTTGGCAAGTACAAATAAAAAAAAAAACTATTGAAATCAAAACTTGAAACACAGTAAACAGCTGACCAAAGAAATATATTGAAAAATATTACACTTCTTTTTACAAATACTATCTAATAATCACAACGAATAGGAGACAAGAAGTATGTTGTTTATCACAATTATATAGATAATATTATATAAACTGCCATATAAAAAGTATAATATTTTATCAATGAAAGGACCAAACAGAATCATCAAACTATGAAATTAATGAGACCGGTAAGGCTGTGATAGAAGGATAAGGCCTACATTGCCATTATGTTTTAGAAAGAGATAGCTAGAGAAGGGTAGCTAGTAACTGAAATGCAACATAGCAGAAATAGGAGAAGAATATGAAAATTGGATTTAATAAACTAGAGAGTGAGATAAAAACTTTCAGCTTTAAAAATACATTTTGAAAAAAATCAGAAAATAAGTTGTCTAAAGAAAGCCCAAGGTTTAGAGATGACCAAGGTCCCTACAGGTATGAGCATTTAAAGAAGGTAAGTAGTTAAGTGGCAGAATGGTAATGCAAGCTGAACTTAGAGGCCTGGTTATAACCCCTAATCTTATGCCTTAGCTCATACTGAAGGATGTTCTTTTTATAACACCTCTGCATTTTAGGTGAGATTTATTTATAGGGATACATTTTGTGCCAGCTTGTTAAACTCCATGCTGTCAAGTATAATAAAATGTACACTAAGAAAAAAGTATGTAATGCTGTGCTCAGAGTGCTGGTTAGACCCTGAAAATTGTACCCAAAAAAGGAAAGACAGGATTACAGCAGAACATCCCACATGTTTTAGAACCCATTTAAAATAGGAACAACAAAACCATGCATGAGGACAACCAAGGATTTTAAGTGTGTAAACTACTTTCACTGACAATAGAACAGCTATAAAAAAGATGATGTCATCTAGGTGGTTAATATTAAATTGGTCCAAAAGTTAACCTCTCTATGGGCTCTATTTATAAATCAGGGAAACAGACATTCCCTCAAAACATTCCCTGGTGGTAATCTTCCAGGTCCACATGTTTCAATGGCAGTATTTGATTTCCACCAGGGAATGTTTGAGGGAATGTCAGAAAACCTGTTTTATATCTATATGTTTTTTTTAATATTTGGTCATCTGCTGAGAATTTCTTCTTTTACCTGTAATACTGGAACTTGAATGATATTGAAATACAAAGTACAAACAAAAAGTACAAAATGTTATGTGATATACCATATGTATTTGCTAGTATTTTGTCTGACTAAGGTTCACCTTTCTTGTTTTCAAAAAAGGATAAATTCATTTATCTTGCTTTGCCTAGCAGTTACACATTCCCAAGAAAACATTGTTTTCAATAGCATATTTTTCTTAATATGTACATTTGGAGAGATGTAAGGATAAAATTCCTGCAACAAATGCAGTTTTTATTCTATCTTCAAGAATGAAAGTGATAACTAGGGATTCATCTGTATATAGTGTTAAGCCTTGCCATAGGCGATCTAACTTTATAGTTTTTAATTCAATAGAAATGTATCTGTTTCAAAAGATACAGCAGGAGGTTCAAAGATTATGAATTTCCCTAATGCACATTTATATGACTTCAGATGACAATCCCTGGAATGTATGAATCACAAATAAAGCGTCTTTTGCCTTTAGCTAAGTTCCCAGGTCTCCCAACCTTTTTGTGGCTGCCTTTAGCTTGTCATTCTTAACTCAGTTCATTTGTGTAACTGATACACTATCACAGGAAGCTAAGTATCATCATTTACTTCATATTATTAGCCTTTTCCAGACTGTTGGAACATAACAATTCCATTACTCTTTATCAATATGGCTGCTTCTTAGCTGTTACAAAACATCAGGTCAAATCATTTACGTAGCACTTACCATATGCATGGGTAACAGTCAAATGACTTTAATGAGTTTAGATGTGACAAGAAATAGAACTAGAGTCTATAAAATATTTGCTACAATAAGTATGTATTTCATGCTTTTTACTAAAACTAGCATGACTTAGTAAAGCAACCTCTAGTGTTTTTAGAAGTAGACTATAAATGTTCACACCTATTTTGGGGTAAATACATTTATATATAGAAATGTGTCTTAAAGAAAGACTCTAGAAAAAAATATATATTAAAAATTTAGTACATCTTTACTCCCTTTTATGACTAGTTCTGCGCATTAGGGAGTACCAGATTTTCTGTTTTTGCTTATTCAGGTGAAACAAGGGGATTTTTTTTATAATTTTAGCGTGAGTTGGTTTTTTAATAAAGTATGGCAAAAGAAGTGTATAACACTATACTACCCCTGCCCTTCCTCAGGCGCTACTTTAATGTAGGTTTTATGGGCTTTACATGTTTGGTTGGGTCACCTAATTGGTAATGGGCTCAATACATGTTTTTACTCTTAGATTGTAAGCTCTTCTAGGCAGGGTCCTCTCCGCTTTCTGTGCCATTGCTTGTATCGGTCTGTCACTTGCAACCCTTATTTAATGTACAGTGCTGCATAATATGTTGCCACTATATAAATACTGTTTAACCTCCTGGGTGGTTCATTTCTGTATAGATTTATATATTTAAAAGCGGTACATTTTTCTTCATGAAAATTTATTTTACAGTATAATATAATAGTATAAGTATAATAAAGTTTGACACAAAATCATGTAAAAATATTAAGTTAAATAAATTAGAAAAAAAATTTAATAATAAATTTAATTATAAACTTTGACATGATTTTATGTTTAAAACTTTATTATACTCATACTACTATATTATACTGTAAAATAAATTTTCATAAAAGACAATGTACTGCTTTAAGATATATAAATTCTGTGTATTGCATTCAATACAAAATAATTTGAAATTCCTGGCACACCCCTAGCGACGACTGTACGCACCAACGTCACCGGGAACTCCCAAGGAACGTCAGCGCACTCACCAGGGGACAGATCGAGGAACAGGAGGTGGCCAGAGGATGGCAGGACACTGGAAGACGCTTGAGGATGCTGATGGAACCAGGTAAGACTTTATGTTTTACTTTTTTAGCTACCCCGAGTGTGGCTCTGGGTTACTGCTTTCAGCAGGTTTGTTTTTACCACAAGTCACATTGGGGCTTACTGCTCAGGAGGTTATTTATAATAATAATGTTCACTTAGCTGCATGTCACTTAAAGCAGACCTTACACTGAAATGGGAGATCCACTTATGTTAACTGGGCCCATCCAAGTAAAATACAAGGAAAAATACAGTAAAAATACAAGGAATAAAAGTTTCACACTTTCTCACTAAAACACAGGCGCCTCTCTCCTGCCAAAGCAGGCAGTTCTTATCCTGGGCGTGCCTGCTCTTCCAAGTTTTTTCAGAATCACCTCTCCACTGGCCAATTAGGAAACAGCCTCTTAATCACCTTTGGCTGTTTACCTGGCACAGATACAGCAGTCTGCGTTAATGCAATGTGTCTCCACTAGAGCTGAGCCCCCTAGCTCTACTGAGCATTTTCTCTACACCTATCAATTAATAAAATTCTTTCCCATTCCAGCTCCTGTGTTAACCCCTTGTCACCAAATCTCCTGTTTCCTTGTGTTTCTGTGTCTTCGGATACCTCTATGTCACCAAAGTCTGTTCTCTGGATTCCTGGTATTTGACCCCTGGCTTTGTTCCTAAGTTTGTCTGCTGCCTGCCCCGACCCTGGCTTCCCTTTACTATCCTTAGCTTGCTGATTTGGTACTACGCATGGTCCTGCCCACCTAGGTGAGCCCAGGACTGCAATCTGGTAGCCGCTTGCAGTGCAACATCCTTACCACTAGAGGCTCTGGAAAAGACCAGTCTGCTGTTTTGATTCTGCACCTTGGCCCTTCTCAGGGCTCACACCACTATTGTGCAAGCGATTCCAAGCCAAAGATTCATGCAAATTTCACCAAATCTTTTCATCACATTTTTGTATTTTGCTTCATTTTGTATCTGGGTTATCTGTCACTTAATAGGTGAATAATATTTTTCAGAAATGCATGATCCCCCTCATATACAATGCTCCTGAAGAATCGGTCATATTCCACAAATGGCGTTGAGTTTTTGAGGTGTAATAGGAATGTATCATGCTAAATGTATGGCAATTTATTGGATGTCACATTTGAATATTAGAGGTTTAAATTGATAAAACTCTTTGGACGCTATTGTGAAATAAATTGATGTTTTTTATTGCAGTTTATTGGATAATTTTGTTTTCTTTTGTGTATTATTATTAATGCCTACAAAGCCCCTATTTTTTGTATTATTTTGTAAGGGGGGGAGTGATGGCAAAAGATGTAAATTATACCCATAGTCAACCCTTTTATGTGATATATTGAAAGTGTCACCTGCACATTTTCATATTATTAAATAAGTATTTATTTAAACAGTGTTGATGTGATGTTTGAAGACCATTGGGTTCTGTGTGTGTTCTGTCTTCAAAAAGTTCCATCCTCACTTAATAAATTGTAGCCAAATAGTGTTATGAAATAAAACTGATATAGTGATTGTGACAGTTTGTGTATCAGCTTTTTATTTTTTCTGTCATCAGCAATAAATATATTTTATTAAAAATAAAACAGAAAAATGTGCCATATTTCTAGGGGTAAAACTGCTATATCATATGACACACTGGTCAAATGAAAGTGTAACAGGCAAGCAGTGGGACAGCGTGAAATGCTTTTATTTCTTGAACGCTATGAACTACAACCAATCAAATTAGCATTTTAAATTGCACACAACCAATATTCTTTACAAACCATATTAGCATTCCTCAATTACTAGTAAACTGGGTATTTGTGATAGGTTTAACAAAACTAATGAAGATTTGACAATTTCCATGTATGAGTCTGCATGGGCAGATATTCCATCATCTTTCCATTGAAGTTCTTACTATCATGTGCAGGCTACATCTATTTCATGAGCATGACCATTGTATACAGCAGATATCAGCAAATCTTATTGATCAGGCTGCTCACAGGACATGAGAGCTCCATTCATTTTGTAAGTGAACAAATGTAATCACATTTGAGACCTAATTCTTTCACCTAGAGGAAGGAGACTGCAACTCCTAGTATCACAGCTGGTACATTTTGCTACTTGTAGTAAATGTAACTAGAGAATGCCTGTTTAGATTTAGTACAACATGCTTACTGTACAAAGTAAATTTTCACTTTCCACAGGAAATTTCTTAGCTTAGTTAATGCAGTAAAAATTAACTTTGCAAAAAATGCAGAATCACTTAAGAAAAATTTTGTTTACACTTCATTGGATGAGTAAAGTCAGCAGAACTTCACCTTCACTAGCCAGACTACTACATATCATGAAAAAAGGGTGTACACGGGTGAAGAACAACAGTTCATACATGAATTGCTTTAATGTGGAGTGGTAATTATACCCATGTCATCTTTTGCTCTGCTTCAGTATGATTTCCATAGAAATAAAGTACTGTCCGGTTCTTTTAGGGGGTCTCCAAACAGACCTTCATGATGAGAGTGGATCCTAATTAAAAGGATTTATTGTTGCAACCGAGAAAATCAAATCCTTTAGAAGTTAAAGGACAGAGATCTTAACCAAACACGGAAATACATAAATGCCAATACATTGGTACAAAAATGAACGTTCATCATGCTTTCAGGGTCTGTTTCAATGTGGTGCTCTCTGCAAACAACCAAACAAATCAGTAACTATTCTTCATATAAGCAGAGTATATTTTATAATTTTTATACCCCCCCCCCCCCCTTTTTTTATTCCAGTACAAATCATTAAATCCCAGTTCCTTTGCACTTCTTTGGTTATCATTTGCTACAGTCAGCTTATGCTGTGTCTCCCACACCCCTCCCCATACTCAAATCAATCTCTGTTCCTGTATACATGATTAACTTTGGCTTTGCTTCACTATTCTCTCTACCTCCCTCCCCTTTGATTATAAGCATCCTGCTGCTCCCAACTTTGTCAGAACCATGATCAGTTCCTGCATTATCTATGCCTAGTTCACAATCATTTACCTCTCTGTATTCACTTTTTAGGATACATGATCAGCTCTTCCTGCTCAATCTATTTCCAGGTCTACTGTATATTCAGCTCCTGCTTTATATACTGCTCATTTGTTCTTGATTAGCCGTCTCTCCTATATTTCCTCCATTCCTTGGCTACAAACAACTTTCACTCTGTCTCTACCCATCACAGGCCATCTTTAGCTTTAAACCATCCACCCATGATTAGATCTGCTCAATCTCAATTTTTCTTTTTCCCAGCATGGTAATGCTAGGAGTTTTAACAGCCCTCGGGATGTGCAGTTTTTTATGACAAATGCACAAAGTATGAATTCTACAATAACAGAAGATTCCTTAATTTAATAACTGCTCAATATCAATAATAAACTTATTGAAGTGGTTTGGCAACCATCAGAGACCAAAAATAGTGCTTAAACACAAGCTAAAGGAAATATAGAAGTTTCTCTCAGTTCCTAATGAAAACTGGATCTAAGTTTGTGGACACATGGGTGATTTTCAGAAATTTAATATAATATTAATCTCTCATTTAAATTGATTTGTTTGTTTTGCATTACTTGAAATGTGAGTTGCTACTGCAATAACACAACTAAACTCTCCCACTGATTTCTCTCCCTTGATTATATAACTCTGCAATTTAATTATATAACAGAATTGTCTCCTCTATAGAATCAAACTAGTAGTTGGAGATTACTTTATCATTTAGGAGATTTGGGGGTAATCCCCTAACAACTGCCCAAAAAACTCCTGCAGTAGTGTATAAACGAGACTAAAAGCATTTCCTATTGCAAAAATCCCTGAGATGAAAAATCCCCTGCATAGCTCTAGGCATCAGCTAATAGACCTATTTACATACATATAGTATCAAGTAATGGCATACTCTTGAAACCTGAAATTGCTCTGCTTTTAAAAGTAACTAGCTGTAAAAAGAGGAAATGTGTTAAATAAATTATATCATGTAACTACCTTCCGTGTTAAAGATGGAATGAACTCTGCAAGTTGTGAGCAAAACAGACAGACAGAAGGCTAAGAACTAATCAACAGTATTGTCTGTGGCCCCTCTGAAGCTGATAATTTCCCCATTAATTAAGCTGCGTACACACCTGCAATTTTTCTCGTTGGAAAGGATCTTTCACGATCCTTTCCAACGAGAAAAGACTGCACGATGCATGAACGATGCTGTACATACAGCACCGTTCATGCTCTATGGAGAGGGGAGGGGGAGAGCGACGGAGCGGCACCCTGCTACGCGCTCTCCCCTTCCCTTTCATTAGGATCGGTCGTCGTCCATCGTCCATGGATCCGCCAGGACGGTCGTCGGACGATGGACGACGACCGACTGTACACACGGCAGATTTTCGCCCGATAATTGGCCGATACCGATTATCGGGCGAGAAAAATTTGCCGTGTGTACGCAGCTTTACTTACCATGCTTTATTCTGCACTAACTTTATAAAGGCGGGGCTTTGCTGCCTCATGTCCCCAGCAAAAAAAGGGAGAAATACAAAACCACGGAAGGCATTTGCAGACCTATTAGGTAGCCCTAACAGTTAAAAATAAACTCCAGGTTCAAGAAAAAAAATTTCCTTCCAGTGGGGCTAGTCTCAAATGGTTTAATGCTCATTTTTGCCAGGGGGGTGTGGTATACCACCCTTGTGGATCACCTTTTCTGGGGTAAGAGGTACTCTCAGACTGAAGGAGAGATGGATAAAGCACACTGAGGACAGTAGAACTGACCCGCAGTCAGTTTTCTTAAAAGGTTGCCTAGGATAAAACAAAACAAAACAAAATAAATCCTAGCCAGTCAGACACTAACTATACAGCAGGCGGATTCCTCTCTACCAGTTGGTTGCTAACCCAGCCAACTCAGCACAAACGTCCCAGCAACCTTTACTCATGTAGTACAACAATGGCTCCCACAGGCAATATTCCTGTTCCCAGGTCACCGACAGCTTTCTTCCTCTCCTTCCTTTTTACGTGCTGCTTGCAGCTGTGCAGTAATTAAAGGCCAGTCAAAACCAAACGCGGAGAAAAATACCTTCCCTCAAAGACGACTTCTTTTCCATGTTACAGGGGGGATATATATTAAAAAACTGCTACAGCCATTTCCATGCTGTGGTTATCAAAATTTTTTATTGAAGTTTTTTAGGATCTAAAAATTGACGTCTTTAAGGTTTGGAGGGTGTCTGAGCACTGGGAGGGAAAGATGGGTACGTCTGAGCTACCCTGTTCATGTAGTATTTTTTTTATGCTGCAGTAAATTAATTGTGGAATTTCTAGTGATTCTTTCCTTTTGAACAATGTTGATTGTTAACCCCCTAGCGTTCTAATTCTGTCCGTACCCTAATGTGCAAAAAAAAAAAACAGCACAGGTGTGTGGTGTAACAAAGGTGCATCACTTTATTGTTTTATTGCAATGAACTGTGCATTTTACATGTTGCCACAGTTCATAGATCTAAAAAACTAATGACAAGCTGATGCCATCAACCCAAGTCTAAAGCCTTTCAATCAACCCTTAAACTATGTCATCCTGTTATTATCTCTGTCAAACTAGGTAAATTGTATTTATGCTTACTTTGTGTTAATTTATCTCTAATTCTTCAGCTTTGGAGTCAAAAGTCACGTTAAGTTTGGATGTTGTTACCTTGTAAACTGCCTCAAGCTTCTCAGTGTGCGTAACATAAATTAAAAGTAGTTGCTCTAAATTTTTGAGTTGGGTACCTACCATCTCAAATCTTTTTAATATACTATGCATGTGGGAGGGCTATTTATACCATTTAGCCTGTTAAACCAGTGTGTTAGTATTTTGTCATGTTCCAAGGCACCTGTTTGCAATACTTTGGTCTTCTTGTGTCTGGGGCTAGCCTGATTACTCTCTTCATTGATAGATGTAATGCACCTGGGCACACAAACCACAGCCAACTCCAAGAATCTTTTTATCAATTTGTTTGTAGTCATAAAACAAGGCAAGGGTTAATCACAGATGATCAGTCCGATAAGCGTGGTACAGGAGGGTAAGGCAAAGGCAGATCAGGAACAATCTGAGGTCAGGGCAGACAGCAGGCAAGAATAGTCATAAACAATCCAAGATCAGGGCAGGCAGAGTTCAGGTAATCAGGTATCAGAGCGGGTTGCTATTGGTAATGACACAACAGGTTAATATGAATCAACACAGAGAACGCACCCAAGCACACTATATTCACAGAGGCTTGCACCTCTTCCCACAGCACCCCTTGGACTTGCCCTACTTTGCACATCCACAGGAGTGCTGAGAACGAGACTTTCTCTGTTCACATCCATAGGGATGCTGGGGATGCCGCGTGGCTGAACAGTAGTTCAGCCAGAACGGATCCCTCTGCCTGCAGGGAGAGACACGCTGTGAGCAGGGCAGCTGCCTCGGCCATGCTGCCTGCTGTAGTGACGTCTCTCTCTGCGGCTGGGATCCCCAGGGACGCCGCGGGCTTGCTGGAAAGGTAAGTTCCTTACAATAGGACTGCAGTTTTTACTTTCAATAGTTTTTCTTTAATAGTTCTCAATTGAAGCAAAACAAAAACAACAAAATAACATTCAGGGGAAAAAAGAAGGAAAAATATAGTTTGATAACAAATTCCAATGATACATACATAATAAACAAATTAGCGCAATGTGAAGGAACCTTCCAATAAATATCGAGAAGACAAATATAAAGAGCAAAGAAATTAACGATGGTTAACACTGGTCAACAAACATGTTCTTGTCAAACAGATTAAAGTCATTTTATGACATTATGTTTGATGCACAGATTCCAAATATGGTATTGGTTTTGTTAGATTGGCTCTAGTTTTTGAAATAATTACCTCAATAATATCCTCATAGAAAACTAATAAGACATGAAAAGTAAGCAAATTAAACTAGATATGATTTCTGTTTATGCTGATGATTAGGACAATCACGTTGAAGGCTCCAGCAGTAGTCTGCCATCATGTGTCTATCCCATTTTTATATCTTGATGAAACCTCTCCCCTTGTTCCTCACTGAAATCACCAAGGTTTTCAGGAAATTTTTGCAAATGGCTATGGAGATAGTTTACCTTTATGCTCATAGTAGCATAAGTTTAAAGTTAAAGTTTAAGTTAAAGTTAAAGTTTAAAGTTTAAGAGCAAGTTTTGTACCAGTTCTTCATAATTTTGTGCTTTATAGTTACCCAAGAAGTAACTGGTTTTTACAACCATGACATAGCTGTGCCAGGCAGAGGCTTCAGTATCAGACATGTAACTTGTGAAATTTTATTCGTTTATCAGTTTCAGAATCTGGATTTCTGGAGCTCCCATCCCCCCCAGTTCTCTGGACGTGCAGACAATTTGTTTAGCCACTCTGTCTTTTGTAGGCCCAAATAGAATGCAATAAATTAGTCTTAGCTCTTTTTAAAACTTGAAGCGGGACTCAGACTGGCAATGTCAAATCGATATACCAAGTTTGGGAAGGAGCATCATCTTAACGGAGGCTATTCTACCCAGCAGTGACAGGTTGAGTTTTCCACTTACTTTTATTATTTAGCTCATGGAACATTGGCAGAAAATTGTGAGAATATAACTGACTGTATGTAGAGGTGATTTGGGTCCCTAAATATCGGCGGGATTGTTCCTTCCAAATAAAGGAATATGAGTCCTGTAATGTCGCACTATTTTTTATTATGTTTGCCTACATACTATTTGTAAATGTCTCAAAGGTTTACTTTGTTACCTGCTCAGGGTTGATTGATGAATTATGGTTTTCTTTTAAAGTCTACTCAGAAATCTTAAAATACATTTTTATAGTAATATTATATTTCTATTGAATTTAATGTGATAATTTCTTCCAATGAATTATCTAATAAAAATATTGTATAGTGTATTACTATCTTTAAACAGGGAATTAAGAAACAGTTAAATAAATAGATTTGTTATTTTTAATACATATGGGAACTTGTTGAAAATATGTTTTTCAGGAACAGATGTTTAATGCTCTCAATAAATTCACAAGCAGTCATTAAAAACTAATTTCTCTGTGAACAAAATGGCTGTAATAATGATTGACATTAAATATATGCAAGTCTCATAAGGATAAATAATCACATTAGACTTTATGTAAAGATAATTTACTATAAATAATATAAAGAAAACTTATATTAAGTTTGACCTCAATACAAAAGTAATATATTCCCAAATGTAGGGCAATCTTAAGTGAGTTTTGTTTTTGCTCTTGGTTAAATTGACTGATAACTTTTTAAGGTTAACTTTTTAACTCTTGTTGGTCCCAATACTTTACATAGTTCAATAGTTAAATAGTAGGTCATAACCATTAGGGAAAACCAACATTAGTTTTTTTATAACATGACTCTTTCATTGGATTGTACCATGACTCCTGCTCCCTGCAAATGAGGGAAACATTAGGTTAATACACAAACCAATCAAATACCATATTGAGAATGCTTTAAAGTTGTACTTTTGTACTTTTTTGTTTTTTTCTAAAAAAAAAAAAAAAAATACACAAAAAAGGCATTATTGTCCTCTTCTATCCATGGACCTGCTGATTCTTTCCTAGATTATTTGCTCTGTGTTTACATTAAAGACTTTAAGCTGGAAAATTGTGAAGTCACTGCTGAAGCATGGTGAACTGAGCTGCTAAGAAATAAAGAGTTGAGTTTTTCGTTTTTGAACATTTAGGATGAATTGCTTTGTAATGCCTGCAGCTACAAAGGTTAGTAAGGGATTGTGTTAGAGCTAATTTAATATATGTGGCCACAGGAATGTACATATCCTGCCCACTGGCTCACTTTTATGCAAACAAAAAACAGATGAATGTGTACAATCAAACCTAAAACGTAAGACAAACAGTATGAGAGGACAATTATCTACTTGTTACAGTATATGTTTGAATGGTGAATGATGTTTAGTGAATAGTGAAATTCGGTACTGGGGTTAACATACAACAGGTATGTGCCTAATTAGTTTATTTAGTCACATACTTTTATTGTTAAAAAACATGGCATGCAATATAATAAAAAACGAAATGTATATTGGCCTTATGATTGATCTTAACTTAGAAGGTATGAAAAGTTACTACTCTGGCCACAGCTTCTATGGTTAGCAGCCTTCCCAGCATTCCCAGCCTCCCTTTAGTCATACGCATTTTGTCTGTTTCTGCACTCTGTCCAGCAGGAGGGAATTAAAGAGTATGTCTTGCAGCCAATGAGCAGAATATTTTCTAATTATGGTCTTGTTCTGGTATTGCCTAGTTATTCTAGTTATAGGCTCCAGTTACTAGATCTCCAGTGTGTTCTCCCCTTTTCTGTCCAGCCTTCCCTCGATTCTGCTATTCTCGATTTGAAACAAGGCATTGCCATGGCCTTGTCTGACCTATGACTTTGCCTTGGTTGCCACCTGCCCTGATCAAATTCTTTTCTACTACTTGTCCTTGATCTGCTGTGTTCCCTTCTGATTAGCCATTCCTACATAGAATAATAGTTAGAGAGACATCAAAAAGACAAAAGAAAGTTTTTAAATTCGGCAAATTATTTGTATTGAAAATTATTGTCACTTTTAACAATTGTATGGAATATACATAAACATAAGTAGATTTTTTTTTGTCAAGTATTAGGCCAATGTTCTATTGAACACTCTTAAGATATGACCATAATCTATTCCAGTGGTCACCAACCTTTCAAACCTCATGGACCACTAAATTCATAATTAGTTATTATTTAATTAATTAATTCTTCATTTTTAATATTATGAATTAAAAAATAAATAAATACAGTGATACCTCAGCTAACAAAGATAACAGTGGGGAACGCATTTTTAATTTTTGGGTGGTGAATCTAAAAATAAGCATTTTTTTGCTCTTACATCCAGTTTTTACGATACAGGGTACCCTCCATTTTTGTCAAAAAACACACAAATTTTACATACAATGAAAAAATAATGAAATAATAACTTGAAAGTACTGTTTATTTAAATTTCTTTTGTTCATACAAAGGATTTATTGTTACTCTATGACATTTTTTTTTACAGTAAAACATTTGAAAATGAATCAGGTAAGCAGTTAAGGTAAACATTTACACTTATACGAGGGGGTGCTGAGAAGTTCCTGGCTTTGCCCAGAAAAAAGAGAGCCAGAGTTATGAAATAACACATTTATTCAACATATTCCCCCCTGAGACTTATGCACTTGGTACAGCAAAGTTGCAGCTTTTCTAGACTGTTCAAATAAAAGTCCTTTGGTTGGGCCGCAAACCAGCTCTCAGCAACATCTTTGACGTCAGAAATGTCCTCAGAACGTTGCCCCTTCAGGTGTTTCTTCAAATTCGGGAACAGATAATAGTCCAGAGGGGCTAGGTCAGGTGAGTGGTTGGGGGGGGGGGGGATGATGGACCAATTGGAAACTCAGGGTGTTCCATTTGGAAGCCACAACGTTGGACGTGTGCGCAGGTGCATTGTCTTGCAAAAAAAGGATCCCTTTGGTCAACTGTTCAGGGCATTTTGTCCTAATTGCAGGTTTCATTGTCAGTCACTAACCTAGCCTAAAAGTCCTGTGCAGCTTCAAAATGGGCCAAAACAGCTTTGGATGCCTCAACTCGTTCCTTCTTCTGATCACTGTTCAAACATTTTGGCAACCCCTCCACTGAAAGCTTGCCCATGTCTAGGATAGTGGTGATAACAAACCCAATACGTTCCCTTGAGATGTCAAATATTTGGGCTATCTTTTTTGCGGATATTCGCCGGTCCTCGATAATCAGCTCATGAACAGCATCGCAGGTTGCCAGGTCAGTTGTGGTTGGGGGTGCCCACTGCGGGGCTCATCTTCAATGGTGAAATGCCCAGTCTTAAAACGAGATATCCAGGTTTTGACAGTGCTGTAGGAAGGACACTTCTCCCCCAGTGTTTGTGACATCTCAGTGTGAGTGTCCTTTGCTGACTTTCCCTGGAGAAACAAAAACTTTATGACAGCCTGTAACTCCAACGACGTGAAACTTGCTAATAGAAAAAACAGTTTTAAGAATCGCAAAGACCTGATATTTGCACGGTTACATATTAAGATATTAGGCCCCTCACTCATTTTTTATTTCACCTGGAAGGGGGCAAAGCCAGGGAGTTTCTCGGCACCCCCTTGTAGCTTCTCCTAGAGTGTTTAGTGTTAGGACAATCCTGCTGGATGTTCCAACAATAGTCAGCCATCATATGTACATCCCATCCACCCTGATACCATCCTTCCATGACTTTCAAACCTTGGTGGAATTGTTCACCTTGCTCATCACTGACTGCACCAAGGTTTTCTGGGAAGTTAGAAAGATAGCTATGCAGAAAATGCACCTTGATGCTCCTATTGCAAACAAGCATTTTGTAGCTCTCCAAGAGTTTGTAGACAATTTCTGTGTAACTATTTGCTTGTGTGTTTTTCCAAGAAAGTCCTTGACAACGGCTTTGAATCTGTGGACCATTAAACACACTGGCCTTTATTTTTTCAAATAACAAATCCTTCAGTTGGCAAAGCTTTAACAAACTGCTTCATCAGACCCAGTTTCATGCGCAGAGGCAGGAATATAATATTCTTTCTATCAACAAGTGGCTCATGTAGAATGTTTGGATCACCTGGTTTTAGGGCAGATCTTGGAGGCCAATTCCTTTCCACCCAATGCCTGTCACAAGCTCTGCTGTCCCACATGCACAGATAACAGGGATACTTGGTGTATCCACGTTGCTGACCAAGAAGGAAGCATGCCATTTTAAGGTCAACACAGATGACCCAATTGTGTTAGTGATATTTGGTTAGCCAAAAAATTAGTTAGCAGGGTCATTCGGTAACCGAGGTACCCTTGTACATTTATAAAATAATGATCTTCCTATTGGTGCCTGATGAGGACTGTGGAGGCTGTGATTCATTGATCAGCTCACAGTTAAGTGAAGTATTACTATTGTTACTAATATCATTAGTTGCATTATCTTTGGTATTACTAAAAATATTGCAAAATATTAATTTGCTTTTTCCCACTCATTATGGGTTTATTTTATTCGAATATAACCCAAACAAGAAATGATAGTTATCAAAGTCAAACTATTTGATGCCATTAAATATAACAGTTAAAGAAAATACACAGTTAAGGTCATACTTACCTATAAAAGCATCTGAGAAATAAACAATTAAAATTAAACAATCAGATGAGAATCTGTCACGGGATAAGGGGGGAGGAGAGGAACATCAGAATGAAAACAGGAAGATAATTTTTATTATTATTATTATTATTAATAAACAGGATTTATATAGCGCCAACATATTACGCAGCACTGTACAATAGATAGGGATTGCAAATGACAGACTAATACAGACAGTGATACAGGAGGAGAGGACCCTGCCCCGAAGAGCTTACAATCTAGTAGGTGAGGGAATTTCACACACAATAGGATGGGAAATATGTAGTGGTGGGAAGTAGTGGTGGTTTCAATTGACAGAAGAAAACGGGTAGGCAAGTTTGAAAAAATGGGTTTTGAGCGCTCTTTTAAATGAGCAGAAAGTAGGAGCAAGCCGAATAGGACGAGGAAGACCATTCCAGAGAGTTGGAGCAGCTCTAGAGAAGTCTTGTAACCGTGCGTGTGATGAGGTTATGAGTGAGGAAGTCAGTAGTAGGTCATTGGAGGAGCGGAGAGAGCGGCAGGGGGAGTATTTTTTAACCATGTCAGAAATGTAAGTGGGACAATAACTGTGGAGGGATTTGAAGGCAAAGCACAGGAGCTTAAATTTGATTCTAAGGTGAAATGGAAGCCAATGGAGAGAACTACAAAGAGATGCAGCGGAGGAGGAGCGGAGGGAAGGATGATGACAAGGGACTAGACCTCCAAACTAGGGAGAGGGAAATGGTCCCAACCTACCGAAACCCTAAATCTAGCCCTGACTCCTGTCAGTATGAATAGACCCTGAAGGTGGGAGGATTCATACACCTGAACCTAGACCCTAGGAGCCCTGAAATGCCCTAGGAGTAGTGACAGGGTATGAGACTACTGGTTCCTTCTCAGATGAACGAATCAGCGTCCCCCTGAGGCCTAGTAACAACAAGCAAACGGTAACAACCAAAATACAAAAAGAAGAAAACTTATCTTCAATTGAAAATGGATAAGTGGGAACTCAGGAGAGGACCACACACCAGCTCTTCCACCTCCAAGCAGAGAATATAAACCGCATGACCTGCAGTGTAAGGCCAGGCTAAATAGAGGAATAGTAATGATAACAAGCTGCAGCTGAGACCAGAGGTGTGGTCACTATTGTCGGTCGAATAGCTCACTATTCGATTCGGCAGCTATTCGCTCGAAAATAGCAAAAAAATTTGGGTGGTCGAATGTCAAAGTCGAACACCATTAAAGTCATATGAAGGAAAAATTCGGGTTTTTTTCCCTTTCCTCAGCCAATCAGGGAGCAGAGCAATCAGCAGAACTTTACTATGCTGACAGCTCTGCTCCCCTGATCACTCCCGCAGCCCTAGAGAAGCTGTGACATGTATTACACATACAGAATACATGTCACAGCTCCTCTAGGGCTGCGGGAGTGATCAGAGGAGCAGAGCTGTCAGCATAGAAAAGCCCCGCTGATTGCTCTGCTCCCTAATTGGCTGAGGAAAGGGAAACCCTGATGATGCTTGAGCTATCATCAAT
Organism: Pyxicephalus adspersus; assembly: GCF_032062135.1. Lineage (NCBI taxonomy): Eukaryota > Metazoa > Chordata > Amphibia > Anura > Pyxicephalidae > Pyxicephalus > Pyxicephalus adspersus. Next base: position 75,495,975 of record NC_092862.1, on the reverse strand, counting down.
GCTATTTCTCAGCCAATCACAGAGCAGTAGAGGTAATGAATGGAGATAGTATCTCCATTTAACCTCTATTGCCCTCGTATTGCCTACGGTTACAGCTAATTGAAGGCACCTGCTTTCAATTAGCTGTGACCGCAAAGCTCCCACGGTCCAGGAATCCCACAATGACATTATGATTCATAATGTCATTGTCAGATAACCTGTAAAAAATAAAAAAAGAACAAGTTAAAATAAAAACACATACAAATAAATTAATTTAAGAAAAAATGTTTTTTTTTTAAACTTTTTTTTTTTCCGGAATTTTGCTGTCGAATCCCGAATTTTTGCTGTGTTTTTCGGGTCGGGTCAATCCGAATTCGAACAGCCATATTCGGGTCGAATATAGGGACAACCCGAATTCGAACATCAACACTAGTGGTCACTACCAACAACAACACTGAAAGAAGTGAAAGCAAAGAGACTGTCAGATAACCCCACGTGCAGCCAGTCTCTCAGGTTCTTCTAACCTCAGTCACGGGAGGGACCGTGACAGAATCCTAATTCGTGGAGCGGAGTAAATGTTTTAATGGTTGAAACAACACTGAAGCGTATGGCTCGGCAACGGTTGCATCGTACAACTTAAGACAACACTGATGCCATGCTGCACCTCGCTTGTTTTTCTGTCTCTAGTACAGTTTGTGAATTTAGTACAATATAAAGGCAAAAACTGTCATTCAGAATCTAAGAATTTATTAAAATATAATTTTTGTTTTAATATTAATAAAACATAAAAATTGCAAATAATGTCCAAATTTTTATGTGGACCACCAAAATTTTGTCCACAGACCACTGGTGGCCCCTGATCTATACAGCAAACACCCTATATCACAATCAATGTGAAAAAAAATTAACATCTCTATAGCAATGCATTTTACCTATTAGCTTCTTCAGGGGTATTTTGAAATTGTTAGGTGTTGGTATAGAAAAAGGGGAATTATACAGATTATGAGAGATTACATCTGTGACTTGGTGAACTTCTTGCAGCAAATACAGCCCATCATTTCGTATCGGGTGCTCTAGTGAAGATCAGTAGCCACTTAGACTCCACTTCTCAGATAATCCCTTGTCACTTGCCAGGGGGCAACCTTTAACAAAGACATTTTCAGAATTTCCTTACAGTTTCACCCCAGCTGTCTCGTGCAGTGTTTACCTGTGGCTGAAGGATCTTCTGTTTGCTGATGCTTTGGCATGTGCAGTAAAGCCCAATAGACAAATCTGTTCCCCAAGTCCAAAGTCTGTGGGGTTTAACTGTGCACACATAGGAAGAAGAACTCAGACCCAGCATTAGGTCACCATGACAGTGCTCATCTTCCCTAACCCCTAGATGACCCAACACTTACCATCAAATTTCTTATTCAGTCTGTTTAATGAATAGTCAAACATTTGTCATATGTACTAATAATCCTCTACTCCTTTAGTAAATCAAACCAATCAGGTATGTTTCAAAAACTTAGGTTTTTCTCTTGTCACTTGTAAATTAAGGAATAAACTAAGTCCTTCTAGAGTTGTGAAAAGAAAAAGGCGTCTTGTTTATCAGTGCCCTCTATGCTTTCAATTGCAAACATATCATTCTTATTGTATATTGTCAGCTTATCTGTGATAGAGATGCTTTGAATTATTATTTATGAGACACAAATGATTCATTGATTGTTAACAATCCTCTAAAGTCCTACCAGGAAAACACATTTCAAGGTTATTTATGCTACACATTTTTTCTTTGGCTTTTACAATGGAACTATGTATTCTACATACAGAGTCAGAAAAAGAAAGTTATGCCCATAATTGATTTACATGTATAAAACATTATTTTTGATTCCCCGTTCATAACGTTCAGTTGAATGTTCCTTATACTTAAATTAGCATTTTGATTCTAAAAACTGATGCACAAATTTCCTGAAATGTAGGGGGTGATATGGAATGTATGCCTATTAGTTAAAGGTAATAAAAAGCTTGTAAAAAAGTTATCTTTTATTGATACAGCCCCATCAACGTAATATATGCCAATACAATAGGATTTTTGTTCATGGGAACAGAATAATCATTTTCCTTTCATTTCTTATGGGAAAAAATGTGTTTGGTATAAGTCCTGTTTGGTATAAGTCCAAGGACCTGGAACTGATTAAGGACTTATACCAAGGTACCACTGTATTTATAAACATTTTTATTTTTCATAAAACCAAAAGACAAGAACAAACAGAAGGTTAGCAACATAAAAAACATTAGCAGTAAACAATATAGCATATACTGTAATGTAGGCTTATATAATCATAAAACAAATCAAAAAAAGGATCAGCAACAGAACAAGGCGTCACAACTGATATCAGTGAGCAGCATACCAATAAGCTTACATTAAATCCTTGATAAATTAACAAAAAAAACATGGAGCTACAGGGGATCCCAAAAATTCCATCATTGATTAGTTTCCAGTAAGGAGCTAATATTGGCAATGTCCAGAATATATTGTACAATGTACCTACTTTCCTCCGATATCTCCATGATCTAAAACTAGTGGTAGGAAAGATAGTATGCAGCCTTTCAGGGGTAAGGTACAATGCATCAAGATCTTATATGCATATTCTTTATAGAGCATACAAAAAGAACTCTTCTGCACACTGCTCCATTACAGCCCCCAGATCTCCAGAGGGAGCTCCCTGCCCAGAATCCGCTCCCATTTCCTTATGTAGGAATGTTAAACAAAAAAGTCAGCTCTGTATTTAAGACTCGATATATTTCTGAGATAAGGCCCTTTTGGGCCGGGCCCCCCACACTGATCCGTTCAAAGCTGGCCATAGCAGGTTAGGTTGCTGGTAATGGACTATGCATAATGCCTTATTTGAAGGTATCCATAAAAAACAATCTGGGAGATTTCAAACTTTCCCTGGAGATCTGTGAATAGCAGCAGCTAGCGGGAGCAAGGGTGCACTAATTGACCAAAATAAAAAAGACCTTTGGCCAGCTATGGTTTAACCATATTTGTATGAGGGCTATCTGGGAGCTGGGGGTTGTGAAAATGTGAGTACTAAGGCAGGTGCCGTGGGTTTAAATTTGTCTTTACATTAAAGCCAAATTTGCCTGGTGAACTGCATGGGACCCAGGGGGGAAACCCCCCATTATCTTGTCAGTGGAATTCCACAATGGGGAGTGAGAGTGTGTAAAGGCCAACCAAAATTTTCTATTCTGTCCAGCGATTGAACGGCCGCAGGGTGGCCCAAGAGATCAAATGCCTAAGGTAGGCTGACCAGTAGTATTTAACAAAGTTCGGGACAGACAATCCCCCTCTTTTTCCAAGGGAAAAAAAGCACAGATTTAGGTAATCAATGGGTTTTATACCCCCTGATGAAAACAAGGGTAGCGGTTTGCAATTGTCCAATGTCCGAACGTGGCACCGGGACCAACAGACTGGCAAAATAATATAGTAGTTTAGGGAGTATTGACATTTTAACTAAAGCCATTCTGCCCATGATGGATATCGGCCATTTGTGCAGGAGAGTAGAGTCCACAGGAGAGAGGTGGGTAATTGATATTGAACAAAGAGCTATAGTTGGTAGCTATATTAACCCCTAAATATTTAATGGATTTGGTCTTCCAATGGTAAGGGTAATGAGATTGCAAATGTTGGAGCGACTGGTATTGTAGGTTAAACGGGAGCGTGTTTTGGAGGCGTTGATTTTATAGCCCGAGAGGGTGCCATACTCGTCCAGTACTTTATGGAGATTAGGAAGTGTTATGAGGGGTTTAGTCAGTGTCAGCAAGATATCATCGCTATATAAGGCTATAGTAAAGGTCTTAGACCTAACAGAGACCCCTTAAAATTAGGATGTTGCTGGATCATCCGGGCCAATGGTTCAATGCAAAGGGCAAAGAGGAGTGGGAAAAATGGGCAGCCTTACCTGGTGCCATTACAATTATTGGTATAAGATGAATTGGTATGTGTAAATTTAACCTCAGCCGTAGGTGCTGAGTAAAAGCTTGCACTGCTTGGAGAAAGGGACCTGCCCCCTGGTCATTTTTGTTCAGCACATGCACAAAGTCAAATGTCAATTGTCAGCTTGATGTTATCTCCTGTCTAGTGGTAGGCCAAAAAGCCCACTTGGTCAATAATAGTAGGCACTGTGGGTCCTTGCCTGGTTTAGAAAACACAGATATGTACGAATGGAGCATAGATTGTGGAATGGGAGCCCCCTCCAAAAAGTTGATAAATAGGGAGGTGAGATGTGGTATTAGAGTAGAGGAGAATATCTTATAAAGCTATAAGAGAATTCGTCCAGACCCGGGGCTTTATTTAATGGTAGATTTTAAATGGTAAGGTATTACAAAAGGGGCGTAGATATTACATAGGACTACCTCTGCTGAGGCCATAGTGCCTGGTAGTATAATGTATATACCCTCAGGGTCAAGGATGGTTTTGATGGGGGAGAATTGATTCTGAGTGTGGACAAGTATGGCAACCCCTGCTGACTTACGATTTTTACCTGGGGCAGAGTACACCAGTGGGTAGTAGCGCCTGAGGAAATTTCCCATCTGATCTAGGTGCGTCTCTTGTAAAAAAGCCACACCCACTTTCAAACGCATAAGCTTCTGTAGTGTGAGCCTTCGTTTGGTGGAGGAATTAGGACCCTTAACATTCATGGATATTAACCTAACCATGGGATAGTGTGGTTGTGCCAAAAAAGGTAAAGTAACCCATGTATTTGGTAGCTGAGTATGTACTCCATGGCTTTATAGCAAGAGGAATAAGGAAGAGAAGGGGTGGGGGAGGGGAAGCAATTATAACAGACATTTACGGACGGCAACAAAAACCATGTAACTGGGGATACCATGACCTAGGTCGGAGAGTATCTCACCCATGCCCCAGGATTAGCAGATCACATCAGTGCCAGGAATTTATACACATTTTTTATACTCTAATACACTGGAAGCGCGAAAGTACGCGCGGCCAGCGAGCGCGGTTTACCGCGGTCCGGACTCGAGTGTGCTCGTACACGCGCCTCCTCACTGCCAGCCGGATTCCTGCCTTCATAATAATGAGCAATAGGGGGCGCGAATCTGCCAATTAACATTTAAACAGCGCAAACATTTTTTTTAGGGCTCTGGGTAATATGTGTGCCATTAGAAAGAATGATTTTTTAGGGGAACAGTGACTTTTAATGCAACCTCCCCAGTGTAAAGCTGCCGGAGATGCGCGGCTCGATCATCTGATTCTGCTTGATGAATCTGGGGCATTATCTGTACCATTATCCTTACCATAAAGAGGGCTACATAACACCCAGTTATATTTGATTTCTTTCCTAATCCAGCCTGCAACGTCCTTTTTTTTTGGCTCCCAAAACAAACCTAAATATGAATTGCAGCTAGTTGATGCAATAGATGCAAGTAAAGCCGGGAATTGTAGTAGCGGTGCTATTTCAATGAAGAGGGAGTTCCAGAGGCGGGCCACTTATAAGATTTAGCCCCGCATTGGCCGTGTCTGGCATTTCCAGCACTTGTGGGAGGTGCTAGGAGGCTAAACGCAGTAGGTGTTAGGAGGCTTTTGGAGTTACAGGTGCTTCTTGGTGACCCATGACCTTGTCTCATATAGTGGTGCCCCAGGCTGTGCGTAGCCTGCTGTTATCCAAGTGTATGACGCTGTGGGCGCTGCACAATTTCCACGTTATGTCCCTGACACAATGCCCCAGCTCCGTACCCAATCTGCTCAACTGCTCCCTATATTCGGCAGCACATATCTGTGTGAGCAACTATTCCAAGATGAAGATGAACAAAACATTGCACAGGAGTCGTCTTACTAATGAACACTATCACTAAATCCTGAGAATTTCCTCAGCTTGGAGCCTGAACCCCAAACATTGATGAACTAACATCCAAGAAGAGATGCCAGGTATCTGGCTTGGACCTTGAATAAATGTTTTTATTTATGTACTATATTCTTTATGTATATGTACTGTTAATATTATTGTTAGCCTGTGCAAAAAGATTACCACTGATATTTAACTCAGAAGGCTACAAATGGAGAAAGAGGCATAACATTTTTTCTTAAATAAAATTTAAAAAAATCCTATGCCTCTTTCTCTATTTTAGGCTTGTTTCAGATTGAATATGAAGCAAAACCTCTTTGTTTCCATTTGAAAAGGTTTTTTATATCTAATGAGAAGGAAAAACTTCCTCAATTTGTCCAATAAATTTCAAGGTTGGCCCGCGACCTTGTCTAACTTTTTAATTTTGACCCACTGTGTATTTGAGTTTGACACTCCTGATATAAAAGAAGAATTTACATAGATATTTTGGTTAGTATAAACAAGTACTGACACTGGTACATGCTGTTCATTTTCTTTGTGTGTATTATGTAATTTGCAACTAGCAAGGTCATTTCAAAGCAACCAACCTATAAACAATGAAACTATAACAAGCTGGATGACTAAATAGCATTTGTGGCACAGCTGAATTGAGTATAATCTTATCATCCAAAATAAACTGTGAAACTATATTCTGTAAAGATTTTATATATGGCAGGTTGGCATAATGAGAGAACACATGCATGCACAACACACAGCTCAAGGCCCAGGGTTATTTCCAGCTGTTAATGTAAATATGTGATGAATTGTGCATGTTGAAATCCAGCACTGCTAGCAACAGGTCAATTTTAGAAGGTGCTGGGTAGTCTTCAGCTATTTCATTGCAACCATCTGTAACCTGACCTAGTTGCTTGTCTACCCACTGCTAACCCAGCTTGCCTTTGGCTTTGCTTTTGCCCTGTTTACCCTTTGCTGACCTGGCTTGCCTTGGACCTTACCCTGCTCTGCTTACCAGTTGCTGACATAGCTATTGATTCTTCTGTGTGACTTTGACCTGCTTCTTGACCACAATTTTACATCCTGCTGCCTGCCACCAAGGTTGTCAAACTCAGCTTTGCCCATGACTACTCCAGGTACTGCCCCCATAACTACACTCAGTTGCCTGTGATGCTTACTGCTTGCTGTCATGCACCATTTTTTTTGTGAAAGCACATCACAGCCAGGCTACTTTCAAGGCTTCTTACAAAAGGGTGATATTGAAGACTGGACATTCAACACACGTCATTTCCAGTCCCTCTCTCAGGGGTGTTTGGATCAGTCAAGGTCACATTCCTATTACTTTGGCCTTTAATTAAATAGGTGATAATAGACTTATTTGTTATATTTTCTTCTGTTCCACTGGTAAGAGTACTTTGGCATGTGACACCACAGTTTTCGGGAGTAATGCAGCTTTTTGCAGTATAACTCAAGCATTTCTCAACCTTTTCAATATGACCTCCTTGAAATAACTTTCAGGTCTTCAGATAACCCTAATTCTTATTACTATATCCACGGTTTTCAGTACACTTGTAGTAGTCAGTGGAAAGAATGCCTCCTACATTGCTGACTAGTGGGAAGAATGCCATTGGTTTAACGAATCACATACAATTTTCATTTGGTAACAATCCTGAATCAAAGTGCTGAAAGCTCTGGCTTGGGCTGCCAATCTGATTTGCGCTTTACTAAATACAGAGCCAAGAAACCGTAACTCCTGCCCTTTATTTATGTTTTTGGTCATTTGATTACCTTACTTTCTTTTACCTTAAACTAAGCAACAACTTGTTGACACCAACAATGGCAGGTGTCATTCCTCAGACCTCATAGGCTTGTTTCTCTTAAACTTTGAGCATGGTGCTTATTGAAAAAAAACTACATTTTTGAGAATTAGGGATGAGCGAGGGAGTTTTTAAAACTTGATCTCGCTGCGAATTCGGCCATTCTCGCTTACCGAAATTGTAAAGTCGAAACTTGCCACTCGAGCTTGAATTTAAAAAAATTGCGATCCCCGGCACTGGAGGTTAAATGGGTTACAGGTTTCCCCATTCAAAACCTCTAGTGCTCTCTGATTGGCTGAGAAAAGCTTTCCACAGCCAATCAGGGAGCACAAAAAGTTTTGCATAGGGATACTTGTCCCCATTTAACCTCTAGTGCCGGGGATCGCAAACAAGTTTGCCAGAGGTGCAAGAATGATTGCAGCCCTGAGAATCCACTGCGATCCCGGGGCACTAGAGGTCAATTAACCTCTAGTGCCGGGGATCTTCTCACAGCCATATTCATTGAGAACAGTGTGCAATCCCCGGCACTAGAGGTTAATAAGGTTAACTAGTGCTGGGGATCTTCCCAATGAGGATGGCCGTGGCTGCATTAATTGAGAACAGTGTGTGATCCCCGGGGAAGTAGAGGTTAATTAACCTCTAGTGCCCCGGGTATCTAAAACAGGAGGATTCCCAGGGAATCCTGTAAATCCCCTGTGAATCCTCCTGTTATAATTTCCTCGATCTTCAGATGGTTTCGCAAAATCGGTTTGCCGAAATTTCACTGAACCATCGGAAGTTGGAGGAAAATTTTGCGAGAATGCCACAGGCATGAGGCGCTCATCCCTAATGAGAATAAGTAAAGGTAATCCAGTTAGTTGAACAAAGGACCTCAAAACCTGATGCACAATTACGTACTGGCAAAATGGTACCTTAGGTGGCTTCTCATTACCTTCCCTAACTACATCTGAAGTTTTACTATTTCTGTTCCATATCCAGTGATCCAGACCTTTGTTTCATAAAGGCTTGTATTATTATCATGAATAAATGTAGCCTGCTCCCATGTGAAATTCTAGAGATCACTGGATCAAGCATGAAATACTGCATATTTATATTGATATTTTATATTAGTAAGTAAGTAAATAAATTAAGTAAAGTAAGTAAAGCTTGACTACTTTAAAAAACTGCAGTCCACCCTCCCAAACCACCCGAACCTAATATAAACTAGAACCACCACATCTAGGTGCTTACTGAAATGCAATGCTTCTGTGTAGTAACTCTTTTTAGTCCTCAATGATACCCTAGATTTGATTAGGTAGATTTGGTGAAAAAGACTGCTTACATAATTGCTCAATATTTCAATTATAAACATACAACTGTCGCAGTAAGGGGACCTATCCTCCTCCCTCCCTTTATTGTCCTCATGGGACATCCCAAAAGATGCTTCTACTCTGCTCCCATTAAGCTTTGTTAGCCCAAATCATTATGATTCCCTTTAAAAGAAACTTGTACTGAGAGAATTATATTGCCATTGCTGGCCCTTGTGTATAAAAACCAGTTGTCTGGCTTTTTATGTCTTAAAAACATTCTGAGTCACTGACACAGAACAAGTTTGCAGCCACACAAGTCAGAATTTCTGATGTGTGTACTTTTTCCAGCTTAGTGTCTCAAGACATTTCAAATTCACTTAAACATTATGGCAGCCAGGTGAATGACAGCCAATATGGTATTCTAATTAAGGTTTTTGTGTGTGTTAGTCACCTAATATGACATTTCAATGCCAATGATGTTGCTTGACTTCCCCTGGAAAAACTGATTGTGGTATTACCAAATGAGTCATAATTGTCATTTCAAGAGAATAAGTGCAAAACGAGAAAATCTTGGTAGATTTTTTTAGAGAGTTTTAGATTAAGGGCAAAAGTATAATCAGTAGCAGTTAGAAATTGTATTACCCTTTACATGGATCTAGCACGCAAAAAAAAAATTTAAAAATTGAATGTGTTTCAATATGTTGTGAATTGTAAAATGCTTCCGTCAACAGCATAGGAAATCACTTTTAATATTTAGAGCTTTTGCTACTTTAAACTACGCAGTTTTATAGTATTTATAAGAAACAGCTCCTGCAAGGGAACATTCAGCGTTTCCATATTACATTGCATAAAAAATACTCATGTCCTGGACTTTTCCAGATCTCAGTATTCAGGACTCGGGCTCAATCACTGCTCGGTTTGAGGTTTATTCTTAAGGCTTTCTGCTATTATGTCTTCTTAGGAATAAACTTACAATTATGGAGTGAGCAATCCTTTTCCTCAAGGATTAGGGTTGGACACCCCTGATCTATTATGTTATTAGCAAAAAATGGAGTATGAGAGGCAGCAAGGAATTAATCAAAACACAAGCTTTTAGTTAAAGTGAGTATTTGCATAAAAAGGTTTTGAGGCTTCCGAGGAATTTAAGAAGTTTGCAATTTACATATTTTAATATTGTCTACATTAGTACAGAATCTGTATTAGCTTTGAGGTACTGGACGCTACAAATGATACAAATGATACTAAAGGAAGACTAATCTTTCCATAACATTTATATGTAGAGATGGAAAAATCATGTAGATGTTCAACCCAAGTTTGGCTAACACATGGGTGTTTGTGATTTTTCTTTTCCCAGGCTTTTAATCAACCATTAGACATACTGAGTTATTATACATTATTACTATTATTGTATAAAACAAAAATGTTCTAATGATTTAGCCTCATTTTCAAGAGGTCTTGCATTTTCAAGAGGTGCCCAATAGAATGCTTCTATTCAGCCCTTGACTAAGGTATTCGTGGTGACCAGTAAAAACAGGAGAAATAGAAGGCTGCACACTTAGTAAAAATGTTCATATTTGTGGCTGAGTCATGGACCTAGAGGCAGTAAGAAGGAGATATCCATAGCTGAAGGTGGTTATCAGTCTTATCGAAAAGTGTAAGTCGGTATGTAGTGGATGTCAGCACTTAAACTCAAGATATAAAATTATTAAAGTAAATCCAAGTGCTATACAAAACATTATGTAATTTAATGAAAGTGCTTTTCTCATAAATACCTCATTAGTATATACCCTCACACTGGTTTTATGTTGTAGTGGCTTTAGTCTAGTATGTAACACCTAGATTGTTGCTCTTTCTTAGATGAAAATCCACTTCCGGTTTTTACAACTAACTAAATACTAACAGCTATGTTTTTTTAAGGTAAGTGCTGCGAAAGCCAGGGTGAGATTCCACACATAACCAAGTGGCTGAGAGTGACCACTCAACAAATGTTTGGAACTGTTGGCCAGTAAGCTGGAACATTTGTTATATGTTTGATGTGCAATAAGAAAACACACATCATTTTAAAACATACATGTGGGTAAGAAACCAAGGTACCTATTTTACTGTGCTCAAAATGTGTGTTGTGCAGGTATTCCTCCATGCATATTTATATACAATATATGCAGTAAAACCTCGGTTATCCAGCACCCACGGGGAATGGCTGATTCCCAAAAGGTGTGGTTTCCGGTTAACCCAACCAATCCTTCCCCTTCAATCTGGAGTCTGTGTCCTGTGACACCTAGGAAAAAACACAGCAACATATTTGCCTAACATAAAAATAATCCCGAACTCCTTTCCTAACTCACCAGCATCCATATATAAGGGACCAGCATCCATATATAAGGGAAAATGTACCTTCCATCCAGGATTCAACCCTGCGAACCTGTTTTATATTTATATATATATATATATATATATATATATATATTAAAGTTCTTCTAATGAAAAGAGAATATTTAAAATGTTATTGATACAGTTGTGTAGAAACATTATTTATGGTGCCTACCATACATTCTGCTTTGCTCCTCAAATAAAACGGTCAGTACTTTCCGTAAGTGATAATGCTTCACAGCATAAATAGCTTCTACTTTATGGCAAAAATTTCTAACAAACTTTGGCTGAGAATGTGAGGAATTTTCTATTTACTTGACCTGTTTTTTTATACTTATTCTATCTGAAATTATGCTTCTGGCTCAACCTTATCCCTGATAGAGGGAACTTTAAAGTTTATCTAAAGCCAAAACTATTTTATGTTAAGTGGAGGGTGCCTAGACAACTCATTAGGAAGATTTCTATTTACTATCCAACATATTTCCATTGTGATTGAATTCCCCACTTAGATAGTTGTCACGGGAACAAGTGTCCCTATTTGAAGGTTTATCATCTGTTAATGTCTTGCAACTTAATCATTTGTATTTACCTTCTCTCTTATTCTCCATGACAGTGGTGATCAGCTAAATTAGAGAAGTAATCTCCCAAAAGATAAAACAAAACTTCAATAAAGACCCAGAGTTAATATCAGGAGTTCTGACTCTTTAAAACTGCAAATTCTAAAGTTGTACTTTAGTTATACTTAGTCTAGAAAAAGCTTAGTCCCAGGGAATCTCCTGAAAATAGGAAAGGTATAATGATTATTATACAGTACCATCATATTACGCAGCGCTGTACAGAGTCCATAGTTGTGTCACTAATTGTCCCTCAAAGGAGCTCACAATCTAATGTTCCTACTATAGTCATATGTCATTAATGTAGTGTAGGTCAATTTTAGGGGGAAGCCAATGAACCTAACTGCATGTTTTTGGGATGTGGGAGGAAACCCACGCAGACATGGGGAGAACCTGCAAACTCCATGCAGATAGTGTCCTGGCTGGGATTCGAACCTAGGACCTAGCGCTGCAAAGGCCACCGTGCTGCCCCAATGATGATTATAACTATTACCAATAGAGGTATTAGATATCAGTTCATTTCTGGAAAGAGAATGGCCTGTGACCTGATTGCTGAAGGAATTAAACAATGACCATTATTAATACACAGTATTTATACAGTGCTGACATATTACTCAGCGCTTTACAATGTCCATATTCATGTCACTAGTTTTCCCTTAAAGGGGCTCACAATCATCTGTCCCTACCATAGGCATATGTCTTTATTATAGTCTAAGATCGATTTCGAGGCGAAGCCAACTATCCAAATTAACTGCATGATTTTGGAATGTTGGAGAAAACCAGAGTACCCGGAGGAAACCCACGCAAACACGTGGAGAACCTGCAAACTCCATGCAGATAGTGCCCTGGCCAAGACTGGAACCTAAGACCTAGCGCTGCAAAGGGCAGAGTGCTAACCACTGAGCACCATGATGACCAGGATTGCTTAGCACAAAAACAAAAAGTGGCAGTAGTAAGAACAGGTACCTCTTCTTTTTTTAACTCATTCAACTGACTTTTTTTCACACAGTATTTGAAAAAAATAATTTTAAATGCAAGCTTGTCTTTTTTTCTAATTAAAAAAGATAATATAAAATGTATTTATTAATTTCAAGTTAAAAGTACTATACTATATATAAGAATAATTAAAATAGAGTTTGATGTGGCTTGCTATAAATGAACACACACACTACAAGCTTGCACACTTCATAAAATGTATACTTAGGTAAAAAATTACAGAAATATTTTACTACACATTAAAATGTATATTTCATGTACCATTCAACACAATATCTTGGTATAATAACTGGTAAAAAAATTGCATTAGAAGGCATTACATAAAATACATATATTCGATTTTTAACACCACTAATTGCACATTATTAAATAAAGTTAAAAAGCTCTTGAATAAAAAACTACAATGCATTTTAAACCTAAATCCAATCTATGGGAAAAAACTAACCAGAAAAACTCAATTGTGGGGGTATTGCATACACCAACGGTGTACACAAACCTGTGTAACGGGTTGCTTTATGGTATTTTATTTGTATACAGTTATCGCAGCATTACAGCAACTGTAGATTGAAATGGGAAGTAGTTGTAATTATCATACAAGCAAAATAGAATTAAATTTTATGTGATTCATATTTGTATTAACCTTCTCGGCAGTTCATTTCTTTCTGGATTTATATATCTAAAAGCGGTACATTGTCTTTATTGAAAATTTATTTTACATTGTAGGCCTGTAATTCTTAGGCATAACTCACCGAAATATGTCCAATATTTAATAAATGCAATACATTTAATAATAAACTTTAAATAAAAAACACAAAAATCTGTTAAAACAAGGGTGCATAAATAAATCAAAAATACTGAAACCTGTAATATAACTGTACAGTATATATATATATATATATAATGATTACATTGTATTGTTTTCAATACAGTTATTTTGTATTCATACCAATACAAAATAATTTGAAATTCCCGCCACCCGCCGAGGCATACCGATATTTCAATAATTTCAATATTAATTCAATACATTTTAGATTTAGATTAGACTAGATGTATACAATCTTAGTTTTACAAGCTAACATTTAATAAATTAAAACAGATTACTAAAAATCCATCACAATCGCTGATCTGGTTTTTTGGTGTGTAAATTTAACAGTTTGAGCTAATAAGCTTTTTCTCTCAGGCTAAAATATTTACCAGTTTATTTTTTGTGTAAATTTCACTGCACTTCCCTAAAACCCTTGTCCGGGGGACAAATTTTGAATTATTCCTCACTTTCTTTTTAATGACAGTGGTGGCAAGGTTAAATAAACCTTACCAATGGGAATATAAACAGCCATCAAAGAGAGGCCTAACCCTTTCCCACTACCAAAAAAAAAAAGACTAACCTAGTTTTGAATTGTATTTGTCACAGCAGTAACTCTTTCATCAGTATTGTAAAGCTCTATAGTTGTTTCCCTGATATGGGGGGAACTTGCTAATATTTCCACAGGTGTGATAAACTGTATCTTCTCCAGCGTTGGAGAACTTTATTAAATCAGGCCCTTTGAGTTTAGTGGGAGAGTAATGAGAAAGTGCTTCAAATAGCTGATACAAATAGCATTTGAGAGACTTGAACCAATGGAATTGTATTTGTCTCCTGTGAGGAACTGAGAAGTTCCCCAATTATGTCCGTAGGAGAACAAGGGTTCTTGTATGTGACTGCACCCTTCATTATATATATATATATATATATATATATATATATATATATATATTTATATACATATATATATATATATATATATAAATTCACCCAGTGGGTATGAAAGCCTAAAGCCTAAAATGTGCACACCCCCACAAATTTACTGTTACATTATGCAACTTATACCATAGGGATAGGATTGTTCCTAAATTAACAGAAATACTTCCTAACCAGTATCCAACAAAAATTATGCAGAGCAAATAAAAATAAAAGCAAATTATGCAGTATATATGCAGTGCTACCTATGGTAGGTAGAATATTATCCATTTAACATACATGTTACTTATCTTGCAGTTTGGTAACTGTGGAAACAGCAAGCTGTTAAGGTGCCTTTTACTTGTAATGTCTTGCTAGAGAACACAAAAACCTCTTTATTAATAATATGAATTCATCAGAGTAAAGGAAATGGGTATTTGATTTACAGGTAGCATTTACCGCTGACAGCACCATCATTACACTTCTTGCATGGTTATAATAATTGAATCAAGAATTATATCACATAATGTTGATTCCATAAAGATATTGAGTGTTTGATGAAGAAGTTTGTGAGAGAACATGTTGTTGTGTAGTAGCTATAATACATATTTTAAACTGTAAATGAACTCATGCATTTCATTTATATAAATATAGCTAGTTTTGCACAGTGTGCCTAAACATACTACTGTGTTAGCTGTATGTATTGCCCTGATTAAAATTTTACAGGACACTTACGCAAGATGGTATTACTCAATGTCTGGAGGTTGCAGCATCCAACAGAGTACAAATACCGTTTCTGTTCACCTATCTTTTCCTGTCATGCCTTGATCTGGCATTATGTATGCCATTATTTCTCCCCTATGTGCTTTCTATAACTCTAACTCTAACTCTCGAAAACTTCCCCATAATCGCTTTACCTTATCCACTAATTCTCCTACAAAGGCTTATGTTATTAAAAGACAACCCATACTGATTCAAGTTATTCCCGATGTTTTTCTCTCTAGTAACAGAGACTTTTTATGCTAAAAGACATACTGCTGCAGCAGAAATCTCTGGTATCAAACAAATTGTGGGAACATATCAGATCTTTCCCACCCTCCAAAAGATTTTTAAGGATATCTGTTCACAATAGCCATTGAATCCTTAAACGTTGCGATTAGACAGGCGCAGAGGTTTTTGTTGTTGGTATAAAATAGATAAACTTGTGTTGTTGCACTTTGTAGATGATGCCTTACTGTTTTAGGCAATACTGGTAACTCCCTAATATTCTTTATGACTTTTATCATTTTTTGACTGTTTTTCCAGTTTTCCAGTTTTTTACGGTTGAGATAAATTGGTTTTAATGTCAATAGACTGCCTTCAGTACTCCCTCCCTACCTGTGCATCTCCAATTAAATAGTACAAATTATTTACCTGGAGGTAATGGTCTCTTTTAATATACAGGAATACCCTATACTTAAATTTCTATAGACATTTAAATACAAAAAACAATGTTGGAGTAAATTGCTCCCTTTACATATAGAAAAGCCCAATAAGTATTACACATTCTTCATAACTCTCCAGTTTGTCTGGCATAAAAATGCTTTAAACAGATTGTCTGACTGTCTGATGTTGTCTGTGCTAGATAAAATCTATACCACTGTGAAAGCTAGTGTCATACCTGTTCCTCAGTAAAGCACAGGCATCTCTCCCCTGCTGGGCAGGCCTCTGTTTCCAAGCATTATCAACTCCATCTATGCCGCTGGCCAATCAGAAAATAGCCTCCTAACCAGCCCTGGCTATTTAGCTAGCGCACAGACTCCATTTTGTGTTCGTGCAACAAGTCGTGTCTCCTTTTTGTCTCCATTGTGCTGAGCCCTTAGTTCTGTGAACTAGTTCCTGTACACCTGCTGCTTAATTCAGTGTTTCCTGTGTCCAGCTCTTGTGTTAACCCCTCATTGTCCAGTCTGTTGGTTCCCAGCCAACTTCCCTGTGCTATTCTTGATTTCCCGTCTGGCTGTGCATATCCCTGCTTCTCCTGTGCTTCCTGCTGTTTCCAGTGTTCCCTGTGCCCGCACTGGCCCCTGTGTCATTGCCGTCTGTCTCCTGGATCCCTGGCTATTGACCCCTGGCGTGTGACCTGACCTCTCTTGTTTGCTGCCTGTCTCGACCCCGGCTTTCCTTGACTATTCTCCTGCCTGGTGATTTGGTACCGTGCTTGCCCACCTTAGTGTGCCCAAGGACCTCAACCTGCCGGTAACCAGCAGTGCAACATCCTCACCATCAGAGGCTCTGGAGAAAACCTGGTTACGGCTTAGACTCTGCGTCTAGGCCCTTCTCAGGGCTCGCAATACCTCGTACGCTCTCTAGTGGTCCTCTCTCTCCGTGCGTGACAGCTAGTATGTGTTATACAGGATACGTTGACAAATATCAACACCTATAATATTTTGTCTCTTCAAAACTAGTTTTGAATTTTTAAAAAATAGATTACATTTGTAGGTGTAACCCAAACTATCTTTTTTAGTAAAAAGGGGTTAAAATTAATTTTACTGTGTACCATTGTGGATTATTCCTATAAATTCTTGTTTCAGGGAACAGAAAGTTAAATAGAACTCAAAATGCTAAATGTGTTTTATTAGTTGCTTGTATCTTTAAAAACCTGTCTCTTTAAAAATCTAAGTGCTGCCATTTCTGATAATTGTGTGAGCAGCAATCAAATCAAATATGGTAATTGCTCTTCTTTTTAAGGTACATACTCATACAACTTATTTCATCCTTGCTAGGTATTTGTACACATAATTACAAAGAATTAAGGAAAAGGAAAGTAAAAAATATGTACTGCTATAGTCGGAGAAGGTGGGAAGAGGTCCTTCTTCAGATTTACACTCCACTCATCAGTGGTATTGGTATTATAAATTGCAGTTTAATACAAACAGAAAAAAATAGTTTAGGAATATATTACTCAGTGAAATGCCATGCTCATTTCTAATCATAGGTGTGATGAAGCTATTAATTTAACAAAGTATTTAACATCTTTAATGGAAATTAATTTGTGAAGCCTAATGCATTAAAGCAGCCTTAATAGATTGCTTGTGCTTTGCAAATGGTGGCATCCAATGTTTTGCTGAGCAATATGGAGAGACAGTAGCCTAAACAACACACATATTCACAGAGTAACCTGTCAAGACTTAAGCTGCGTACACACTTGCAATTTTTGTCGTTGGAAAGGATCTTTCACGATCCTTTCCAACGACAAGGGGCTGCAAGATGCATGAACGATGCTGTACATACAGCACCGTTCATGCTCTATGGAGAGGGGAGGGGGGAGAGCGACGGAGCGGCACCCTGCTGCGCGCTCTCCCCTTCCCTTTTATTACGATCGGCTGTTGTCCATCGTCCGTGGATCCGGCAGGTCGGTCGTCCGGACGATGGACGACACCGACTGTACACACGGAAGATTTTCGCCCGATAATTGGCCGATGCCGATTATCGGGCGATAAAAATCTGCCGTGTGTACGTAGCTTTAGAAACATGTTTAATTATGTTTACCAAAAGTGTTCATTTAAGGGAAATCTGAACTAAAAGAAATATGTAGGGAACCATGGACTGGTATTTGTTGACATTCTTCTAAAATTGTTATTTGCCAGTAGGGATGAGTGAGCGAGATTGTTATATCTCGCTGAGGTCGTGTTCTCGCTGAACGAACGAGGGAAAAAGCAGTGGGTGGTAATGGCGAGAAATATTGGTGGTAATCGCAACTGAGAGCGAATCATTTGCTCCCAGAATGCACGGCAGGGCCCAGAAGCCAATGAGGAGAGATCAGAGCACAGGCATATATATACAGGGAAGGAGGGAGGGGTTAGTCACTCCATCTTGTGTTCTGTGTATAGGATAGACGCAGGGAGAGATGTGTAGTGTGACAGTGTAGGAGCCTCTTAGTTTATAGTTAGCTGCATAGTTAAGTGTTTTATAGGGCATTTACTTTTTCATGAGCTACTAGCTAGTCAGTTTCGTGAAATTGACATCAGTCAGCACATTTAGTGCAAGTTATATTGTGTTTTACATTGTCAATGCACTACACCCAGCACCAGATACCAATGCGGTCCCCGCTCCTTCTCGGGGCCCACCGCCTCCTCCTCCTGCTGTTGCTGCCGCCTGTCAGTACTCCATTCACTAAAATTGTATTACATACCTCTGTGTGGCACTGACGATGCACTACACCCAGCTCTAGATGCCATTTACCAATGCGGTCCACGCTCCGTCTCAGGGACCACCACCTCCTCTTGCTGCTGCCACCTGTCAGTACTCCAAAACCCTTCTTCTGCAAGTCATGCAAACCACCCCCTCCCCCCATCAAACCTCTGTCCTGCACACGAGTCAGCAGGGAAGCCCTGTTCGTATCTAGGAGTCGTCTGTATGTTGGATGTCCTTAACTCGCTTACTACTTGTATATTATTTTTTAATATTGTGTAATACCTACCCTTCCATGTTGCATAGAATAATGATGGGTCAGATATTGCTTGTCCTGACCCAATGTTATTCTCAGCTAAGAGCCAGCCAGTAACAAATTAACCGTTTGCCTTTGACTTTTAGAAAAATGTCATCTAGTGTTTGCCGAGTGCAGTGTTTATTTTGAGCAGTGGTTCCCAACCTTTTTTCATCTGGGGGCCGCTGTTGACAATAAGATAAAACTTGCGGGCCACAATGAAAACAAACATTAAAGATGTATGTTTAAAATTAGAATGTTTTTTAAATGTTTCTACTTACCGTAATGTACATGCACCAAATAAAGTAAATGACAAATCAAGAATTTTTGCACATTTGATGCTCATTTTATTAATGCAACATTTTGTTAATAAAAGATACAAAACTAAAGCTTTCATACAGTGCTGGCTGGTCATATATTGCTTCCTGCTCACCATTCCTGTACCACACAGCAGAAACTACACCATACAATGCATCCTGTCAGGTATAGGGGGGCATTTAACCTTCTTTGTACCCAAAAATCTCTGCAATGGATACTTCCATAAAAATGGATGTCATGTGACAGATAGCCAAGGGGTACATGTTCTTTCTACTATATCTTCAAATCCCCACATCTCTCCGTTGCTGAGAAATTAGGGTTCACAGAAGATAAGTGGGCAGTTATGTGTGACAGGATAGCACAGTATGACAGGTATAGTTTTTTGTATCTTGTTATGGTGCCATAGTGATGAAATTTTAGGGGGAGTTAGCCAGAAGAGTCCCCACTTGCAGTTACATTTCCCTTTTCTTACAGAGAAATTGGGGTTCATTTTCTTCTGGCTCCCACATTTCCAGTTGCCTACATGTTCCAGAGAAATTGAGGGTCACAGAAGGTAATTGGTCAGCTATGAGTAACAGGCACCCCACCAGACACTCAGTCCATCTGCAGAGGCGGCAGTGAGTGGTACTGAGTGTCACCCCCTATGCAGGGTTCTATGGCATGAGGAAGGCGTAACCACACCACAACCCCAACGCCAGTCTGAACGCAGTTTTGAAGTTTTGTGAATGAGGAATTACATATTTGGGGCACTGCAGCAACCTAATGATCATTGCCATAGACGTGGGACGGGGGATCTCTAACATGCAAACTCAATTTGAGCATCAAGGTCTTGAAATAGCTCCCCTTAATGTGAAAATATCCCTGCTTGTTATTAGGATTTTATGCTCGGTGCTCTCAGTGAAGAAGATATGAAAGTTTATACATGGGGTTCATTACAGCAGCATAGACACACACACAGCTCTCATGCTACTGCTGCTGGGATTATCTCACAGTATAAGGTAGGCAGGGAGCAGTCACAGTTGATTGCCAGGTCCATAGTACACACCCACTCTCTCCCTCTCCTGGTAGCTAGAACTCATAGATATACATGCGAGATGCGCCCACCCCATCCCCTGCAAGACAACGAGCAGAGAGGGCAGAGAAGCTTTGAGCAAAGGGCCGGATCTTTAAACTCTGCAGGCCAGATGTGGCCCACGGGCCATAGGTTGGGCACCCTTGATTTAGAGGGAAATCTAAGCTTATACATTCCAAAGGTATTTACCTATAGACAGTTTTGAGTATTTTAGTTTTGCCATTTCATGAATTTACTAGATGCATTCTCATCTTTATATTTTGCCAAACAATGGTTAAGGTGACTATTGCTATATTAATACACTTGAAACAACAACAAAGAACCACAATGGGACAAAGCAGGACAGTGTAAGGGCAAGACACCAACACTTTGTAACAGATATATACACAGAGGCACTCTAGGAAACAAAGAATCAAGAAAATTTTGGTTGATTCCTATATACCTGGGACACAAAGAAAAAGGAAGCCCTAGGTGTCTTCAGATAAAAAAACTGCTTTGCATTATTATAATCATTTTGAATCCTATAGATATTGGAACTATTTAAAGAGAACAGATAAGAACGCGTAGAAATGCATGACAAATGAGACAAGAAATGCGTAGAAAGAGAATTGGGCTTATCCCCTTAAAGGGTGAACCCTAATAAGGAGTATATCTCATGTGACAATGGTTTTAATTATGTTTGTTTGTTTTGTTTTAAAAAATGGAATTTTAATGTTATCCAATAAAGACAAAATAATTTTATACAATAATTAATGGTAATTGCTGGCCTTAAAAGTCCTATAAATGGATGGTTCACCAAAATTTGTTTTCTACAAGTTTTTTCTTACCTAAAAAATAGTTTTGAAAATCTATTGTGCAATATAAAAATTTGAAATTTCTTTTTAATCAATATTAATAATATAACAATAAAAAATAATATAGCATGCTGAAAAGGTCAGTTTGTAATATATTAATAATAAAAACTATCTTTACATTTCTGCTGCAGCTGCTGTAATCTTCCAAACGAACCAGAAAAGAAAATCCATTATGGCAAACCAGAGGCATTCTGTACAAAGTTTTGTGGCAGCCTCATAGAGATGGGGTGGTAGTGAGCAGTACTGTAGAACTCTTAATTTTGCAGACACTGGTTCTTTAAGCAGCGTGAGTGCAGCTAATTTTTCTTGATAGATACTCGCAGAGATTAGGCAGGTTGGAAGGATTATTGCAGAATGGGGCCTTTTCTGCAATGCTGACCTGTCTGATTGTGGAATCCTAATAGTGGATTAAGAATTTAGGTAAATTCGCCTCTCCTCTCAGTGGGGACAATGATTTAACCCTTGTGTTCAAAAGAAGGTTTGTGGGTATTATTATTTGGGGTATTAATATACACTTTTTTTTTACGATTTTGCTATTTCGGTGTTCTCTTGCAGGGTCCTTTTTTGTGCTCTCCTTGTAAATTGGACTTTTTTCTTCTGCATTTCATCTTTTCCATTTTCAAACATGGTGCTCTAGAAAAAAATGTTTTCAAAAGCATTATTTATGACATGATATGCATACTAGTTAAACATTGAAAAATATAAAATAAAAACATTTTTATATATAAAAAAAAAAAAACTAAATAAATAAATATAAATATATATATATATATATATATATGATTTCCTTTACCTTGGTTCGATCATACTGTTTATTTTGCAGAAAAGAAGCCTAATAGGTAATAGCAATATGTCACAACAACAACTTGTGAACATGTAGCAGTTTTATAATATAATAGAATATAATTGCCAAGTCTGCCATTGTCCAGATTAATTCTGTGATAACAAAGACTACATTTACTCTCGGAGCCAATATCAAATAATTTTTTGCAATTTACAGGCCCAGAATAATACTGAGAGGTGCTGACTTTGTGCAGCTTTTATTACACTGTAGTAGGGTTTTAGAGCATATTTAATAGTCTCGGTATATGTATTTGAATAAACAAGCCTTGACAATTATGATGAAGATAAATAACCCAATTAAATAAAACCAGACTTTACTGCAACATTCGCCATTTATTCGAGATTTCCCTTACTGTCACTGGAGTCACTTTAAAACATATGTTGGCAGGCCTGACATGTGGGTGCATCTTCCAAAATAAGGTATTGTGCACACAAAAAGAGTGATGAAGATGAAGAATAATTTGTCTTAACAGCTCTTCTTTAAAACACATTTTCAAACTGTTACCTATTGTATATATAGTGAATGCTGCTAAAATGCTTTTATTGCATTTGGTGCAGACTTTTGGCAAACATTACACTCAACCTTTAATCTTTAAATATGCATACTGCAGAAACGATAACTGTGGTAAGGGAAACACAAAATATGCAATTTGCTTTTATAATTATCACTTAATAATTTAACAGATGTCCACAAAATATTTTATGATTTGTGATATGAAAGAGGCTTTTTGCTGGTTACATGTTTAAGATGTAGTACAGTTGACAGAACGTTACCTCCTCTTATGTAGGTCAGGGCAGCAAGAAGCTAATGAAACTTTAATCTACGGCATTTAACAATGCTTATGTAACAAAACTGCATAAAAACAAGTTAAACACAATATATAATCAAGCTAATTGTCAATGAATTATACAGAAGTTGCTCTGTAACAATTTGTTTTAGCTGATTTATGGCAAAGGGTTCAGTAGAATAATGAATTTGTTTACAGGCAAGTGAGACCGAAAACATATTGCTATTTTGTGTAGCAGGCTTTTATTTTTTTTTTTAGAATTGATGAGCCTAGCATCTTGGGAGGAAACTGGGAACAGATGCTTATAAATGCTGAGACTTATTTTGTATGGAATTTCAATATGAAAGCGGAAACTATACTAATTATAAAAAATATGTCTATTTTTTTTTAATATACATTACCTTATTTATCACTACTTTACATAACACCATTACTTCCAGAAAATGTATAAATATAAAAGCACACTGCAGATTCTCTAATAGATCAAATGGTTTGCTAGAATCATATAATCTTTAATATAACAAGGTAACATGTGCCTTGTGAAGGATACTTTGGGGCTAATTTGCTAAAGCTCTCCATGACTATAGAATATAGATTATCATACATGAACCTGGGTGATCTTAAAATGGATTTCTTATAAAATAATTTGCTATTAGTTGGCAATTGTTTTCAATCCTGGGCCAGATACATTCCAGGTTTGCTGGATCACCCAGGTTCACCTATGATAGTCTATCTTCTCCAGTCTTGTAGAACTTTATTAAATAAGGCCCTTTTACTCTGACTTTATTGGTCTCTGTAAAGGCCTGTGCTGACGGAACCCCGACATCAGTCTAAGATTCTTCTGAGATGATTCATAATTTATTTACAGATACATTTGACATTCAGATGACCTGCATTTACCCTGATTCAAGTGGATTTTGCATACCCATACACTAATATGGAAATGCAAAGTCCATCTAAAATGAACAAAAGCTCATTGACTGTTACTGCAGCAGTGAAGGACACATTTAAACCTAACCAAAGCCAAAATTAAGAAAACAATATTTTATATATTCAACATATTTTCATAGTACAGTTTGTCCCAGGGTTACATACGAGATAGGGACTGTAGGTAAAAAGTATTACCACTACTGAAGCCTATCCACATGAATCAGGCTTTACCTTATATCATGGCATCTTGCACCATCCAGCATTGTTAATGAATATTGCTGTCACCCACCCCAGCTGTGGCCAATTCGATAGCAAATTGTAACTCTAAATTAAAAATATCCAATCCAATATATGACAAATGATCATTTCTGCTTTATATAGACCTCGCAGGCCCTCTTATAGATCCACATGGTAGAATGACAATGAAACTTCAACAAATGTTTCACCATTGTTTTCAAACTTTTTTCAGCTATAAAAGAGAAGGTGAGGCCAACCAAAAAATATAACAAAACAGGGAACTATTTCTAAGAACACAATGCATAGGTTCCGATATTCTTAACTGATAGAAACCATTGGATATGATAGAAAATGTCCACTGATTTCTGATGCCATTCCAAACAAAATGATCCAGTAAAATAGACTAATACAGCCAAAAGGAAACGGAAACATTGGAAATTTTACCACATGCTCTCCTTTCAAAAAATTAAATATTTAAATAATGTTAAAACATGGTACAAATATAATTTGTGTAAATCCTTTGCAATGTCCATTTATGAGTCCAAAAGATTCAGGGTTCTGAATTTTGACATCTGAAAACAGGATAAAGCATCTGTTACAAAATTAGGTTTACCAGGAATATTAGCAGCTTTTATCCAAATACTAAATGATGATGAGGACATTAAAAAAACAGGTACTAAAGCAGCTGAATACCTAAAGAAGTAGTAATTTAAAGTTTTTAAAACACCTTGGTAATACATTTGGAATTAATGCTAGAGTTCCTAAACCAATCACCCCAAATTGTTATTGGCATCAGTACGAGGAAGAGCTCTAGCAATACTGTAATAGAAATACCCTCCCCCTATTCATTTAATGGGAATGTTGTGCTCACAATATTCAGGAAGTTTTATTTTTTTAAATAAATTCTACCTATAGTTATAACCCAGTTGGAAAAGCCAACAACTCCAGTAAGATAATACATAATCCTAAAGGTAACCTTTTATTAACTAATTATATAGGACACTAAAGTTTTAGCTTCTCCACTTTTTCTATAGGGGGCTGAAATTCCATTTGGACTATGTCCATTACTAAACCCAAGAAGTTCAGTACAGTACTAGGGAGGAACAGATTTTACTACTGCCAAATAACACCAACATTTGAAACATATCAAAGAAATAAACATGTAGACTTAAGAACATAGAAACATATGAATCACATGAAGACCTGGACCCCAAAAATAAAATTATCTAAGTAGTATAACACATTCTGGGAGCCACAAAAAGATCTAACTAGCTAATCTAAAAAGGATAAAAAAAGTTTTAAAATATTGACAGGACAATGAACACCCCATGGGAGGGGATTTTTTTCATTTTGATGAAAAAGACACATCTTTAAAACATATTCCTAATAAGGAAAATGCATATGAGCAAATTGGCAATAAGCATAAGACATACTGAATATCTGAGTTAAAAAGTCTCTTCTACCCAAAAGACTAATCATAGAGGGGATCTTCATTCAATGTGTATGAAACTGAAATCAGTTTAGGTGTCATGAGTTTATGATTACCTTAACAAGCTACTATACAAACCAGGCATCCCACCATCCTCTGGACTAGTAGCAGGCAATGAAGAAGCATGACTCCCTGAAATAATCACCAGGATGGTTCCAATCACTGAATCTGAGGATCTAGAGAACTGGTGGTTTGTGAATTGTGCCTGCACCACTAGAGATAAGGAAGCACCAGAATCCATTGCATCTAACCTCCTTTTTTGTTACTAGTCACTCTGGAACCAACCTGGTAGACTGGAAAGCCTTTACTATGGACTACAACTTTTCTGCAAAGTGGTAATGGAAACGGGAATCACAGAGCCTCTTTCTGTACCTGCTGTTTATATGTGATGCAGCATCAGCCTGTGGCCTTGGCTGAGTTGATTCTGTAGGCCCAAGAATTCACTGCTGTAGCAAAACATGGGAAAGACTAGCCGTTACTGTAGCCGAGACAGAGAGGGTGTTAATTTAAGAGAGTGTTAATTTAAGAGGGCCTCATTGAAAGATGTTGCCCTTGAGAGGAGTTGTCCTACTGTGATAAACCACTAGAGAAAGTAACTGATGAAGCCTCCTGCTGCAGAACACTGGTGACCTGTGAATGTAAAGGTGGATGATATGGCCTGCTTCTAAAAAGTGGTTTCTGCCAGCAAAAGTGAAGGTCTGGTAGAGTAAATGCCAGCACAAACAACAGCCACCCTCCTGCTGGCATAATCCCATGATGGGAGCATCACAGTTGTTTTTTCTACCCCTATATTCTGTCCACCACTTTGCTTTTATAAACCTTATGTATATACATACCAACCTGATTATTTATTGTCTTGTTCAAACTTGTTTTTTATTTGGGTTTTAGCTGTTGTTAACACAAAACACACCCTGGCATATTAGAGCATTTTTGCATAAATTAATTAATTTTACTGTACACATGTATAAATGTCAGTTTGTCCAGCCTAAAGTTTTTCTGATCAGAATAGTTTAAAAAGAGATTTTCCACAATTTATTTCTATGGTAATAAGGCGTTTTCTTCACAAAAAATGAGAGAATTTTTTTTGCCATGTAGTTGTTATGTAACCTCAACTGTACCACGCAACAGTGCCAACTCAACAAGGGTTCTACCCATTTCCCTGTCTATCCAAATTAAAAAAAGTTATGATTGAGTATATACTGTAGGAGTTATTAAATATATATATTATGGTTACTTATTGTGAATTAGCAATTTGGTAACTATAGGTCATATCAGTCCAGCAATATTTTCATACACATCAAATGCTCAGGATGAGAATAGGGTTTCCAGTTCAGTTAGAGCTTTTACATTTTCATGTGCATAAATATGAAGCTTTGTCCATTTAAAAAACAAGGTATTGACAGAAGATCCTAGAATCTTTGTAGCCCTAAGCTAGGTCCTTGGGCTTGGATCCAATTAATTCTTTACCACTGCAAATACCACCCAAAATGAGTTTAAATATATTGGTTTCAGTTCAATGGGGATTTCAGCTAATTATATTGTCTTATCTGCCAGCACATGTCAGAAGTGGCTGTTTAGAGAAGCTCAGTGTACTTTTCATGCTAGACTAACCTACAGTTACAGTTTTGCACAGTAAAGTTTAATCTCTCCCAAAAGACTCATTATGACAAAGTTGTTTTCTTAGAGCCTCCTCACGTCTTGCTCAGCTGTATAGAATGAGAATGTTAAGATGTCAAAGCAATTGTCAAAACAGCTAATTGAAATATCTTTTTGTTCTCAGTGATGGATCCCTGGGGCTTTCTTGATTTCCATTTCAACATACCATCCCTGTGCGTTATGCCACTCTATTTATTTCCTGTCAGAGTCTTCAGCAATGTATCTATTTTATATTTTATGTTCTACTTGGTACGCTGATTTACTCAATCTTAGTACAGTTTACCATTTAATTGATATGCATAAGAGTAAGGTACGGCATACTTTGATAGATAACAGTCTTGTACTTAATTTGAAGTACATGTACTATTTTAGGTGGGAAAAGTAAGTTACTAAATTATAGCAATAATGGCAAAATAAGGCCTTTTGCGTTTTATTTTTTTATATACAGTAATGTGTTTTTGTCTGAATTGGTCAAACCTAAGCATTCATTCATATTTTTGAATCTTAGGGACAGTTTTAGAGTAAATTTGTTATAACATAATGCATAAAGCAAACGTTGCAGTGCAGAACACCTTAGTTTGGTTTACACAGCAGTCAAATACTGGCTTTCGTTCTATTGCAGGTTCTTATCCAACTTCTCTGTGCCCCACAATGCATAGTTACCAAATTCCTATGCATATGCCTTAGTGGGCTTCCTATTTTAAAGACCAATTACCATAATACTTTTAAATAAATGGCATTAAAAGCCAGAGAATGCGGTGGTGGATATGTACCAATGCTTTTTTTTTATCAAGGTATAAGCCTAAACTGATTGATGCAAGCAGAGGTCACAATCAATCTGAAACCTATTGCATAGTTTACCAGAAAAAAACACAACTTTACATTTGAAATTAACATTACTAATTGAACCTACTGTAGACTGTAGTGTCATGACAGTAATAATCATGATACCGATTATTCTGTGTTAACCTTAAAAACAAATTTCAGATTTCTTACTTAAAGTTAAATTTCTGGAAAAATGTTTTAGTTTCTTGGAATATGTTCCCACATGACCCTCGGATTTACCCCACTTAAGACAGAAGACTTTACTTCTAGAATTCCAGACATGACTAAAATTCCATCAATATACCAGTTTTTCTGCATGTGGCATTAACATACATATAAAGGAAATAAAAGGACTTTTCAAACTTCATGTCTCCATATTAAAGTTTGGTAGTTTTACAAATGCATTCTCTCAACTTCAATACATGCATATATATTTCTTTCACTTGGAAAGTGTACCCATAGGGCCCCTGACCAACCTCCTTCCCCTAAAATGTTGACATCAATACCATGTTCAGTGGCTTTGTAAGTTAAGTAGCCACATGCTGAAAGTTTTTTAAAAATTCCTCCACTCGTGTAAAGTTTAATATTTGCACAAAAATCACCTAATTACCTCTACTCTAAAGGACCACTGCTTTGTAAATGATGAAGGTTTTAGGGCAGGAATACCCACATCCTGTGAAATAACTGACCTAGGAATGAGGTGCAAAGATTCTTTATTCAGCTTCCTTCTTGAGGAGGGATGTCATTAACACACTGTTATTAAAACATGATCTGGATAGCAGCAGAATATGTAGGACACTTTATCTGGTTACTAAGTAATCTATAGATTGGCTGGTTCATGAAAACATATGTATGGACTAAAGCTGACACATTTAGCAATTGTTCTGATTCCTGCAAACTGAGATAGCTGAAATTTATAGGATAATATTCCAAGCTGTTAATTTACCCTAAATTATACCCTTTGACAAACAACAGCCCCAATGAAATTGTATATTTTACAAGAAGCAGGATCTTGTTATTGCTACTGAAGCCATTTCACAACCAAAATGAATAAGATTTATACAAAAGGCCACACACTAACATGATATTCTAATAGTCAATATAAAAACTCCTATGTTAATGTCTGCTTGGATTACAAATGATTAACCTAATATCAGAGTTCCCATGCAGCTTTCAGGGTACAATATACATAATATTCTTTATATGAACAAAGAAAAAAAGCATAACTTTAAAATGACCATTTTTATTCTAAACAAAAAAGAGCACAGAGGTAATATAAAAGATAAGAATGCAATATTCTTATTGAAAGTCACCTTGAATCTACATATCAAGATAAATGGATAGAAATGATGAATGGTTTTCATTCTGTTCTATAAACATTTTTATGATTGTTCATAAATCGCTTAGTACAAAACAGAATTTGTGAAAAATATAAATAAGAAATACTGATATTTAAAGCCCCTCGCTGGGCAA
Source organism: Pyxicephalus adspersus (assembly GCF_032062135.1). Taxonomy (NCBI): domain Eukaryota; kingdom Metazoa; phylum Chordata; class Amphibia; order Anura; family Pyxicephalidae; genus Pyxicephalus; species Pyxicephalus adspersus. The sequence goes on along the minus strand of NC_092862.1, from coordinate 75,466,400 downwards.
AAACAAAACAAAAAATTAAAATCTAACGCATACTGCATATATTTACCTAAAATTGCTGTCCACGTCTTTTCACAGAACAGTTTCTAAGGGCATCAGACAGTTGATCCAGAACTTCATATGTGCCCATCAAGGCAGGTCTCCCATGGTCTCCTTGCATTTGCAGATTTTCTAAAAGGTCTCAACCATTGAACAGCCGATAGAAAAATGTCAATGTCCAGGAAAACAAAACCTGCCTTCTAATCAGAAGAGAGAAACATGAGAGCATCATATGACCACAGCTTTAGGTAATTTTTTTAGAAAAAGTTTTTTTTTTTAGAAGAGCAGTTTGGTGGGTTTACCTTTGCTCTGAGATCAGCTTTTGGAGCCTCAACACCTGTTTCCAAATCTAAAGTTTTGGCTATACATACACTTTAGGATGGCTTTAAAAAGAAAGTTATTGCAGGAATATTTTGTCATATTGTTGTCAACAGAATCACATTACTCTGTAATCAATGCCTTAATTTTGAATTTATGCCATACCTTATAACAGACTTTATCACTGCTGCCGTGTTCCCTGTGGACATTAGATTTAAATCATTGAAATTTCTAACACATTAGCTTTCTAAGATCACTAGGTTCATAATTTATAACATTACGCAAATAATAAAGTTTAAAGAAGCATTGTTCACCGGAGAGTCATTAAAATGACAATCCGCCTGAAGTAAGATCTGCAATGATGATATCTGAATATAAAATGTTGCAGAGGTTTTGTGAGTCATTTAGCAAACTTGACAACAATGTTAATCATATGTCGCATTGATAGCAAAATGATGTCTGCATCTTTTTTAACTTATTTAATACCAGACGGTTTGTGAAAAATTGTACAGATTTTTCAATAAATTATTGATTATAAAGATTAACACAACTGGGCACTTATGACCTTGATGTTGCCCAGTGTATTATGCTTACGAAAAAAATACATTTAGCAGTTACTTTAGTGGTGCTGGCAGGGGAATATCATTATTTCTGCAGGACAAGTAGCCTGCCCTCCATAGGAAGTCATCAGTCTGTTCTCTTCTCTTCCAGGCTGTCTTCTTTGTACACCCAATCACACTGATTACAATGGGTCTGTCTTGGGTTCCTCTCTCAGTGTCTGATGACAGATCCTGCTTTACTTTGTCAGAGCAGTTTCTTCTGACATCTGTGATTTTGGCACCTTTGTTATCATAGTAGTGGATTATGGCACATGAGTATGGCAGCAGGTAGAACAGAGAAACTAGTTTTCTCCCTTGGTTTATGAGTTCAAACATGTTAGTTTGAGGCTTACTTTAGCTGAAAGTCTATCCTGTAACTGCTTCTTCTTATCAGCCCCCAATATCTAAACAAGCGGGCTCGTCGGAACTAGGTAAGCCCTTTACAATGTGGTACAATGTGGTATTCCCGAGTGAGGTTCAAGGTTACCTCTTTTGGTACTGAAAATTAACCGAGCCACACTCAAGAATAATGCCAGGGAGGTTAAATAGGAATTGTAAATGACAGAACAGGAGGAGGGAGAACAAAGGAGGAGGAGAGGACCTTGCCCATAAGAGCTTACAATCTAAGAGCTGGGGGAAACTAGAACTAGAGAAATTTGAGATCAACTTGGATTTACATATTTTTACTGTTTTTTTAGCTCATGCATTTTTCAAATAGGTTTAGTCTATATTGCCCAGGTTTTTGACAGATTTACCAACATGTTTATTTAAATACAAATATAGTACAAATATATAATACATGCATATATATATATATACAATGTATACGGACGTAATATTCGATATCTATTCAAACATATAGGAGACGAGGAAAGCTGGGGTTTGTAGATTTGGAGATTGTATTAGTTACTAATAGGATAAACAATTATTCATAAAGGAAAAAATATTTAAGTATTTTCAAACAACAGTGGTAATAAACCCAATTCAGATTATCATGGGGATGGTGCTTGTGATCTGTTCATAAACACCTACGTTAACACCTAAGAAAGAAAATGTCTCAATCCCGAAGTCGTTTCGTCGATAGGCTTCTGCAGGGGCAAGTAATAAGGTGAGTGTAAAGTATGCTAATCAGAATGACATTGTCAAATTGCAAATGGGGTAGGCTAATCAAAAATGACAATTTTGAATTACATAAACATATATGCGGTAGAGCATATACAACAAACTCATAAACACAATGTATTTTGTTGATAATGTTCAAAAGAATTATCAAAATATAGATAAATATATTATAATGAGTTGTTACTTGGTCCAATGACATTATGGGTTTTCCAAAATTTCAGTAACAACCAGAATCTGTAGAGCATTCATGTTTATAAAGATTAAAATATACAGGTAAATAAAGTCTAATGTAGTAAGGGTGGATTACTGATAAAATAAAAGTGAAGATTCGCAATTACTCACTTTTAGTTGACCAGAAATTTTCAAATAGAAAGAGAAGGATAAGAGATTGCAAAATAAAAGGAGATCCGATAGTATATGTCTATATAGGAGGAATTTATTAATACAGTGATACCTAGGCTAAAAAGTGGCCCCGCTAACAAATTTTTCATCTAACAATTTTTTTTCACTGTTTAGGAGACTCAGCTAATGAATATGGACAAAAAAAAAGCAGGAACAGGGCTTCCCTGCTGCTCATGTGCAGTACAGAAGCTCGTGGGGCGGTTTGCATGACTTCCAGATAATATTTTGCTAAACACAGCTGAGGTTGTGGGTAATCCTTGGGGTGGTGACCTCTTGTAACTCTTTAATGACGAAGACAAGCTCTGCAGTTTGCTCCATAAATGAATGTATCTTTAATTACCAAAATGTTGCATTATTAAAATGAGCATCGAATGTTGAGTACAGAAATTGTTGATTTGTCATTTCCTTTATTTGGTGCATGTACGTTACAGTAAGTAGAAACATTTAAAACCATTCTAATTTTAAACATACATCGTTAATGTTTGTTTGCATTGTGGCTCGCAAGTTTTATCTCAATATCAACAGTGGCCCCCAGATGAAAAAAGGTTGGGCACCACTGATCTAAAAAAACACTGCACTCCGCAAACGCTAGATGACATTTTTTTAAAAGTCAAAGGCAAACGGTTAATTTGATACTGGCTGGCTCTAAATTGAGATTACCATTGGGTCAGGACAAGCAGTATCCTGACCCACCATTATTGTACCTAATATGGATGGGGAAGGTGTTACACAATATTACAAAATAGTCTACAGGTAGTCCACGAGTTAGGGACATCCAACATACAGACGACTCCTAGATACGAACGGGGCTTCCCTGCTCGCTCGTGTGCAGAAGGAAGGGGGGGAGGAGGTGGTTTGCATGACTTGCAGAAGAAGTCTTTTGCTAAACACAGCTGAGGTTGTGGGTGATCTTAGATGGGTGAGCTCTTGTAACTCCTAAATGACCAAGACAAACTCAGTGTTTCTTTTTGCATATCAAGCACAGCTTGCTCCAGAAGTTAATGAATGTCTAGCCTCCAAAAAAAAATGTTTTTTTCCTTTGTTTGTGATCAATACACTGTGAGGATTTTATACAGTAACTGACACCATGCTGCCTCAATAATATTATGTTGAGACTGTTCTAATTAGGAAGCTGTTCATCTCATTCAGCCTTTGGTGAGTTTATGACCTTTTATATTGTGCTTTTTACTATTTTTATAAAACGTATCCTGAAATTGTGGGCAGCATCCAGAAAGAAAATAAATTAATTCTGTATAGAAACCTTTGGGAAATCACCTTTTGGAATAAACTATCTTTGTTAGCCGAGGTATCACTGTATATGGTAGGATAGTTTCATTAAAAATGTATTATTGAGGGATGTATATTATAAATATTATAGGGTGGAGGAGAGAATAAAGTTTTAGTAATGAACCAACCTTACCTCTGGATATCAAAAAGTTTGTTGCAAGTCACAATGTGAGGTGCTGACATGTAAGTAAGTGTGCAGGCTCATACTGCCTGCACACTCACTTAAGCTCACTCACTGAAGCTGTGAAGATCCCCGCCTAAAATAGGTGATGGATAAGTATCCTAGAAGTGTAAGGGAGCGTGCATGAGACTTGCACATGCGCAGGACAAAGGGAGGTGTGCGCAGGTAGAGTGACAAATGAAACCGCCTCCCCCCAGAGTCGACACACTATTGAATTGTGCCAAATGGATGGCTCAGGTATCCCTGGTGAAAGCCATGGATCAAACAGGAGAAGGCAAGAGATGCTGTAGAATGTGCTGCATAAGGATGCAGCCAATTGCTTAAGCAAATAACACCGCTAATCAGGGCATGCTGGTGAAAATGTGTTAGAGGGGTAAGACCAGGAGGTAAAAGGTGAGGATACTAGATGGTATTGATACATTTTTTAGAAGATCGATGTAAGCATGGATTAAGTAAATTTTTTTATATCCTGGATATAGCTAGCCATACAAATGTTGACATTAATCATATATTGCCCCAATTAATTGGTTTAGGTGCCAAAGCCTTTTTGTCCAAGAGTTGGACTGGTACTAATTAGGAGGGAAAAGAGAATGAAAGTAGGCTTTTTAAAGGCACAAAAGAAGATTAGTTAAGTATAAAATCAGCTATAATTTTATTTAGGTACAAAAACTTTAAGATAATAGTAAAACACTGTTACAGAGTAACAAAGGAAGGTTCTTTAGGCACACCATATGTATCGATAAACAAAGTCACAAACTTGCGTATAAGTCATGAATCAAGGGACGGGGTCTCAACCGGAAACAAAAGAAGGGCTTTCTCAGGGGATACAGAGACCCTAGAACTACAATAAGGACAATTAAGAATCACATTAAAGAAGAATATATAAGTACCAATATTGATAATTGAAGGATAATAAATATAGTAAAAGCATGAACTTACTATACCTATAGTGTTGGAATTGCGCCAATTCAATAACAATAGAGTATCAATACATGGGTAACTCAATCACAAAAAACGTTTAGGTGCTGTGAAAGAGGAAAAGAATGTATAAGAAACATTAAACAAAATTGTTACGTTATAGTGAGAAAGATGGCTCAGTAAATTAAAAGGTTTTACTTTGGTATCTGTGATAAAAATGTGATGATGTATTCAGGGTTTATTGCTTCTTATAGTATAATATTAATGTAAATATAATAGGTAGATAATAATTAAATAATAAAATGTGTAGTGTAGTGAGGGAAAGGCTAGATTAATATTGAATAATGTGATACAATCACTAATAAACAGAGTTGTTTATAAACAGTGTTCTTAGAAAGGAGTCCAACAGTAGGGATGAGCGAGAAGGCCTCTGACAGTCTCTCAAAATTTCCTCGAACTTCTGATGGGTCCACAAAATTTGGGCAAACTGATTTTACGACTTTAAACATTAATAGCAAAGCCCCTTTACATGTTAGAAACACCAAATTTGCTAAGTATGTGTAGGAGAACAGTGGCAACAAGGAAAAATACAAAAATTCCAAAAGACCTTGTGGTTTTCCAGAAAATGGCTGGCAAAGTTACATCAGGCAAATAGGATTTTTACGTGATGGACAGCGTACAGAAGGCAGCATAAACATTGGAACATTGAGAAAGGGTGGTGCTACGTGTGAACTCATCCCACTAGCAGCAGTCTCTGCCGTAAGAGACAGAGCATGGGTCAGCGAGAGCAGTAGCAGTGTGTGGCCTCTGGTCAGCTATCGCCAGGGAGACCGCATTGGTAGGTGTCATGGAGAGCTGGGTGTAGTGTGTCGCCAATGCCACCCAGAAGTGTGTAAAACAATTTTTGTGAAAGGAGTACTGACAGGCGGCAGCAGCAGGAGGTGGTGGGCCCTGAGATGGAGCATGGACTGCAATGGTAACTGTGATCTAGAGCGGGGTGTAGTGCATCGTCAATGTCACCCAGAAGTGTGTAATACAATTTAAGTGAATGGAGTACTGACAGGAGGCAGCAACAGCAGGAGGAGAAGGTGGGGGGCCCTGATAAGGAGCAGGAACCGCATTGGTAACTGGCATCCAAAGCTGAGTGTAGTCCATCGTTAGAAATTTAACTGTACCAGTGTCACTGTCCCTTCTGTGACGGAAGTTTGAGGATCTGTCAGACAAGCTGCATGTGGGATTATCTGACAGTCTCTTTGTTTTTACTTGTTTCTGTGTTGTTGTTTGTAATGACCACTCCCCTTGTATCAGGTGCAGCTGCTGGTCATTACTGCTCCTCCATTTAGTCTGGCCTCACACTTCATGCTGTGCGGTTGATATTCACTGCTGGGTTGTGAAGAGCTGGAGTGTTGTGCCATCCTGAGTTCCTGTTTATATCTGCTAATAAGATAAGTTGCTTTACTTTTGGTCTTTTGGTGTTTTGTGGTTATTTAGTTGTTTACTAGGCCTCAGGGAGACACTGGGTCCTTTAAAGGGGAAGTAACCAGTAGTCTCAAACCAGACACTACTGCTAGGGCTATACAGGGCTAGTAGGCACTAGGTTCCTGTGTATGAGTATTCCCACTATCGGGGGATACTCATACGGTTAGGAGTTAGGGCTAGGTTAGGGTGTCTGCAAGGGGTGACCATTCCCTTTTCCCTAGTCATTTGAGGTCTAGTAGTGAGTAATACCTTTCTGTTTCCCTCCCCTCCCTGTTATTCGTGACAACCAGGCAGTCTCCTTTGGTAAATAGGAACAGGTATCAAACTCTAAAATATCTGTATTGGGGCTCCCCGATGTTTGCAATCCCGCCTAACTCACACAGCTGAAGCTGCAGAAAGCTGACATTTATTTGCATGAATTTCATTACAATTTCTATATGGAGTCCACTTCTGGTGAACGTTTTCTGAGCTGTATTATTGGGAAGACAATCAAAATTACAACCATTATTGGAAGATTTTAAGGAGTTTTACTTGGTGTTCATGCAGATCCTACTGTTCTCCTGAATTAAGTCAAGGATTTGAAGACTGGTGAAGCTGTGCGAGGAGCAGGGCTGTTTTTTTGGGCAAAATATTCTAAATGTGGAACTAGTTCATGTGCCATTGATTGTCCCCTTTCTGATCACTCATGTGCCATTGATTGTCCCCTTTCTGATCACTCATGTGCCATTGATTGTCCCCTTCTGATCACTGACTCGCCGGGTAACAGACTCTGTTAGGGCAGGGATCAGCAGCTTGCTTGTCCTTTGAAGTTACTTTCAGTTTCCCTCTGCACTGCAGCCAGCATCGAGGAGTCACACAGAGGCACACAGTATCAGGAATCGGAGGATGTTTTATTTGAGGGGGGTGCTTTATTTTAATTGTTTAAGCAAAAATCGGGGGGTGGCTTATTTGATGGGGATGCCTTATCATCGAGGAAACACGGTAAATACCAAGAGGTATCAGACTGAAATATCTGTATTTTTTAAAGAGTAGGACAAATTTTTCTTTAGCAAAATGGCAGTATCAAGGACTGAAATATCTGTATTTGTTTTAGAGCAGGACAAATATTTTTTCTTCAGCAAAATGGCTTTTTTTTGCTAAATAGCAAGAGGTATCAGACTGAAATATCTGTATATCTGTATCAGATATACAGAAGGCTCCTAACCTGTCCCAGTTACAATCCACGTCTCTCCCTGGCTCTATCCCTCACCCAGAACGCAAGATGGAGTGGCTAACCCCTCCCTCCTTCCCTGTATATATGCCTGTGCTCAGATCTTTCCTGATTTTGCTTCTGGGCCTTGCTGTGCATCCTGGGAGCAAATAATTTGGTCCCAGCTGCGCCATTCCCGCTAGAAATAGTTGCCTTTCCCACCCCTGCTTTTTCCTTCGTTTTTTGGCAAGAACACAACCTCATGGCATGGCTTAAATGTTCGGTAAGCAAGAAAGGCCCAAGATTCGTCGTAAGATCAAACTTACAAGTCTCGTTCGCTCATCCCTATCCACCAGATCATTGGCATTTGTAGTGATAGAGTTGACTCCAGAAGCAATAGGTTGCCCACTAGGGTTAGTGAGGTTTTTGTGTATCTTGGTAGGTAGGTAGGGCATAGAATGCTGGTATCAGAGGAAATTACACCCATAGGTAATCTTTAGTTTTTTGTCTAAAGAATTCATAATATAGATATTCCATATTATTGTGAAAAACTCTTTTTTGAATTTTTCCACTTTGTTCAAAGTGATTGGTTGGTACCAATCTTTTTTTAATAAGGATCTGAAGGCAGTTGGACTTATAATGTGATATGTTTAGGACTACCACATTATCTCTCCTGTCAGAGGGTTTAATGATGATATTATTATTTGTCTTTAATGTTTTTATTGCCCAAGTTTTTTCAGCTGTAAAATTGGGAGTATGATACCCCTGTTGTATTTGGGTTTGTAGAATTTCTTGTGTGACCAAGTCCACAAACATCTGAACTCGAGGGTGACTGCTTATTTAGAATGTAGATTTTGGCTTCCTATATAAAGGTTCCTCTTGATGGCAGAGATCAATTGTAGAATCTGGTAATGGTTCTAAGGAAGTTTTCTCCTTCCTTGTGAGAACTTGAATCAGATCTTACATCTTACAAAATCTTGAGCATTATATTGCATACATTCATGAGGTATTTGTGAGGTTGTTTCAGCAGGGCATTTATCAAACATTGATTTTAGAATCAGGTTCCTAACCATTATTGTTGGAAAATACTTGAATATGTTTTCCTCTTTGATTGATTGTTTATGCTATTGAAAACTAATACAATCTAATTTTTGCCGAAAAAAAACCCAGCTTTCCTCATCTCTAATATGTTTTTTCTTATAACTTTGGGGCCGACAACCATACCCTAATTACTAGCAGAAGGGTGTAACACATTTTTTTAATCTCCTTGAAAAAAATATCTATTCACAGTTACTTGCACTAAAATGGAATGTCAGTCCTCCTTGACGGCACTGGTTGTGTCAGCTTGCATCCTGATCTTCCTCTTTCTGTCCACAGCCCTCTCTTACTGCTCAGGCATCATCACATGGCGTGAAAAAAAAAAAGAACTAAACTTGCTGACCAGTTAGAGAAGTGAGAGTGGTTCTAAACCACTCCTACTGTTCTGATTGGTCAAAAAGTTCAGTGCTTTTTAATTTTTTTTTTTTTGGCTGATAATGTAAATCTTCCATGAGCTCCTGCAGTCTCTTTTTCACTGACCCGGCCCTAAGGAACCCAAGAGGAAGTCACAGGGGATATTTTTTTACGTCTTAAGAGGTTTTAATAAAAATAAAACCCAGATAGATCAGTATAAATTGGGCTTATATCATCCATAAACCCAAGTTGTAAATGTCAGTTTAGGTCTGCATTAAGTTAGGGCGTGCCATCTGCACATTGGCTTCTATCTTTCATTAATGAGAGAAGTGGTGGCTATTTAATTTTTTATTTAAATAATTTGAACCACATGGAGTTTTCTATAAAGCTTTTCCTTGCATCATATATCTTGCTTTGTTTGGAAAAACTGCTAGGGTAATATATATTACCATTTAGTTTATCCGGAGTCTTTTAAAAAATGATCATATGTTAGCAAGCTGACTGACCTAGCTTTGCCTTAGTATTTTTGAGCCTGATTATTTATTAAAATACCCATGAAAGAACATGAAAGTACTTTTATGTGAACAAACAAGATCACAATGACATGGAATGAAATTTGTTCTATTACACAATTTGCTTTTTGTAAAGCAAATACACTTGAACAATTGCTATCACAATTTTTTGAGTCACACAGATTATTGCATTAAAAGCAATTATTAATGTTGATACATAGCCTTAATTCAAAAAGTTAGAACCACCTATCAAAGTTCTACATTACTGTCACCTGGCTGTTTTTGGTGTTTCCTCCTATCTTTACATGACTGAGCTCCACCGATTGTCTTCTCTATCATATACCTAATTAAAACATTTGGCAGAGATACCTACTCACAATGGCAAAAAAATGGCCAAAAAATAATAAGGTGGAATACTAGCAAACATTTAAATTGTCAATGAAACCAGATAAATACATGATGATGTTTTCAGATTCTGGTCTGCACATATTAAAGAAAGATACAAATAAAGTGCAATGTGCTTACAGAATTCTGATATTGTGAATGTCAACATTTATCTGTTTTTCTAAATACCAATAATATTTTTTTGATTTAAAAAGGAACAATCCTTTTTAAACCTTTTTCTACTTGGCTGCATTTGAGAATAATTCCACTAGACACCTTGCTGCTGGGCAGGGCAAGTAAGAATGTCGCACATGGTATAGTCCAAGCAGTTCTTTGTGCGCTAAAATTTCTAGCAATGACAGGGTCACTGATCACTGTTATAAGGTTATTTAAAATCCTTATCTTTAATAAATATGTCCACATAAAGAAAGACAACATATAGGATCAGTGCTTTTTATACAATTAGCTTCTGATTGACCCTACAAAAATCTGTTTGTTCAGTGTCTGTCTTCTGCCAAAAAAATAAAATCATGTACAATACAAAGAACTGTTTGGGAAGCAAGTTTATTAGCGGAAGTATCTCTTCATGTGGCTTAGAAAGTAATATCATTCCCATGAAACACTGAATGACCTAAAGAAAGGATTTTCCCCTGGAACATTAAATGTAGACTTTTATTATTAAAAATATCAAATAAAGATACACTAATAAACTAAATATTGAGTGTAAGCTAACCAATTTGCTGTAGGGAGAGAGCAAAAAAAGGTTCTTGAGGAGGTACAGAGATTTGTGCTTTATCTAATCTGCCACAATAATAAATACTTTGCCCTATTTATTGTCACTAACAAACTGCACAATCACAACTCCTATATGTATAATAATTATATTATTTATTCATATGACTTTGCCCAGGGCTTTGTTACAAACATATAAGTAAATGGTCCACAAAGGAAACCAAAACTGTATTTGTTTCTATGGCTTTCCCATTTCTGAATATTATATGTATTTTTCATTTTTATGACTAGTGAATTAATCCTCCTATAGGTAACATTTTATCACCTGATAAAACCACTTTGGCTATGAAATGTGTTGAGAAGACATCTGTCTTAATATATAGGTACTTTTCTGGAAGGTGACTATCTATAGAAAAATTCTGATGTGGAAACAAGATGGGTTTTATGTGTTTTATAATGAATAATAAACTACATGATTAAACTACTGTTGTAGCCTTGTATGTGGCCAACCCACTACAATGTAACATCACCTCCACTTGCAATATGATGTGTGACGGGGTGTCATAAGGCTTGACTGGAAAAGTGTGTGATGGTGCTTATATCACATCTAGGTTTAGGAATTTTTATGAATAAAATGCTTCCTGAAATATAGGCTAGTTTTCCATAGTGATGTTCGAGAAACTCCTCCTGGTTGGAAAACAATGGAGAGGGTCAGTCCCTCTGAAACTGCAGCTGAGAGATCACTGGGGCAACATACTTGTTGGCGTTGTTGGAAATCAGGTTATGTGGCAGCTAATTGTCCCCTTGCTGTTTCTCTAATAGAGAGTGACATAGCCCTTGGCATGTCCTTCTTTGCCCACTCAACATATCTCTCCACACCTGATGTTCACATGCTTACAGTTAAGGTGGGGGAGAATACTTTCCAGGCCCTACTTAACTCTGTCTGGTCACCCTGGATTATGCCACTATACTTAACCCTAAACAAGAGAGGGGACAACTTATTGCTCTTCAGTGTACACATGGAGATGTCAAGAACTACCCGACAGCACTTGTTACAATTAGGACTGGCCAGGGGACTGCCTCTCATGTTGTGGGCATGTCAGCTGTCCTAGTGTACAGTGGTGTCTTGGCCTGGGATTTTCCCCTGTTCTGAAAGTTGTGGGGGGAAAAGCATCCAGCCTTCAATGAGGATTCCCCTAGAGACAGCTGTTAGGTGCCAGAGTCAAAAATTAAGGTGTATCAAGGGGGAAGTATTTGTGGGACTACAAGTGTCAGGAAGGGTTTAAGAACAACATACAACACTCAGGTACTGCCTAAATAAAAGTTAGTACTTATCTTTATTGGACGCGTACAATGGTCCAAAACAGCAATAGTTCTAGCAGCAAGATCATTTAACTCGGGTTACCCAGGGGGAGCCCGTTATCACATAAACTAACTGGGAAGAGTCAGGCAGGGAAAAGCTAAGCTGGCATTACTTTACACATATCCAGAAAATGTCAGCATCGGCACTCTGCATTATACACTGATCTTAACGAATCAAATTGTTACACGACCATTGCTAGCTCACTTTGATCATACCTCCTTGGTACATTATAATGTGAAAAAAACCTGCAATTGTTAGTATGCGATTATATTTTGTATATAGCTGCTTTCTTTCTTATGTCCTATTGTGCATAACAGCCATAACTTTCTTCTTATCAGGTCACTCTGTAGGAGGGAGGACACAAGATGCTTACAGGGGCACAGACCAGACAGTTTACACAACTCCACCTGTAAATCCACAATAGGTTTATTCAGGATTTCATGTTTTTTGTATTTAACTTGCTAAAAAAGATTAACTCTTCCATGGCTCTCTGGTGGAATATTCAGAAAGCCTCGCCATTGCTGCTACATATAGACACTGAAGCCCTAGCTGTATAAATAGCACCCTTAGAACTGGACAGTTCCTCTTTGATGGTGTTTGCAGGGGACCCCAAGGAGCCTCTGGAGACACAAAAAGAGCCTCCTGCCTGACTTGAAGTACACTTGATACTTGATAGCTTGGTGCTAGTTAAATGAGTCTGCCCTGGCTCAGGCTAGGGAGAATGAGCCAGTGATAAATGGGGTACCAAAGTTGTAGGGTGGCAGAAACAGTTACCCCCTACTTTGGCTATGTACACACATCAGATGATTCTTGTCCGAAAATCACCTGAGGGCTGATATACCACTAGAATATGGCGTGTGTACAACGCTCGTTGTTCACTCTCCGGACGACCGTCCCGGAGAATCCACAGATGAGGAACGATCATAATTTTAGTGAAGGGAAGAGAGCGCAGCAGGGTGCTGCTCCATCATTCTCCATTCTTTCCTCTCTATAGAGCAGTTTTGTTTGTACAGCGCTCGTTTATGCATCGTGCAGTCATTTGTCATTGGAAAGTATTGTGAAGGATCCTTTTCAATAAAAATGATTGCACACGTGTATGTAACGTTTGCTATAAATATGGACCTCCTTTATTGTGTAGACACTTTGAATGGGGAAAGAGTCAAACAGATGGTGATGCCTCACTTACACTGCAGGGTTATTTTTGACTTGGCATACAGGCACGAATTTGAGGGTCACCAAGCTGTGTAAAAAACATAGCAGTGGATCCTGCAGAGGTTCTGTTGGCCTGGGGTGTTTGCAGATGTTAAAAATGATTACAGGCTGTGCCATGAATGTCAGTTGACATCTCCTGTACCCCACTACCAAGGCCCCTTGGTGCCTCTGCCTATCATTGAGGTACCCTTTGAAAGGATTGCAATGGATCTAGTAGGGAATTATATGGTAAGGTATTACCAGAGGTTTATCCCCAGCTTGCCAGCATAGCAGTTACTTTAACTGACCTTGCCAAAGAAAATGCTCAAGCAGATTTGCCTTCTGTAAACTTAAGGAAGTGTTATGTAGGAGTCCAGTCCTGGTGCACCAGACTTTAAAAAAGATTTTGTAGTCCAAACAGATGCTTCAAATGTGGTTAAGGGTGGTGTCCTATCACAAGTAGTGCAGGGGGAGGAACATTCAGTGGTCTATCGGAGCCAAAAGATACCCCTGGCCAAAATATAGTATCATAGAGCCGAGCATCTCACCAATAAGTGGGCCCTTAAAACTCTAAGGTATTACTTGCTCAGCTGTCAGATTCATTTGGTGACAGAATACTCCCTATTGACCTGGATGGCACAGACAAGTAATAATAATGCACAGGTGACCTGTTGGTTTCTCTTCCTGCAGGACTACAATTTTTCTCTTGAACACAGAGCTGGAAGACTGCAGGGCAATGCTAATGCCCTCTCCAGGACAAACTGTTTAATTGCAGAAAGTGTCCAACCCCATGGGCTCAAACAGAAGGGGGAGGTATGTGACTGGAGGCTGCAAAGGAGTAGTGTGGGGTTTGCAATATTATCCCCATACTAGCTCATAGATCTTTAATACCTATGTTTTATTACCTTTAGGTGTTTCTTAAGGTGACAGTAACTTTTGTTACTCTCTTATCTACATAAAAGTCAAAACAAACAAAAAACAAGTTTCAATTCAATTCTGTCACATGACAATTATACATTTGCTTGGCAGCTTATCATTTGGAGAAAACTGCTAATAAATATTGGATAGTATCGGACGTCTAAAATTTTCTGTAACATCATTGCCTTGGAGTTAAATTAGTTATTTTATATTTCCCTACAAATTTATTAACATAATTAAGCATTCAAGTGCAGTTTGTAACCAAGACAACTAATAATCTAACAAGGCAAACAAAATGGATTGTGAGTGTTCTGACTCATTTCTAATATGTCACTAAGACCCATAGGTCTCTACCTCTTCTCTGAAAGCAGATGGCAGTGACCCTCTTTGCCTTTGGCTAAACTGTCCTAGCATTCTATTAAATGATGTTTACAATTACCCACAAGAGTATTTTTTTTATTAATAGCAAATCAAGACCCCCCCCCCCCCCCCATACCTGTATTCTGCTAATAAACAAATACTTGGATGTGACATCTGCTTCATCTAATGTATGTTTCTATTCTCTTACATCCACCTGCCTGAAAATCAGCCTCTGGCATGTCCCAGCTGTGTCTGCCTTCACATCTGTCATCTAGTCTGCAGTGTGCTTGGCATTTAAAACAGATTGTTAATTTAGTGAAGCAGATAATTGTCTCTTTCTATTGTTCCTTTCTTCTAGATGAAAAAGCCTTCTAGTGTCTGCAACAACTTTGTTGTAGTAAATGATGTTCCAATATAGTAGTAATGTTTTTTAGAAAACCAAAAAATAAATAGCTTTGAACGTTGAACAAGTAAAAAGTCTTATTAACACTTATAATATAAATATGCAACCTGAATCATAATTTGCATTACGTACAAAGTAAGGCATGAACAATAAAATTAAATGTAGTGAGGACAGGGATAAACCTTGCCACGCACCATTCACCAATGTACTTGAATCTAGTTTGAATTATTTTTTATTAAAACCTGGAGTGAGTAAGATTGCAGAAATCTATTATTCATGAAATGCAATAATCATATTATTACCAGATCTACATACAATACGTGGACTTCTACCAGGCCAATCTACCTGATCAAATGTGTTCTCTGCATCAGCAGATGCCAATACCAAGAAAGCGGCCTATGATATAGATTGGATGAATAACTTGTCCGTTTGCACTGATGGGGAAAACCAACTTGGTCTGGTTGAATGATTGATAAGGTTGGGGGTCAGTTGAGTGGCTAAAATTTTATATAAAGGTCACAATTAGCAATGGGTCAATAACTATAGCATTGTGAAATGTGTATATATATATATATATATATATATATATATATATATATATATATAGGGTTTAGGAATTATTTAACATGTGATCTAAGTTTATCAGGTAGTATGTTGTAATCATTGGTGATGCAGTTGTAGGCTTCAACAGTATTCAACATAAAAGAGTGTAAGGGCATCTGGGCTTGGTGCTTTCTCTGTGTAAAATGTAAATTACCCGCTCTGCTTCAGAGGGTAGAACTGAACAGCTTTAATTTTCCAAGTAGGAGTTGTTGTGTAAAAAGAGATGATCAAAAATAATGTATGAGAGAATGACAAAAACAAATATAGACAGGAAAAATTTAATTAAGGATGTATTTCCCTCCCTGTGATATACTATAATGTAGTGAGAAAAGACAACATCCAAACAGCATTGCTGAGAGGGCAACTTTACAACCAGGGGCAGAAACAACAGCCTGAAATGTCAGACCATTGTAACAAGCACATTCACTATCACAATATAGAGGTCCAGATGCTTTAAGGCAGGAATCTTAGTTTTTAAACTGGACCAGAATTCGGAACGTTCTTTCAGCCGGGAGGCTCTTCTACGCAGTCAGAGGGGAAACAAGATGGCACCGTGGACGGAACTTCTGGCAGCCTCTGTTCCCTCTCAACCACGGGTAAGTCCTACGCAGCAGTCACTCGATCACAGCAGACCTGGGAACCTGCTATCCCAACTTTTCCTGCCTCCCAGCTCCCCCTCCTGCCACTACAGCTACAATCCAAACTCACACAGCCTGGGATATTGAGAATCATCTAAAGGCTTTGACTACTGAGGAGGATTTAGAGAGTAAGGTGCTCCAAATGCAACCCACATAAAAAGCTGAAATGTCTGAGCTTAAGAGATTTGGGGAGCAGGATGGAAGATATAGAAAGTACTACAGAGGAATTGAGAGGCTGTCCTGGAGGTCATCCCGGAGGCCATTGGTACTAACGAGTTGTTGCCTGCAGAGACTGCTAACTTTAATGATCTCCTTCAAAAACCAAAAGATCATTTTATAGGAATGGACAGAATTCATAGGGCCATAGGCCTGAAAAATCAAGACCTCGCAACATTCTCTGTAGACGGTACTCCTATTGCCTCAAGGAGGGCATAATGCGTATCGCCCGCTCTCAAGCGGCCATCTTGTTTAATGGTCAACGAACCTCTCTTAACCCTGAGGTTCTGGAAACCCTTGTTGACCTGCAAGGTTGTTACATATTCTTGACCATTAGTTACAAAACGAGTATACCCTCTAGTTAACCTTTATGCTCCCAACTATGACCTACATAGCCACTTTGTTGGAGCGCTATGGACACCCAAATATGATCATAGGAAGTGATTTCAACACCCCTTTTGTACTTTGAAGTAATACCTCCTCTGGGAGATCCGGAGTTTCAATTGCGTGTCTTTCTAAGATCAAAAGTTTATGGCAAAATGTGTTGTAGATATCTGGCGTATTGTGCACCCCACTGGGAGGCACTATCATTTCTGCTCTTATGCACGCAACTCCTACAGTCGTATTGATTACTTTTTAATTGGGCAAGCCCTCATTGATGATCGACCCTAATCCCCTATGGGACTAAAGGTATGATCTGATTACACCCCGTTTTTTTTGGAGCTGGCCCGCTCCTCTACTCCAGCTACTAGATGTTCCTGGAGGTTTAATGACTCTCTGGAGACTGGCTTTCCAATCATAAAGCCCGCTAATGCTAAGGCTCTGGATACCCCATCAAGTCTGAGGAATTCCTCTGAGGCATAAAGCAATTGAAATCCAAAAAATGTCCGGGTCCTGCTGGTTTCACGCTTCGCTTTTTAAAAACCTTTGCAACCCCCTTAGTTTCCCTTTTAACCAACACGTTCAATGCGGTGGACATTGAACACCCGTTCCCTCCGAATATGTTGCTGGCCAACATAGCGGTGATCCCATAACCAGGGAAAGACTCGACATCCTGTGGTAACTACCGCCCTATCTCACTGCTTAATGTTGATGTCAAGCTTTACGCATCCCTGATTCACTATGACCAGGTGGGTTTTGTTCCAAGCCGGGAGACCAGGAACAATATAGTACTAGGACCCTCCACCTTATAGCCTATGTACAGAGACAAAGGATCCCCTCCTGCTTTATAGTCAATGATGCTGGGAAGGCCTTTGATATGGATAGCTGGGCCTTTCTAGACCTCACCTTTCAACAGATTAGATTGGGTGAGGACTTCTGTTATGGCCCTTTATGCTGCCCCAGCTGCAAAAGTTTTGTTTTATGGCACACAGTCAGAAACTTTCCTATTCACAATGGTACTGGACAAAGGTGTCCATTATCCCCACTTCTCTTTGCGTTGGTGTTGGAACACCTCGCAATGGCAATTCGTTCCAACCCTTTCATCCACATAATAGAAACCCCCTCCTACCATCATAAATTAGCTTCTCTACGTTACCCAACCACAAATTCCCTCCATTTTCTCAGAAATGCAGAGATTGGGTCTCAATAGAAATTTTAAAGTAAACCTACGCAAAACTGAAGCTCTCAATGTGACCCTGCCCAAAAATCTGGCCCTCGAGATATCCTCAAATTTTCCCTTTAAATGGTGTCCTTCCCACATGACTTATTTGGGCATGTCAATTTCTTCCGATCTTACCAAGCTATACCAGCTTAATTATATCCCCTTATCTAAAAAAATCACCAAAGATATTGACAATTGGAGCAATCCTACTTGTTCCTGGTTTGGTAGGATGCATGTATTGAAAATTGACTCCCTACTTAAACTCCTATATGTTTTCTCCACTATTGCCATTTGCCCACCCAAATCGTTTTTTTATGCACTCTGCTCAATGTCCATCTAATTTGTGTGCAATGGGAATAGGCTGAGAATAAAGCACATCTCTATAGAAACAAACAGGTTAGGGGCATGGGACTACTTCACTTTGAGCTCTACCACATTGCTACCACACTCACTAGAGTACTCGAAAGGCAGGTTATGCCCAAGGACAAGCCCTCTATCCTAGTCGAGCAAGGGTTACCCCCTATAAACCTAAGAGCTGTGGTTTGGATCTCCCCAACATATAACACCGCTTTTTGACAACTCTCTTTTCCCGGTAGGGACACACATGATCTCCATTGCGGGCTTTACAAGGGAATTCTGGCCTCAGGTCAGACATTTTATGAATCCAGTTACAGGGACAGTTATCCCAGCATACCTTATGATTGGGAATGCTAAATACTGGCTCATGAACCTGCAAATTGAATGCCCTTTGCAAATCCTTACACTTTTTGCCCTCCACTCGTAAACCGTTGACAGCTCTTCACCCTCTGTGAACCTCCTAGGCATCTAGTTTCTATATTGTATAACTAACTTATTGGATACTTTGACAAGAACATACCTAGGTATATTTCTGAATGGCGCCTGGGCACACAAACCACAGCCAACTCCAAGAATCCTTTTATCAAGCTTTATTGTTGTCATAAAACAAGACAAGGGTTTTTTACAGATGATCAGTCTGATAAGCGTAGTACAGAAGGGTAAGGCAAAGGCAGGTCAGGAACAATCTGAGGTCAGGGCAGGTGGCAGGCAAGAGTAGTCACAAACAATCCAAGGTCAGGGCAGGAGTTCAGACAGAATCAGGTATCAGACCGGGTTGCTATTAACGACAACAGGTTAATATGAACCAACACAGAGAACGCACCCAAGCACACTGTACACACAGAGGCTTATAGCGGGCAATGGTGTTCAGGACAGGTTCTCCTTAAAATAGCCAAGGTGCCCAATGACCCTGCGCCACCTGGCGCCATATGATTGGAGGATAACTGAATCCCCTGCAGCCGATTGGCCGCAGTGAATTCAAACTATGTCCCGCCCCGCGGCGAGGCAGCCGATTGCCTCGCCCCTGGGGGTACAAGAGGCACGCGTGGTAGCGCGTGCAGTTCTTCCCACAGCACCCATGGGACGTGCCCTACTTTGCACATCCACAGGAGTGCTGAGAACAAGACTTTCTCTGGTAATGTCCATAGGGATGCTGGGGATGGTGTCTGGCTAAACAGTAGTTTGGCTGGAACGGATCCCTCCGCCTGCAGGGAGAGACACGCTGCGAGCAGGGCAGCAGCCTTGGCCACGCTGCCTGCTGCAGCGGCATCTCCCTCTGCGGCTGTGTGTTTCCCAGGGACACCGCAGGCTCGCTGGAAAGGTAAGTTCCTTACTCTAACTGCTTTCAAATTGACATACAAGTCTTCTTTATGTGGGTAGAAGCAGGTAAAGAACTATAAAATTTGGCACCTAGCACTTGCTGGAGATGTGGCACAAGAGAGGGTACATATCTATATATTTGGTGGTCCTGTCCTTACCTACAACTGTTCTGGAAGGAGATCTTCTTTATTTGCTATGAACTGTACGGCCCCCCATACAATTTGACCCCAGAGCTGGGTTTGCTCTCAATTTTACCAGATCCCCATGGCTCTTATAGAAAAACGGTGCTCTGCCATTTACTAGCGACAACTTATTCCTCTGGAAATAAACAGTCCCACCCTCGGTGGCACATTGGGTTACGCAAGTAAATGCTATTATGAAAATGGAGAAAATCAGAGTTTGACAACGACCAAAGAGATAAATTTATAGCTTGTTGGACATGTTGGGAAGAATATAGTACCACTAATGCCCTGAAGAGTCACCTCAGCCCCCCTCCATAATCGACTTAAGCTTTCATGAGTTCACCACTTCTGCATGGTTTGGTTGCCCACAATTCCTTCCCTCCCATGATTCCCCCCCTCCACAGTTCTTCCCTCACGCCTGACCCCCCTAGATACAGATGTCCATGAAAATGTTCACATTTCACTCCTGAACCCTTTCCCCCCTCCGCTTTTATGTACAATTACTGTTGCATGGATTGATAACGGTTTTATTTGCACTGAACCCTGGTTTATTGTTGCCTACCGTAACATATGGTGCTAATTGTTGTTTATTGGGATGTTCTCTTCTACCTTGCTGTAATTTGAATGTACTTTTTTATTGTATTGAACTTTTCTAAACTTTCCTAAAAAAAATATATTGACCCTAAAATATATGGCTAAACCTCCAGGGTTTCCTTACACTGCAGCATGTTAGGTGGACAACAAGACTGATTCTGATATTTACCAACAGGTAAGTATATAAATGAAAGTCAGAAGAATGAGTCCAACAGCACAGTTGAACAGCACCTTCCAACTGTCCTTGCCTTATAATGCAAGGAGGATTAAAGTTTATAAGCAGTCAAGGAAGTAGGTCAAATATATACCCCAAACTCTTGAAAGTTGTGAGACAGAAATGAAAGAATAAACCTAGGCAGGAAACCTTGGGGAGCTTTAATAAATCAGGCCCATTATGTTTAGATAGCCAATGAATGCTCCTAAGTTGAATGCAGATCTGTAGAGTACTATACTACCTCAGCAAATGTTTTTTCATTTATTATATGTAATAATTCAATTTTATTAATAATGATATAAATATTAATAATAGCTACAAAGTTTTTTGCACAACATTTTGTATTGAACTATTGAACTTCAATAAAACTAAAAATTATTTTTTCAGTGAAAACTTAATGTAGTGAGACAATAATGAATTAAATTACACGCTACTTTGTAAGCCCTTGCTGTGCTACAGAACTACATCACCATCAACTGCTTTCACATTTATATTCTTATTAATTCTAAGTACATTAATATTTATAATATTGCTATAATACTAGCTTTAATGAATGTTTTTGCATCAAAAGTAAGCTTCTAATATTTTCTACCTGGGAACCTCTTCAGAGCTTATAATCATGGCAAGCTTGTGTGAAAGGAGCAGGTTTTCTGTAGTCCAGCAGAAGAGAGTTCAGGATAGGCAGAAAACAATGTTTGGAATTTTGTACAGCAGAGGCAACATTGTCAAACAGCTACATACGTTAGAGGCATGCTGGATTCCTGTTTGGATTTACAGGCATTTTACTGTATTGCAAAGACTGTATTGCAAAGACTGTATTTCAAAGGAAATGTGCATGTTTTTTTTCCAGACAGAACACAGAACACTTAAAATTTTCATTTGTAAAAAAAAAGGCAGACAAAATACATTTGTTGTAAATACAAATACTTTAGACTATATTAAATACAATTATCCCAAAAACTGTAGCTAAACAATGTATTTATTATGTTTTACAATGAATATATGTTAGCTGTTTGCTTACTTTGAGAACATGACAGTAAATCAATGTCCAACAAATATGAACATATAAAATACTTTTAAATGCAAATGCTGTACATTGTGGCCATTGCAGACACTATAACTATTTTTTTAAAAAGTACTTTATGTTAGATGTTGCTATAATTCACTCTTATCACTGGAGTATTTATAGAAAAAAATGCTATTGTGCTTGTATTTCCAAGGTCATTCTAACAAAACAGTGAATTAATGTTAACATGCACAATTCTAGAAATATGTGACTTTGGAGAATGACCTACCTATTCTAACTACATAGGCAAACAGATAAATATTATTTATAAAAATGACTCTAGCTAAAAATGTTATAGCTCATTGCCTAGCTCAATGCAGTAACATGGCAACCTTGAGCAGTAATAGGCCCAGATTTGCACTCCAACAGGTCTGGCAATTTCTAGACACCTGCAGAAAAAAAATTTTTGCCCACTATTGTTATTTCATGAACATTAAAGAAATAATGAAATATTACTGATTTAGTGTGTATAGAAAATGTATGTTTTGTGTAAATCTGCGGGCTGGAATCCTTAGGTTTTCAAGGCTGCTTCCTATTATTATTGGTATAGTACCACTGTATGGCATTAATGAAAGTAACAGCAGCATGTTCTGAACTAAACACATTTTATACAATTGAAAGTAGAACTATGTGGGGATACATGTTAAAATAATATATGTAGGTATGTACTTTAAAAAAAGGCCTTCTGATTATAGTGAATTTTGTGTTGACGTGCAACACAGTCTACCACTTTGAAGAAGCCAAAAAGAAGTTATTGACCCTGATATATTAAAGTGTACCTAAACTCAACATTTTTACTTTACATAGACAGGTAATCAACCCTTTTTATATACTGTAAAAAAAGCTCTGCAAGACTGGAGAGGATACACTTTCTTCAGTGAAGCTGGGTGATCTAGCAAACCTGGAATGGATCTGGTCTATGATTCAAAACATTTGGTAGCAAATAGCAAATGACTTTGAAGAAATCCGTTCCAGGTTTGCTGGACCACCCAGCTTCACTGATAAAAGTGTATCCTCTTCTGCCCTGCAGGGGAATTCATAAATGAGGTCCATTAGAAAACTACTGTCAATAATTTTACAAGAGATATTGGAAAAAAAAGAGTAGAAGAGGCTTTTTTGAGCCAACACCTAGGTTCAAATGTGCTTTACTGACATGTGAATAATTCTTAATATACTGTGCTTTACACAAATCATCTGTGCTATGAACATCCTCATAAACAAATTTTTCAATACCAATTGTACAATATTCTTTATGGGCTTGTGCGCTTTTGTCTCTTTATCCCGATGCGTTTCACCACTTGGCTTTTTCAGGCGGTTTAGTTGGAGACTTATACTGAACAATACAATGAAAGGATTCAGTCATACAGGGAAAATGGTCATGAGCATTAAACAAGGTAACATGTTTAGCATATTTAACAAAATAGACTATATGCCAGATAACAAATGATTATTTTGTGATACACATATTAAAACAATTTTAGGGTCAAATCAAAATATTAGATCTGTCATAGTCCATGGGCAGATTTATTTAGCAAGGTGAATGAAAAAAAAGATTCATACAGTCTAATACATGTTTTGAAATGTAACGTTGGTATGGTTACAAATGTATTCAAATTTATGATGTGAAGATTGAAAGAAGTGATTGAAAGATATGGGCACTGGATGGATGGTGATAAAAATATATCTGCAAGAATATATGAATAATAAATGAAGATAGGTATATGTTGTACAGTAATTTAATCTAAGTATAACAAGGGAATTGAAAATTTTGGGTACTTACAGATAGTGCTGGAGGGATGAGTTAGATTACCTGATTTTTAAGCTCATAATGGAGAGGAAGAGAATAATTGCGAGAATTTTTACTCCAAGATTATAGGTTATGGACTTAGGTGTTAATGAGGAAAAAAAATAAAAATAAAATGAGATATAAGTATGTGTTAATGTATATAGCACTGTGTTGGTGTGTGTGATAGTGTGATAAATTGACTGTATGTTATAGTAAATCAACTTAGTATAAATTATTATATTAGATAACAGGTTATAGAGAACAGCATAATAAGGAGGCTGCTAATAATACCATGTTGTGGGTTATGAAAGGCAACATAATATCCAATCTTGAGTGAGATCCAAATATTGCACTGTATCAATCACAGACTATGAGAGATGTTAATATAACTTAACACTTCGCGTAGGCCTCCACAACATACCTGATATTTTTATTTCTCTTTTTATTTACACCACGCTTCAAACTTTAAACATTATTAATTATTATTAATATTATTATTAATAAACAGGATTTATATAGCGCCAACATATTACGCAGCGCTGTACAATAAATAGGGATTGCAAATGACAGACTAATACAGACAGTGATACAGGAGGAGAGGAGAGTGGTTGAGGAGGAGTTACCATTGAAAGAAACTTGAAAGGAGCGGTCAGACAGATAGGAAGCAAACCAAGAGAGAGCAGTGTCACAGATACATGGTTCCCAAATATGGATACTAAAAAGGTCTTTAAAACAAGTTTCTAATTTGAAGGTCTGCCTCTGTAGCAGTTTTGTCATACAAAAAAAAAAGTACAAGATTTTAGGACAAAAGGTCTTGTCACTGCGTTCAGAACTCTCTGTTAACTTTTGTTTGCTGTGGAGCCTGTCTAATTTTCTTTCTTTGTAACAACAAATAATGGTACAGCAGGAAAGCTACTACACCAGTCACTTTTAGAAAGACATATAACAAAAAACTACATCCTATGCAGAGTAATATATGCACAGCAGTGGGGGATTTATTTTGTTACTTTTGTCTTGGAATAATTTCTACCCCCTTTGGCTTTTACAAGGGCACAAATTGTATAAGACTATTATTAGACTATAGCAATAGTATGGGTTGTGAAAAAATAAAAAATGCTTGAAACACATGTGATCGAATATTATTTGCATAAGAGGGAAAGAAAATAAGACGAGGTATTTTGTTTTTTTCAATAAATAATATTTATACCAGATTTTAGACATTCATTAGAAAATAGGTGGACCCCTGGGAGATCCTCCAAAGCACCATGAACATATTTTTGTGAATGTTATGAGAGGTAAAAGATCTTGGGGGTCATTTCACAATAACTAGCACATGGTTCCTTATTCTTTACAATTTCCTTATTCCTTATTCCTTGTTCCTTATTCTTTACAAGCTTCTGCATGGAGATAATTGTAAGGTTCCAAGGGTGTCTGTTGAGAAGATTATGACAAGCAGTAATGTTTATAAAAAAGAACTCTACACAATTTAAGGGCCTCATTTAATGGCAGTCTTAAATATCTTAAACTTTGCTGTAAGGTAGATTTAGGTGGGAGTGAATGTATATCCAACACAGTTGAAATGTTTAATTGTCTCCAGTGTAAAATTTTTGAGCACAGGATTCTATCACTATTGGTAATGTGAATGATTCCACCTCCGTCCGGACAGACTGAGACACCTCTTCTGTCCAAATCGAGTAAGCTGCCTGTATGGTAGGGTAATCTGGTAGCTCCAGGGAAACATCCAGGGATTTAGCCACAAATAAAGATGCTAAATTTGTATTTATTAAAGACATAAAGACTGTTCAATATTATTCCAGAGCTTAACAACACCTTTTCTCTCCACTTTATAGCTTCTGTCACCAGCATGCTGCAACCGTTGGTGAAGCAGGGTCCTCCTTCTATAGAAGGAGACACAGAGTTGGATGTTGCTCTCCTCTGGATGTTTCTGCGGCATCTTCTGTCCCCACTGAGTCTTCTTTGGAACCTCCTTCTGTCTCTTTATTGCCTTTGGATGGCATCATTCACCAGCTGCCGGATTCTCTAATCTGTCCGCGTCCCCTCCTTCTCAGTCCTCCGGGTCCAGGCCTTCTGTCTCCTCCCATCGTCCTCCTCTTCGGGTAGTGAGGCAGCGGGTTGCCCTCCGACCAGATTAGGTGACACTTCCTTTCGCATCCTGGTCGCAGTGAAATGAGGAAGCATATAAAAACTTTTCTGGGTTATTGTGGTTTCATTATGATGAAGCTTTTAGACAAAAATTGTCAGTTTATCCAACAATGAGATGGAATGTGAATGACCCAGTTGCTAAATGTTTTAAAAAATGAATTAACCAACAAACGGGCAGAGAGCTTTTCTTTAAAGGGACACACACCGTTGAAAATTCAAGAACAAATCTCTTGGCTCCTGGTTTACCCAAATCAGCAGAGAGTGGACACATTAATTGAAGAGTTGTTATGTGGTTGTAGGTTGCCTCCCTTCCAAGGGAAAGGTTGTGTTATTTTCAACAATTTATCTTCAGGGTTAGGCTTACAAAATATTGTTATATTGATAAGATTTTTAAAGAAATTTCAGCAGGGCGCATAGCAGGACCTTTAAGTTCTCCTACTTTTGACAATTTCGAAGTGTCACTATTGGAATTGGTTCCAAAGAAAGAACCCAATGAATAAAAACTCTAGGGATGAGGGAGCGAGATTTGTAAGTTCGATTTCGCGGCAAATCGGGCCTTTCTCGCCTACTGAACATTTAATCGAGAATGGCCTTGTGATTCGCCATGATGCCTTGTTTTCGCTGAACAAACGAGGGAAAATGCAGGGGCGAGAACAGTGACTATTTCCGGCGGGAATGGCGTGGCTGGGAGCGAATCATTTGCTCCCAGGATACACAGCAAGGACCAACAGCCCAATCAAGAGAGATCTGAGCACAGGCATATATACAGGGAAGGAGGGAGGGGTTAGTCACTGCATCTTGTGTTCTGTGTTAGAGAAAGAAACAGGGAGAGAAGTGCATTGTGCCAGGGACAGGTTAGGAGCCTTCTGTATATATTGAAATATACAGATTGTGCAGTTTTGGATGCTACCTCTTGCTATCTAGCAAAAAAGGCAGAAACATTTGTGTTCTACTCTCCAAAAAATACAGATATTTTATTCTGATAGCACTTGCTATCTATCAAAAAAGCCAGAAAAAGTTCTGTATTTCTCTCAAAATAATACAGATATTTAATTCTGATCCCACTTGCTATCTATCAAAAAAGCCAGAAAAAGTTCTGTATTTCTCTCAAAAAATACAGCTATTTCATTCTGATCCCACTTGCTATCTATCAAAAAAGCCATAAAAATATTCTGTATTTCTCTCCAAAAAATACAGATATTTCATTCTGAAAGCACTTGCTATCTATCAAAAAAGCCAAAAAAAGTATGTATTTCTCTCAAAAAAAAAATACAGATATTTCATTCTGATGCCACTTGCTATCAAAAAAGCCAGAAAAAAATTCTGTATTTCTCCCCAAAAAATACAGATATTTCATTCTGATAGCACTTGCTATCTATCAAAAAAGCCAAAAAAATGTATGTATTTCTCTCAAAAAAAAATACAGATATTTCATTCTGATGCCACTTGCTATCAAAAAAGCCAGAAAAAAATTCTGTATTTCCCGCCATAAAATACAGATATTTCATTCAGATAGCACTTGCTATCTATCAAAAAAGCCAAAAAAATGTCTGTATTGCTCTCAAAAAAATTACTGATATTTCATTCTGATCTCACTTGCTATCTACCAAAAAGCCATGAAAATTTCTGTATTTCTCTCCAAAAAATACAGATATTTCATTCTGATCAGACTTGATATCTATCAAAAAGGCCAGAAAATTTTCTGTATTACTCTTAAAAAAATACAGATATTTTATTCTAAAGGAACTTGCTATCTATCCAAAAAGCCAGAAAAGGTTCTGTATTTTTCTCAAAAACAATACAGATATTTAATTCTGATCCCACTTGCTCTCTTTCGAAAAAGCCAAAAGATATTCTGTATTTCTCTAAAAAAATACAGATATTTTATTCAGATAGCACTGGCTATTTATCAAAAAAGCTAAAAAAAATCTGTATTGTTCTCCAAAAAATACAGATATTTCATTCTGATAGCACTTGCTATCTATCAAAAAAGCCAGAAAAATTTCTGAATTTCTCTAAAAAAATAAAGATTATTATTTCTGATAGCACTTGCTATCTATCAAAAAAGCCAGAAAAGTGTCTGTATTTCTCTCAAAAAATACAGAAATTTCATTCTGATAGTACTTATTTATCAAAAAAGCCAGGAAAAAAAAAACTGTATTTCCCTCAAAAAATTACAGATATTTCATTCTAATAGCACTTGCTATCGATCAAGAAAGCCAGAAAAATGTCTGTTTTTCTCTAAAAAAATAGACATATTTCATTCGGATCCCACTTGCTATCTATCAAAAAAGCCAGAACATTTTCCATATACCTCTCAAAAAAATAGATATTTCATTCTGATCCCACTTGCTATCTATCAAAAAAGCCATAAAAAAATTCCGTATTTCCCCCAACAAAATACAGATTTTTCATTCTGATACCACTTGCTATCTATGAAAAAAGCCAGACAAATTTCTGTATTTCTCTCAAAAAAATAGAGATATTTCATTCTGATCCCACTTGCTATCAAAAAAGCCAGAAAAAAATCTGTATTTCTCTAAAACAAATTCAGATATTTCATTCTGATCCCACTTGCTATCAAAAAACCCAGAAATAATTCTGTATTTCTCTAAAAAAAAAAATACAGATATTTCATTCTGATCCCACTTTCTATCTATCAAAAAAGCCATAAAAATTTCTGTATTTCCCCCCAAAAAAACTACAGATTTTTCATTCTGATACTACTTGCTATCTATCAAAAAAGCCAGACATGTTTCTGTATTTCTCTTTTAAAAAAAACAGATATTTAATTCGGATAGAACGTGCTATCTATCAAAAAAGTCAGAAAATGTCTGTATTTCTCTCAAAAAAATACAGATATTTAATTCTAATCCCACTTGCTATCTATCAAAAAAAGCCAGAAAATTTTCTTTACACCTCTCAAAAAATAGTTATTTCATTCTAATCCCACTTGCTATCAAAAAAGCCATACAAATTTTTGTATTACTCTCCAAAAAATACAGATTTCATTCTGATCCCACTTGCAATCTATCAAAAAAGCCAGAAAAATGTATTTTTCTAAAAAAAAATACAGATATTTCATTCTGATACTAGTTACTATCTATCAAAAAAGTAAAAAAAAAATCTGTATTTCTCTCAAAAAATACAGATATTTCATTCTCATACCACTTGTTCTATCAAAAAACCCAAAAAAATTTCTGTTGGAGACTGTGCATGCGCCAGAAGGAGTGAGACTGTTTACTAGTACACTAAGCTGCCTCCCACTCAGGATGGGTCGCAGGCAAGCTGCTCACACACCCCAGGCCGGAGACCGCCGGCAATCCAAGGTGTTGAATGCATATTTCGCTAAAACGGGACAAGCTACTTCCTCATCACAGGGAGGCCACAGTGATTCCAAGATGGCGCTGACGGAAAATGAGCAGTACTGTAAGTTCATAACCGCCTCCAGAATCTCCCTCACTGGCTGTGAGACAGGATACCCATGTTAAGGCTGCCTCCGGTCCCCCTCCCTCACCTCCAAGGCTTCTGGACACGGATGCTGGCCATTATGGGGGAATTACTAAGGCTGATTTGGAAGCATGTATGCATAGGATTGAAGCCACAGTATGTAGTGAACTGGCCACACTAAAAAATGATCTGGGGGCACAGGTGCTTGCTGTGGAGGAGTCCACAACTGTATTATCGAATACTACAGAGCAACACAGGGAGACTCCAAATGAGCACACTCAGTTATTGCAAAAGCTGGTGCTACAGCAAGACGACCTGGAAAACAGGAATTGTGGAAATAACATTCAAATCAGGGGTGTCCTGGAGATGGTAGAGACCAAGGACCTACCTCAAGCTGTTACAGTGCTCTTCAATAAGATCCTGGGGGTACCTGAGGATTCACCTATAATACTGGAACAAATCCATCGAGCTTTGGGTCCTAGACCACAAAATTCGGAGAAACTGAGAGATGTTATCTGTAAGCTAGCTTCTTTCCCGCTGAAAGAGGAGATCCTGTGGGCTGCAAGCACACAATCAGAGATTTTATTTAATGGGGTAGAGGTCATGCTTTTACAGGACCTATCCCGTCACACATTGGGGCTTCGCAGAGCACTAAGTCCTCTTCTGGAAGTATTCAGGCAGCATGGAATCCGTTACCGCTGGGGCTTTCCTTTCCACTTGGTGGCGAATAAGGAAGGCGAAATGGCAGTTTTTCATGATATTTCCGATTTGCCGGCATTACTTGCTACACTTGCTTTACCGCCAGTATCGCTTCCTAGGCTTTTTGGATGGCCCATCGGGGGCTGCTTGGTCGGTCTTCAGGAAAGAAGGCACAGGAAGCGGCCTAAAATGGCCCCAGGCTCTCAGGCCTGAGGGACTGGATATGGCTTAACGCGGTCTAATTTGATTTACCTGCTTGTACTTTTTCCTCAGTCCTTAAAATGACTTACAGACCTTTGGTTCATTCTCAAAGGTTTTCCCACCAGGCCAAACTATATATGCAAACAGGACGTTAAAGATTGGGCAATGTGGTTAATGCTTTATGGTTATGTGCTGTTTTGCTGTGGATTGGGGGCTCCTGTCTAGATCTGGCCCTCATAGTCTCTGCACTAGGTCGCTCATTCAGATAGCGAAGGGTGATTGGTTTACAGACCAGCCCCCTTGGTATCCACTAGGATTGGTGTCACCTAGGAGACTCCAGGGGTGCCTGGGTTTCTTTTTAAGGGGGCACTAGTCGATCCTATCCTTCCCACTTCAGAATACCTGTGTGACACTACCCTTCCCTGACCCCTTCCTCCCCCATTTTTTTCCCTTGTCATTCCCTACCCGAGTTCGTTTGAATAAGTGGTTAATAAATTGCACTTTAGTTTGTGTGACCAATGTTGAAATTCAGGTTATTATTTATTTTGATACGATTAACGTTGTAACTTTAAATGTTAAAGGTTTGAACATACCATAAAAGAGGTCAGCTCTCCTTACAGAGCTTTATGAACTTAAAGCACAAATTGCTTATATACAGAAGATGCATTTCAACAGTGACAAATTACCTAAATTGGGGAACAGGAAATTTCCCATCACACATCATAGTTCTTCTGTAGATTCTAGGTCCAAGGGGGTGAGCATACTTATCACCAATACAGTGGGACCTGAAGGAGGTGAAAAGTGATGCGGGAGGGTGCTATTTGTATGTAAAAGGTCAGCTAAACATTCACCTGGTGACCCTAGCAGCGGTCTAAGCCCCTAACAAAGCACAGTCTACATTTCTCTCTCATGCACTAGATGTCTTGGAAAATTTGGGTGAGGGATTGTTGATCCTAGGGAGGACTTCAAATTTGTTCCTGATGCCACCCTGGACACCAAGGGCCTATCTGGCAGAATTAGGCCTGGCAAAAGTGCTGTGCATGTCCTCCAGCACCACCAAATGGTGGATGTCAGGAGGACTTTGAATCCACAAAAGAAAAATTATACTTTCTACTCCAGGTCTCATCAAACGTATTCGAGATTCATTTTTGGGTGAGACATGCTGATTTGATTCAGGTTGTACAGTGCTTCATATGTGACATAACATTTTCAGACCATGCCCCGGTGATTCTTCAATTATCCCTGAAACATATGATGTCTGGGACGTGGCAATATCGAATTTAACAAGTCCCTGTTAGATGATGTAGACACTAGGACTGAAGTCACAAGGGAACTTAAACACTATTTTATGACCAATGTAACCTCAGACGTGAGCCCTATGGTGGTTTGGGAAGCCCGTAAGGTGGTGATTAGGGGAGTGTTGATCAAGCATGGCTCTAGAATCAAAAAATTGGCTCAGAAGGAGATCACAGACATGATTCCTAAGACCCGGGTACTGGAGAGGCAGCACAAAATGACCCTTGACGTTACAAAAGGCAAAGAATTGACTGCTGCTAGGGACAAACTGGCTACCCTGTGTCTTGGTAAGGCTAAAGGTGCATTGGTACAATGCAGAAGGAGTTTCTACGAATTTGGAAATAAAAGTGGCTCTTGGCTAACGCTTTGAGAGCACGTAGGGAACAAACTTTTGTCCCATTCATTGCAGATAGTAAAGGGAGGAGGAAACATCTGGTAAAGGATATTGCAGCGGGCTTTAGGATGTACTATCAGTCCTTATACAATCTACACAACCCTGGTACTGCTTCCAGAGTTAGGGAACGTAGAATGCAAAGGAGCAATCAGTATTTGACCCCATCCGGTATCCCCCAATTATCTAAGGAGGAGGCAACAGCATTAGAGAGCCCTATTACTGAAATGGAGCTTCTCTCAGCAATTAGGAACACCCCTTCAGGAAAATCGCCTAGGCCAGATGGTTTTACTCTACCCTATTATAAGGCATTTATTGACCTGCTGGTTCCTTACTTCCTGAAGGCATACAACTCATTAACACGGGGGGGACTTTGCCTGTATGATTCCCTTAGGGTGCACATATCAGTCATCCCAAGGAGGGGAAAGATGGTTCATCTTGCAAAAATTACAGGCCAATCTCCTTACCATATCAGGACCTGAAGCTCTTTACCAAAATATTGGCCACCAGACTTCAATCTGTCATTTGTAAAACTGTACACACTGACCAGGTAGGTTTTGTCCCCTCCAGAGAGGCGAGAGACAACACTACCAGGGTCTCGGAGTGGATCTTTACGGCAAGGCTGTCCGGAGCTCCGGCCTGTCTCCTGTCGACCGACGCGGAAAAAGCATTTGATAGGGTTGATTGGTAGTTTATGAAGCTCATGCCGGCCCATATTGGGCTGGGGGAGCATATGATGGCATGGATAGATTCGCTGTACTCGAGACCCTCTGCGTCGGTCCGGGTTAACTTTTTTTTATCAGAGTCCCTGACAATCGCCAATGGCACACATCAGGGCTGCCCCCTTTCGCCCCTAATCTTCATACTTAACTTAGAGCCCTTTTTGTGTCATGTGCGAGCTTCCGCGGATATAAGGGGTTTGTTGATAGCTGGACAAGAACAGAAGGTGGCAGCCTTTGCAGATGATTTGATTTTTTTGGTGTGACTACACACCAGTGACTACCCTCCCAAACATTTTTAGAGCCTTTAAAGAATTCAGTGACTTATCAAATTTTCAGATTAATCAATCAAAGAGTGTGGCACTTAATCTGAAGCTCACTCTGGAAGTGAGGAGCCAGTTGGCAAGGAGTTTTCAATTTCATTGGGAACCAGAGGCGATTAAGTACTTGGGAGTTATGATTCCTGCTCATCTAGAGAGCTTATTCCGATTGAATTTTTCACCTATGCTGACCAAGGTGTGCAGTGACTTGGAGCGCTGGCACTCACGCTCCTTCACATAGCTAGGCCACATTCAGGTGGTCAAAATGAACCTCCTCCCTAGAATGTTGTATTTGTTCCAGACCTTACTCATCCACCTGCCTCACTCATTCTTTAAAAAATTGCATTAAAAAATGTTTATTTTTGTATGGGGGGGGGGGGGGCAGAGGGCTGAGACTGTGTAGGAGGCTTTTATTTCGTCATAAGCGGAATGGAGTATTGGGGATTGGAGGATTTGGGGTCCCCTTAATAAAGGGGTGCCCTTTATTATGCAGCATCCCATCTGATGTGAGTAATTGACTGGTGCACTCAGTCAAACCGGAGGCAATGGGTGGCACTGGAACAGGATTCATGTACTGTTTCCTTGCCTTGGATGGACTCACCAGGCCAATATATTGATAAGTCACACCCATTGCTGCAGGCCACTCTAAAGGTTTGGGGGGAAAATGGCATACACACAAAAACCTCTCTCCAGAACCCAGTCCCCTGATGCTGGTACTGGGTAACCCCAAATTTCCCCCAGGGATGGGGGGCAGCCGGCCTATACTCCGACCTTTTTGTGAGACTGGGAGAGGAAGCTGAATACCCAACTTACCCCCACACAGAGGGAAAGAGTGCTTTTGTTTGCCCACAAAGGTTTCATCAAAACCAACATGCAGGAAGTGGGTTACAAGGTTCTGTCCTGATGGTATGGAGTACCTGACAAACTTCATGCAATGTTTTCCTCTGAGTCAGATAAATGTTTGAGGTGTGGGGTACACATGGGGATATGTTACACATATTCTGGTCTTGTCCCGAGTTGAAGACTTTCTGGGAGGGAGTCAGGGAAATTTGCCAAAAAATGACAGTAAGACCCGTGATCCGGCTTTTTTCTTGCTACATCCTAATGAGTGGCTCCCACAAAGTATATAATAGATCATTGGTGAAATATTTGGTAACAGCGGCCAAAGCCTGTATCTCCAGACTCTGGAGGAAAACTGCCCCCCCCTCCTTGGGTATGTGGGTTCGAAAAGTTAATGATATAAGGATTATGGAAGATTTGACTGCCGGGATAAATGTTAAATCTGGGCTCCTTGGATTATGTTCCAGGAACTGGTAGAATATAAGAACCTACTGGACCCCCAGAGACTCCAAAAGGGTGGGGGGGGGGTCCGCTGGTGGTACACTGACACCTGTGAGCTCTGTATAATGATGGTTTTGATTGTTTACTAGGATTTCATGATGTATGCCCAATTCGAGTTGACTGTCTTACTGTATTGAAGTGATAACAGAGTTGTTTGGATGTATTTGTTTATATGCTGTGATTTGTTGTACAGCGCTTATGCCGAGTTTTGTATCCGAATTGTTTGTTATATAACTTCAATAAAAAAAAAATGTTTAATAAAAACAAGGAAAAATTTCTGTATGTCTCCCAAAAAAATACAGATATTTTATTCTGATCCCACTTGCTATCTATCAAAAAAGCTATAAAAATTTCTGTATTTCCCCCCAAAAAATACAGATTTTTCATTCTGTTCCCACTTGCTATCTATCAAAAAAGCCAAAAAAATTTCTGTATTACTCTCAAAAAATACAGATATTTCATTCTAATAGCACTTGGTATATATCAAAAAAAGCAAGAAAAATTTCCGTATTTCTCTCAGAAAAATACAGATTTTTAATTCTTGCTTTTTACCAAAGAAATCGTTTGGTACAGGTGCATTTTTGCCCGAATAAGTAAAAGATGAGCAGTAGACACAGGGGAAGGCGTGGCGTTGGGCGACCTGCCGCATTTGGCAGGGGGCATACTCCCTGGGAATCCGCCGCTGTAGGACAGCAGCAGCAGCAAACTGTTGGAGGTAGCAGCACGTTGTCAAAACAGGTCTGAGATGTGTGCGGAGCACCACTACCCTGGTGGATTTATTAAGAGGGCATACTACAACCATACAGCCACTTCATGGGGAGAGTATTGTGGACTGAGTCTCAGGGGCCTCAAGTGCAGCAGGCTGTTCTTCTGCAGCAGCAGCAGCAACCAGCACAGCCGTGACAGGAGCAAAAACAGGAGTTAGCGAGGCTAGTGTTTTGAGCTAGTGTGCTTGTACCTCCCAGATGGCTATCCCATGTTGTTTGACAAACAGCCTGAGGATCTGTCATTGTGAATTTCAGAGCAGGAGGCAGATTTTGAGACCCTTGGAGAGTGGTCAGCACTTTGTGGGTAAGGGTTCTGCATCAGTGGCTGCATTTGCAGAGGTTGGCTTAGATGAAAATGAGGATGATGATGACCGTGATGTAACCTGGGAACCACCCGTGTGTGTAAGAGCTAGCAGCAGTTCCGTGTGTGGGGTTGGACATATTATTCCAATACAATTAACCCAGGATTGGGTGTCTGCACTCCCCTCCATTATCTTGCTCTATTCTTTCTGTAGGCTGCCATTGAAGACCTATCTGTATTTCTTTTTCAAGGCCAACAAACACACAAACCAATTTATTTTTTTAGAGACGAGGTGCTCTGGTCTAAGTTGTCTCTGGTATCTTTACTACTTGGTTGAACCTTCTTGCTAGGACTGCACTTTCTGCTTTCGTCCAGGTTTCTCCCTTTGCACTTTCAAGCTCTGCATTTTTGCCTTGAAGAGTTTTCTCTAGCTGTACAATCTCTTCTGCCCTCTGCTGATGTTCTTGCTCTAGTTCCATGAAAAGTTTCTCTGTGGCCGCCTCCTGTTGTTGTAATTTATCAAGAATATCTAGTATTCCCTTCAGTTCCTCTACCAACGGGCGCCTCTCTTTCATCATTTCTTCTTGTATATTCTGCAATTCCTGACGCAGGAAATGGGAAGTCAAGCTCTGCTCATTTATCTGAGATGCTGCAATTCCCAGTTTATGCTTATATTCCTGTTCTTTGCTGGTTAGTTCCAGTCTGAGGTCCAATTCCTCTGCCAAACTTTCATTTTGAGTGGCCAACTCTTTATGATTTTCCTCAAGAAGAGAGTTCTTTTCTTTAAGGGATTTGAAAGCTACTTTTGATGTACCTAAACTTTTCTGCAGTGTTTCAATTTGTTCTTGAAAGCTGGCTTGAAGGTGGATGATCTCTTTGTCTTTTGCATCCAGTTCATTTTTTCCCTTTGGAATTTTTTATCTTTTTCCGGTTTCTGTCTCAGGTTTGGTGTAGATTTATGCAAAGCATGTTTGCGCAGCCCCACAGGAGATGTTGGTTCCTCTCTCTCGGTGTCTACTTGACCTTCACCATTAGAACCTTTTTCTTTTCCTCTGAACCTTTGGGATTTCTCAATTGACACGGGTCCCTTGAGACCATCAACCATCTTTACATCATACGATCCTGGAGCAGGAGCACAATCAACATTCTTATTGAACCTTTGATAGGCGCCTTCGGGAAGGACATTGTTGTTGTCGCCATAATCTTCAATCCACCCAGTGTAAACCGAACATGACAAATGTAGCATTCATACAGCTTCTCCCCAGAAAGAGTTCTTATGGGCCTCTGCAGCTTTGAGCGTCCGGGACAAGTATGGCTGCACAGCTTACATTAGAAAGTTTTCTTTACACATTTATCTTTATTTTTGGTTGGATTTGGAGGCTTTAAGTTTCCAATCCCTCTTTCAGCATTCACTTCCACAATACTTTTCTCATCAACACCATATTCTAATTGTGAACTGTTGTCATTGACTATAACTTCTTCAGGTCTCTCAAAGTCTTAGCTAGGTGCAGCCACATGTTCTATAGCTGCAGCAACATTTGCCCCAGAGTCTTAATTTTCACCAAAGTCACAAACTGCGGCAGCCTCTGCATTTCCTATGTAGGGGATAGATTCCCCTTCACTACTGTCACCAACAGCCACAGGAGCCCCACTGGCCACATAAGTTATAGCCTTAACCGCTTCACATTCAGTGTC
The DNA here is from genome assembly GCF_032062135.1 of Pyxicephalus adspersus. Lineage (NCBI taxonomy): Eukaryota > Metazoa > Chordata > Amphibia > Anura > Pyxicephalidae > Pyxicephalus > Pyxicephalus adspersus. The sequence continues at coordinate 75,429,632 of NC_092862.1, read as the reverse complement.
CTCAATAGGTACAGCCCCTACACTGTCCATGTGAGGGGAAGCCTCAGCCACTTCACTTCATCAATAGTTGGAGCCTCTACAGTCTTAACCTCTTCATGATCACCAATGTCCCCAATAGCTACAGCTTTTACACTGTCGACATAGGTGATGGCCTCAACCTCTTTCTCTCTTGTCCCTTCATTCTCTTCATCTTCAGGCTCAACTGAAACAGGATCCCATCTTTTAGCTTGGACTTCAGTAAGCGGAAACTTTTAACAAGTCCACACAGGAACACATTCATCAGCCTGCACCTCAGTCAGCACTGAAGCATCTTCAACAGTAATACATTCAGCAGTCTGAACTTCACATGAAACAGGGACACTTATTTCAGCCTGCCCCTCTTCACCAGAATGCACTGTAGTTGGGACATCAACTTTAGATTCCTCTGACACAAGAAAAACCGAAGTAGATACAACAGTAAATTCTTCTACTACTTCGATCCCACCACTGTCTAAAGTTTCTTCAACCACTTTGACCACAGCAAAATTTTGTAAATCTTCACTTGATTTATCAAAAGCTGCATCTGAAACAAGACTGGCAATTTTCTCTCAGCTGCTATGGAGGAACAGTCTCTTGATTATTAACAGTATTTGTTTGCTCCAGGGTAGGCACACAAAATTTTTCCTCCCAATTCTGTGCTGCCAGTTGCTGCACCACCTCAGTCAGCATTTTTCGATTCTCCTCTGGCATTCATGTCATCCACTTCATGATGCAAACTAGCAATATTGTCTACCTTCCAACCGCTTCTGGCACCACAGACCACAGCAACAGTGCTGGCGCACAAAACATCTTGGTTTGGACCTCCTATGTTTAAACACAAATTTCATATATTTGTGTTACACACTTTGGGGTGGCATTGACGATGCACTACACCCAGCTCTAGATGCCAGTTACCAATACAGTCCATGCTCCATCTCAGGGCCCTCTGCTTCCTCCTCCTGCTGCTGCCGCCGCCTGTCAGTGCTCCATTCACATAAATTGTTTTACACACTTCTAGGTGGCATTGATGATGCACTACACCCAGCTCGGGATGCCAGTTACCAAAGCTGTCCATGCTCTGTCTCAGGGCCCACCGCCTCCTCCTCATCCTGTTGCTGCTGCTGCCTGTCCAGTACTCCATTCACTAAAATTGCACACTTCTGAGTGGCATTGATGATGCACTACACCCAGCTCTCCATGACTCTTACCAATGCAGTCTCCCTGGCGATAGCTGACCAAAAGCCACACATTGCTACTGCTCTCACTGACCTACACTCCCTCTCTAGTCCTCCATTCTTTTGCCTAATGCCACCGCACTACTTGTCCACAACTTTATGGGTGTCATTCCTAACACATGTTAGGTCATGATGCCAGCTAGCAATTAATAATTCTATTAAACAGGACTTATATAGCGTAAACACATTATGCAGCTATATAAATGAAACAGGTGTTCCGTTAGTTGGTCCTGCTCCAGATGCTCACACACAGTAGTTAGTAGCAGACATTTTTATTCTGTGTTCATTCCTGCTGCCATTACATAAATCTATTCATATGTTTCAAACTACTTTCTCAACTCTCACAAACGAGATGCAATAATAAAGTTGTACGAGTATCTCAGTAGTGAGACCCCTAGAGACCATACACAGCATATAACATATTGCTACAACAGGAGTCCATACAATAAATAGCAACGCGTTGTCCTGCTGTTTTAAAAGCAGAGACTGTTGCAAGTGGGTTGAGTTCACCCTTTCTCAATGTCCTAACGTTTATTCTGCCTTCTGGACGCTGTCAATCACGACAAAATCCTATTTGCCTGCTGTCACTTTGCCTGCCATTTTCTGGAAAACCACAAGGTCTTTTAGAACTTTTGCAAATTTGGTGGTTCTAACATGTATAGGGGCGTTGCTAATAATGTTTAAATTTGGCTCATTGACTTTAATGGAATTCGCGAAACCAATTCGCGGAAATTTCTCAAACCCACTGGAAGCTCGAGGAAATTTTTGCAAGACTGTCAGAGACCTTCTCGCTTATCCCTAACAGACTCATTCATCACTTGTCTTTTTCTAGAGGTAATTCATTAAATGATGATATTTCACCTGAATTAGTTTTTATACGCATAATTTGATGAAGCTTTAGAAAACATTGGGTCAATGGGACAAGGAGTTCTGTTGTCAAAGATTGACATAAAATCTGCCTCTAGGTTGTTGTCAAAACATCTGACTGCATTTTTGTCGCTAGGACGAACATCCGATGGGATGTTCCCTGTCATTTCATTATTTGAAGTTGTTCTCCACTTTCTTCGAATGGGTACTTAGACAGTAATGTCCATTTGGAAACATGGTTTGTTATTTAGATGATTTTCTGTTTATTGGATCTGGTTCATCTGATGATTGTTCGCAATTGCTTTCCTCTTTCTAAAATGTGTTCAGCATTTGGGATTCTATTGGTGGAAGAAAAATCTGTATAACTTACTACATGCTTAGAATTTTTAGGATTTACTATCCATACTTCCCCTATAGAATTCAGACTGCCTTTGGCTAAAACTGACAATCTAAAGTCATGTATTGAGTAGTTGTTGAAACGGAAAAAGACAACCCTTAAATGTACGCAGTCTGTATAAAGTATGCTTACGTTTGCAAGTAGAATTATGCCCATGGGTAGGATAATTTCTAGAAGATTCTTTATTGCATTAGCAGGACTGAAGTCATCATATGCACACTTATGCTTCACTGCTGAATTGAAAGATCCTAAAGTATGGCATTCTTTTTTACCTAATTATAATGTTCAGTAATTGTGGCAGAAAGAGTTTATAGTTAGTGATAAAATTTGTCAACAGATGCGTCTTTTGGATTTGCAGCAGTGCAGGGCTCCCACTGGTGTGTGGGTGCATGGCATCAGAGCTGGGTTTTGAGAAGTCTGACCTCCAATATAGTGCTTCTGGAACTTTTTCAGATTGTAGTGGTGCTGGAAATATGGGGGGACAATTTTAGGAAACAACAGATTTTGTTTCAAACAGACAATCAGGGAGTATTATACTCACTGACATGTTTAGTTCCCAAATCCCCCCTGTGATTAAACTACTTAGGTATTTAATAAAAGCTGTATATTCGCCTGTTAAAATGAAAAACATTGCTGACATTTTCCATTCCCTGGTACAGGAAGCAGACAAAATAGGAGTGCAATGACTGCATCACCTTTGAAACATGTTTAAAGTTTTGATAATAAATGCATAAAAATTCTATGTTGCACCATCTACCTAGGTGCATTACTTGGCGGCATGGCGATTGTGGGTCAGGTTTACAAGCAGTTACTGTAATAGTTCCTATAATGGAGCTATAAGTTTAGTTTTACAATTTTTGGAACAATTAAAGGCTTATGGGTATTCATATTCTCATTTAAATAAAACCTTGGCTAGGATTTCCCTATTCCACTGCTTGAATGGACACAAATCGCTTGTGTCTAACTTTATAATGAAGCAGGCACTTTGTGCCAGATAATAGCGCTCCGGTAACTCTAAGTTGATTGGAAGATCCTGGACAGGCAATAGATTCTGTTTGCTATTCTGCTTTGCTTTTCAAGATTGCCCTTTCTTTAATGTTTTTTGAAGCTTTACGTATTTCTGAGTTGTTAAAAGATGCAAATATCCCAGGAAGTGGTATTATGTACAACAGTACTCATTTCAATGGGAATATTTTTACCAAAACATAACAAGAAGCAAAACAGACCAACTGGGTAGAGGCAAGCTAGAATGGATTTAGACAATTCAGACTTTATTAATTTGTCCAGTATCCTTGCTTGCTCAATATTTAAATGATAGACCTTCAGTTTTGGTCCTGTTTTCAGTTTCAGTTTAATTCAGTTCTGAAAAAAATGTTAGGTGAAAGCTGGTTAATTTTATCTACGCATTTCTTCTCACTCTTTCCGCATCAGTACTGCAACCGAGGCAGCGAGGCTTGGTTTATCTGATGCAAACATGTGCAAACAAGGAGGATGTAAATATAAGTGTTTTCACTCTTATATAGGTCCTAATCTCTGTACATAATCATTTCTTTTTCAGGATACAAATTGACGAATTGGGAGGTATGGGCAGATTTTACCTATATTTTTCAGTCACTTTTAGAATAGTGTCTGTCAACCACTGTGTTAATAATTCATCTTGAGGGTAACGATATTGGACATTTACTTTACAATCTAATATGAGATTTTTTTACCTTAAAGGTGTCTTATCCGCATAATATTATTGTTTTCTCAGAAACTGTTCTGAGGTTACTGTGGTTAGGTTCTTCTCAACTGACACATTGTGAGCATATTAGAAACGATTGAACCGCCAACTAGCAAAAAGGTTGTGTATGTTTAATTGTCTATCTTACAGACATGTTGATCTGGAAGGGGGGGGGGCGACAAAATTTATATAAAGCAGGCTGGGTCAACTTATCAGACATCGGCTTAGATATTTTTCTTTTACAATATTTTTTACAGAATACAATAAACATTAATATAAAAGAGCAATTCAGAAGGATGTTTAAGTAATATTTGGTAACAAAGCAATGTATATCATTATGTTGTTTAAAGAAAGATAAAAGGTACATGGACTAAAGAAAAAGACATATAAGAAGAAGAAAGAAAGAGAATAATAATGGAAGAAAGAGTTAAGGTAATGAATTCCCCAGGAGAGGGATGTATCACTGTAATATATAGATAGAGTATCCACTTTTATTTTAGTAATGTTTATCCAGGGGGTCCAGACAGTTAAAAACTTGGCATGTCTGTTTTGAGCGATAGAGGTTTTTTTTGTTAATCATAATTCCGTTGTTCATCTTTAGAACAGCTCTGTAGTTGAGAGAGGTGGTCTTCCAGGAACTTGTAGTAGTCAATTTTGTGACTAAAAATATGAAACCTATGGATATTTTTTGAATATTACAGGAATGGGTTTATTCAATAGTGCTTTAATGGGGTTTTGTCTGATATCTATGTGTAATATATTACGAAGTAGAATATGTATTCTGATCCATAGTTTTGTTGCTTTGGGACAAGACCACTAAATATTGGTCATAGTACCTCGTTGGTACAATTGTGTGGAATATCTAGGAGCAAATTGAGCTATAGGAGATGGTGTAAGGTACCACCAATAGAGGATCTTATAGGAGTTTTCCAATATAGCAATATTGAGTGAGGATCTGGTAGTGGACACCCATATATATGTAATGCCCATAAGGGAAGAGATGAAGTAGTGTAATTGTATGTAATTAAGTCATTTGGATACTGGGGACTCTAGGGAGGATAGGAAATAAGAGAAATAAGAGTAAAAAAAGAAGAAACATCTTTAAATCCCCTATCTGTCCACCAACTAAAGCTACGTACACACGTCAGATTTTTATCGCCCGATAATCGGCATCGGCCAATTATCGGGCGAAAATCTGCCGTGTGTACAGTCGGTGTCGTCCATCGTCCGGACGACCGACCTGCCGGATCCACGGACGATGGACGACAGCCGATCCTAATGAAAGGGAAGGGGAGAGCGCGCAGCAGGGTGCCGCTCTGTCGCTCTCCCCCTCCCCTCCCCATAGAGCATGAACGGTGCTGTATGTACAGCATCTTTCATGCATCGTGCACTCCCTTGTCGTTGGAAAGGATCGTGAAAGATCCTTTCCAACGACAAAAATTGCAAGTGTGTACGCAGCTTAAAAGTGGAAGGACATTCGAATCCTGGGAGGAAGAGATAACGTTTAGTAAAAGGAAGCAAACGTAGATGGGCCAATATGAGACCTCTACAGAATCTGATATCGTCACAAAAATTTAAAAGGTGCAGCAAGGGTGGGTTAAGGTGGGGAGGTCGGTAAATCGACGGTATCCACTTCAGAGAGGAGAGTGTGACAGAGTCACTATTAACCATATCTAAAAGCACATATAATGGTGGATTTGCGATGCGAAGAATCTGGGCAAGAAAGCTAATATGGGCAAATTTATTTGGTGACCCCAAGTAACCGTTTCTATTTTTGATTGAAAGGAGCGAATGATATAAAAATTTCACTGTGATAAAAGATGTGGAAGATAGGTAATTTTTATCATGTTTATGCCCAAACCAGTATTAAGGTAGGTGTTTCCAGGTATTTAGAGATTATAATTAGCTTGGTGTGTATATATATATATATATATATATATATATATATATATATATTTATGCAGGTTCACAATGGAAAATCCGGCCATCGATAACCCGGTTCCTTCAGTTTCCCGGCATGAATTTCAGATCGCATATTCAATACAGGGACTGCAGTACACTGTTTGGCCACTATCTTTTTGGCGCTGTTCTGCAGAAACGCTTGCTAAACCAAATACACGCTGAGACTTCCCTGCTGCCTGCTCCCTGGAACTGTGCCAGATGTCCGCAGAGCTGCGGGAGTGGAGTGTGTGTGGAGGTAAGTATAAAAAAAAAAAATCAGAGTTTTTTTAAAATCCGGTGCACCTCAGGTCCCAAGGTTGATGGATTTTTGATAGACAACCTAAATATATATATATATATATATATATATGTATTTTGTGGTATATTACTGGGGGTTGCGCATGGTAACGGGATGCTTACAGGGCAGATAAGAGGCAGCAGACACCAAATGTCCAGAAAAACAGCAGTTTTATTTCTTTAGCCCAGTGTTACAACACACTCTCCAGCAATTTAAAGTAAAAACAAAAACAAAAGTGGCCCGGCTGGGCATCTAGCTACCTAACTGGGTGCCCTGTCTCTCTAACACTCAATATCAACACTGTTTCTCCCACAGTTCAAATGTTGTTTGCCCTCTGGCTTTCCTGGAGCTCTGTCCCCTCATGCAGCCTGGAACCCACTCTGGCTCCCTTCTCCTGCCTGGAACAGAATCTGGTTCACTTCACAGCCTGGAACAGACTTCCTCTCAGCCTGGAACCCTCTGTCTGCCTTCCTAGCCTGGAACACTCTGGCTGCCCTTCAGCCTCTGACTGCTTACCCCAGCCTCCGACTGATCACACTACAGCCTGCCACACACTGGCTGATGATCTCCTCCCTTGCACCTGAGTGCAGGTGGATATATCCCAGATCCGGGTTGGGCCAGGGAACCCACCCTTTCATTCCCTTGGCCGGCTCCAGGGCCCTAAAGAGCCAGGTTTCCTTCTTAAAAACCTATTCAATCATCCTCACTTTCATTTCCCTGGAGTTGTTAATACACCTTCTTGCCACTCTTAATGACACTCTGTCACAATTTATATATAGCGCAAGGCAGTTAGGCAGGCGTTGTGTCACGGTACTTCAGGGCAGGACAGTGGACCCTCTATGTCACCAGCTAAGTTGGTAGAGACATGCACAGGGCACAGAGTCTAAGCAGTTGCCCAGTCTTCACCAGAGCCTCTAGAGGTGAGGATGTTGCGCTACAGGCAACTGCCAGGTTGCGGCCCCTGTGCACATGTGACTACTGACAGGCAGAAACAGGACATGGTACCAGAGTGAGGAGCAGAGAGTAGTCAGCCAAGCCAGAGATCAGGGCAAGCAGTGATCAGGAGTAATCAGGGTTAAACCAGTAGTCAGGGCAGGCAGCGATCAGAAGTAGTCAGGGTCAAGCCAAGGTCGGTACACAAAGAATCAGGCGCAAGAGAATAAACAAACAGGAACCTGGAAGCAGAGCCAAAGGAACTCCTTGTTCAGGCCACTTCCTTTTGCCCTTTATTTCCTTTTAAGGGCAGGGCCTGTGATGAGTGGAGCCATGTGACCTGCTGCATCCTATCCTACCATCAGAGGGGGTCCAGGAAACTAGAGGTTGGTGGGGTTCACATCTCCACCAGCAGGGGGAGCGTGTCTGCGAAACACTTTAGTCCTCTGAGGTAGTGGAGCAGCTGACTGGGAGTCACATGACCTAGAGCAGGAAGTGAGCCAAGAAGATGATGCCTTAGCAGAGATGATGCTGATAGCAGGGGAGTGAAAGGTGGGTGGCACTGACGGAGGCACAGATTCCCTGAACCTGCAGGGATCTGTGACGCGTTGAGATGGAACTGATGTCATCAGAGTGCTTTGGGGTGGCAATGTCATAGTTTCCAGGAGGCACCGGGGGCTCAGGGTAAGGGGAGAAGAAAAGCGTAAGGGCTGCTGCTGGCAGTTCAGTGAGGGCATGTGTAAGTTTGGAGGCACATGTTATTTCTGAGTGCTCGGGATGTGGGGGAGTGCATGGGGCAGCACAGTGCCCATCTAACGAGCAGGGGGCATGCAGCTGATGTTAGAGGAAAAAGGAAGGACTCCAGTGAGGATGGAAAGACTGCATCTTATTCTCAATCCTGACCTGCCATTGGATCACTTGGTTATTACTCCTTTTGGGCGTGGTTCTGAAGAAGAAACTCAAAAAGTTCTGGTTGATTCACCACCTGTCGCACCCTAGTGGTGGTTTGGTGAATGAGGCCATTGCATGGGAGCTGTGTAGCGTGTCCTATACCTCATTTTATGTGGGGGTGGCCTGGATGTGTAGCATGGGCAGGGGTTGTTTGATGGCAGGTTTTTTGTGGGTGTGAGGGGGCCTATTATGTTGATAAGTGTTTGCCCATGGGTTGTTCTATTTCATGTCCATTAAAACCTTTAGCATGTTCTTGGAATGGGCAATGAAAGACGTCTCGGGGCTGCATTCCATCATCCAATATTTGGATGATTTTTTGTGTTTAGGTCCCATGGGGTCGCTGGTGTGTGCCCACTTGTTGTCATCCCTTCAGATGCTGGTGGAATTGTTTGGGGTGCCCTTGGCCCTGGATAAGACTGAGTTGCCATGTACAAAGTTGACTTCCGCAACAATAGCTGGGGGAGCTGCGGGAGATGGTGAGGTGAACTGGGGGGAAAAGGAAGCTGCAGTTGCACTCCTTGCAGTCCTTGTTGGGCAAACTTAACTTGCTGTTGGGTGTTGTCTTTAGCTGAAGTTTGGCTGCGGTGGCCTCTGGGGAGAGGGACCTTAACCATTTTGTTTGGATAATGAGAGAACTTCAGTGTGATCTGAAAGTTTGGGAGATGTTTTTGGAATCCTATAACAGGCGTTCACTGTGGATGTAAAGTTCTGTGGGCAGTGCCAAATTAAATTTGTTCATGGATGCAGCAGGTGCATCTAGGTACCTTGCATTATTCGAGGGGTGGTGGAGTGCGGAGCTGTGGCCTGCAGATTGGTTGGCGGCGGATTATGTAAGAATTTAGTATTATTGGAAAAATTCTCTATTGAAGTGGCGGTGGAGCTGTGGAGACCGGAGTTGAGGGACAGGAGAGTCCAGTGTCATTGCGACAATTTGGGGGTGGTTCAAGCAATAAATAACAAATCTGCTTCATCACCGCCTTTGGTGCGATTGAATATTTGGTTGAAAGTGGTGCATATCCCAGGTGTCCCATGTATTTACAGATTTCATATCTCATTTCCAGTGGGACAGATTCCTTCACTGATACCAGAGCGCGATGGGATTCCTTGACCTCGCAAGTTGTGGCAGGTGGCGTCCTTTCCGGGGGAATTCTGCGGTCAGAGTGATTCCACGTGGACGGCCTATTTCAGGACATGGCAAGAATGGTTTGACTGGCTGGGGGAGTTGGGGATTGTTGAGAGACTGGGGCACTTGGAGGAATTGGTTTTGTTATTTGTGGAACACTGTTTTAATGGGGGGGTGTCTGGGTCGGGCTGAGCAAGGAACTAGCTGGCCTGGCCTTCCTTTTTAGGTGGATGGGTTGAGGGGATGCGACCAAATCCTTTTTGGTGCAACAGGTTCTTAAAGGTTATCGAAAGGTGTCCTTTGAGCTGTTGTCCTTGATGGGTGGGCTACATGCTGTGTGCAGGTCGAATTACGAAGTTCAGTTGTTTACGGCGGCTTTTGCCGTGGCTTTCTTTGCAGCCCATAGGGTGGGGGAGTTAGTTAACCTCAGCATGAAGTAGTCTGGGGGCCTGGATGGATGTTCATTGTGAGGAAGGTAGAGTCTGGGTATTGATCAGGCTGTTCAAGACTGATCAGGTAGGTTGGGGGCTTGGCTGAAATTGTTTTCAGTGCTAGGCTCCACCGCATGTGCAGTTGGGGAGTATTTGACTGTTGTAATAAAATGGCCGCCGTGGCCAATTTGTACAACTAATGTGTTCTTGTGTTATTGTGGGTTAAGGGGATTGATTATGAGAGGAAGTTCGTGGAAGAAAATGAAGAAAAGTGAAAGGAGTAGGGCCCCTAGTCAAGAATACTGAAAGGACCCCAGGACTAAAATTCCAAGTCCGCATTAAAGCGGAATTAAAGATCCACTTGTAAGATGTCCAAAGAGCGCAAGAAGGAAGTTAAGAAAAAGGAAGATGGTGGTGCAGTCCAAGGAAAGAAGCAGCTAGACTAATCTTTGTGAAATGCATTGAAATGGTGTATCAACTATCTTTGCCCATATTTTTTAAAATCTTCCATATTTCTTTTGTTCCACTGCCTTAGTGAGTTTGTCATGGAACCTGTCAAAAGTCACAAAGTTGCTGTACTCAGATAGGTGTGCGGGAGTTGTCTGATAGGTATATGGCATTCTGTGTGGCCCATTTTACTTGTATGGCCCTCGTGTGGCCCATTATACTTGTATGGCCATTTTACTCATATGGCACATGTCAGGGGCCCATTGTTTTCATATGCACATGCCAGGGGCCCAATATACTCATATGGCACATGCCAAGGGCCCCTAAAATACTCATATGACACATGACAGGGGCCCATTATACTCGTATGGCACATGCCAGGGGCTCATTATACTCATATGGCACATGCCAGAACGTTTGACTTAGTGGTTAGCACTCTTGCGTTTGCAGCACTAGGTCCTAGGTTTAAATCCAAGCCAGGACACTATCTACAAAATGTTTACAAGTTCTCCCCGTGTTTGCGTGGGTTTCTTTTGGGTACCTCCCACATTCCAAAAAAACATGCAGTTAGGTTAATTGGCTTCCCCCTAAAATTGACTATACACTGTATTAAACACATATGACTATGGTGGGGACATTACATTGTGAGGGACAGTTAGTGACATGACTATGGACATTGTAAAGCGCTGCATAATATGTCTGCACTATATAAATACTGTATAATAATATTAATATAGAGAAATCCAACATTATTTGTATAATCTATGTCTATTTGGACAAATAAAAACTGTGGTACACCTGGGTGATATCAATGCAAAAAGTTACATATTTGTATACCATTTTGTTGATCGCAGCATTTTTTGTGATTTTATGTGATATTTTTCCTAAAACTTTGGGTTAATTTTTATCAAGTTTTGTAAATAAAGCTATACGGTATTATTAATATAAATGGTCGTTATATGATGTTGTAAAAATTCATGGAAAAATTCCAACTTTTCCTCTCTCTATGTCATATGTCAAAAAAAGACACAAAGCTCAAATCTAAGAAAATATTGGGCCCAAAAAGAAAGAATATATGTTACAGGGTAAATAAACTTAAAACACTGAAAAAACAAATCCTTGGAATATTTGATTAATGTTTCATTTTGTGTGTGCTGTTGTATATTATGAACCTTAAACAATGAACAATAATCTTTATTTATAATCCAAGTTGTTATAATTCATAGCGTATGTAATTTGTGCCAAAATTTTAAGCTCTTTTTAAATTCATCTTTGGTATAGAATTTGATAGCAGTTGATATAAAACCCTGAAGCTGTGAGTTTTAAACATCAGTAGAGCAACTTCTGAAGCTCAAAAAAAGTGAATCTAATATGAAGTATTCTGATTATTTCTCAAATAATGTTCCCCTTTAATCTCTTAGAAGATGAAAGGGCCTCTTTAAACAAATGCTAGTAACCACCTCCTGGCAAGTTCTGCTATGAATGAAATCATTTCTATTTATCCTAAGGTGTTTTGAGACCACACAGTTTTATAAGATCATTATAATGGTGGGTGGCCTAGAAATACATGCCACTCTCATGCCATTACATTGAATTATTTCATGTTTAAATGAAGTCTGTTTGCCTAGCTGGAAGAGTGCTGAACGATCATCTTTTTTTCAAAAGCTGTAAAAACAAAAGGCACTTACACATGAGTTTTATGACTGAATTAAAAATCTACGCCTTTAAGTATCATTAATAAATATACTCTGACCACAAAACATAACTCAAATGCCTGTGGGTTCTTTACACCTACAACTGTAAGGAACATTAAACAATTGAAAAACAATAGAACCTTGTATCTGGCTACTTGTTGTGCTCGGCACATCATGGCTGTAACTAGGCAAAGACTCAGAAACAGAATATCTTTCAGTGATTCTTCTGACTCTCACCATAAAGCAGAATGGTCACTAAAAGAACACATTATTTGGGTTGTTTGACCTAAATGAGCTACTTTCCTATATTGGCAGCCTTTCTAAATTCACAAAGAAGCTTTTGGTAATAAATTAGTTACAGATCAAAACAGCTCTACCATTGCAAACTAAAAGGTTTTGTTTTGACTGAAATTCTTTAAAATGAACAGTGCTCCGATGCATGTTTGTGCTGACAGAAAGCAAATAGTACCATCTGCGATGCGTAATATATTAAAGATGTTTTACCCAACACATCATAATGCTAATGTGCACAATCTAATTATGTGCTGTGATGAAGGAAAAGGGGTGAGAGAGAAAGGATGTCTGGCAGAGTTAATGGAACCAGTATAAAATGACAGGTGTTGCAGCTGTATGATTTGGGGTGTCTTTGCTTTCCAGCATAGGTTGTGCTTAAATAGGAAAATGGCAGCTGCCTAGATATGAGCAGTTACGGTGACACAGGAGAAAAATGTTTTGGGTAAGGCTAAAAACAGATGGAAACAATCTGTTTCTCAGTGACAAAGAGTTTTTCACAACTTTCTGGTTGGCACTGGGTAGTATTGCACTTGGCTCTACTCAGACTCCTGACATTCGCTTTCCAATATTTTATACTTCAAACACTCCACATTTGTTTCCCTGTTATGGTTACTGCACAGTCAATATTTCTTGAATTGCACATGTTATGCAGTATAGAAGTAATGTTTAAGTGAACAGAATTAAAAATACACTACCTGGCTAAACACAAATTTACACATAAATAGTTTGTTACAGTGCCTTTGGCTTTGATTACAGAGTTTATACAATGCCACAACATTTATTTCTATCCAGAGTTGCATTTATGTTTTTTGAAGAGCTTGTATTGATGATGGAGGAGTGGGACTGCTGAGTATAATTGTTATGGTTTCTGACATTATCTGCCTCTCCTGCTGGTGGTGCTAAATATCTGGTATCCTATGAACTTCCACTGACCACCAGCAGATGGCCATCTTCAGGAAGAACTTGTTATGCACACAGCTGGGAGCTCCCTATCCAGCCCTTCCTTAAGCCCTTGCCAGATCGCTGCTGTGTGATCTGGCCCTGATCCAGTTTCTGTTCTAAGACCTGTTGATTATGACCTGCCATTTACTTGAGTTTGTTGGTATCTTTGTTTTCATATTATTTTATTAGTTAGCTGTGTTGGTTGTGTTTGTTACTTCTGGGTTTGTCACAGTGTTTGCATATGTTCACATGTATATACAGTGGTACCTTGGTATGAGTCCGCTTTGGAATAATCCAACATAGTATAAGTCCTAATTGGACACGAAAAATGTTGCTTGGTATACAACCTTTGTGCTAGAACTTGTATGGGTCAAAATGAGTCATAACACCACGTGCTACTCTTATTTACCTCACGTGAGACAAAGCCACAACTGCCCATGGGCATCAGTACGGCAGTTACTACCATTCAGTGAAAAACCCGTGCTATAACTCTCTGTGAATTACATAACATCTCCTCTCCTCCCTTCTCAGCACCATCCTAGTAGGCACTCGAATCTTCTCAGCAAGGTAAAGGGAGGAAACATTTTCATTTATTTCATCTAATTGCATTTGTATTTTAGTATTAAGCAGTGTTTAAATGATTTTATACAGCCCCATCAATGTATAATATGCCAATACCAATAGGATTTTTTTTAATGAGAAAAGATTATTAATTTTCCTTGTATTTCTTATGGGACAAATTTGTTTGGTATAAGTCCTGTTTGGTATAAATCCAAGGATCTGGAAAGGATTAAGGACCTATACCAAGGTACCACTGTATTTGCTTCATCTTGTGGTCTCACATCATTTTTTACTGCCATTAGTGATCATGTGTCTCACTGCTTGTGCAGTTTGTAACAAAAATCTTCTCCAGCACATCCCAAAAATTCTTAATAGGGTTAAGGTCTGGACTATGTGGTGGCCAGTCCACGTGTGAAAAAAAAATGCCTCATGCTCCCTTCGTGACTCTTTTACAGTTTTAGCCTGGTGAATCCTAAACCTTTCCACAACCTGCATTCAGTATATTTGTGTAGTCAACTGACCTAATTTTTGGGCACATACCATTCCTAAACCTGGAACTGACCAACTGAAGCAATCAGACCATAACACTACATGCTTGGAGACAATATACAAGACAAATCTGTAATATATATTATAGCTTAACACTCATTGGAATTGGTAGTTGAATTTTTTTTCCTTTTTAATAGATTTTGCTTTTATTTTAACTTCCACTAACACGCATATTATTTTAGGTTGACAATCCTCACTCATCATACTGTACCTAAGGTAAGGTAGAATGTTAACCCTAGTGATACCTCACAAATTTGGAATTAAAAAAAAGACAGGCTTCTGTGGGGACATGTGACTATTTAATGAATGTGGCTTAAGAGGACATGGTTTAATAAGGCAAGAAAATACTTACAGAATACATTCCACACATATGCCATTGTCCTTTACCCACAAAGCACCCCTTTACTTGCCACAAGCATTGAGCTACAAGATACACATAAACATCAATACAAAATATTTTTTTTTATAAATTGAAACTTTTCCAGTGTGTGTTAACATCTTGTCTGAGCCTTATCTTGTGTCATCTTAAAAAAAAACATTTGAACGTTGGGGGTACTTAGCAATTAGTACCCACTGAGACAGTAAATGCCTTGGTAAGGAGTATACAATGTACAACACAGCTTACAAAGAGCAGAAGAACTATGCAATGCACATAGTATTTAGTGTACAGCAGTCAGGAGTATGGGATGTAGGGTGTAATCTGCAGTGGTCAGGACTACATAATACACAACACAACATAGAGGTTGCAAGGGGTAGGAGTATGAATTTACAGCACAGCAGTAGTGCAAACAGTTTGATAATGTACATATGTGTCTCGTAAACTGCCATACTTTCCACTATTGGAAGTTGTGAAAAAGGAACACCTGGGAACACCTGAGCAAACAGCACACTCTGGCAAAAATATGTGTATTTATGTTGAGCTTTATACTGGATATATATACATACATATACATTTGCCAGTACCCAAAGAAAGACTTGGTACTTCTAGTTTCAGGGAGCATGTCCTGAAGCGATTTTGCATCTGATTCTCATCTGCCTACTGTTGTACTATATTGTACTGTATACCGTAATGTGTGTAATCCACTTTGGTGTGCTGCAGTGGCAAACATTGTGAATGACACCTCAACGCACTGTGCCAATGGGCCTGCAGTGCATTGCACATCAATGCATGGAATTGCATGTACCCTGTATTGCTGCATGATAGTAAAAAGAAAAAAAACATGAGCCTGCACTTTGCATACTGCTATGCAGGACACAAATTATGACAGCTGAATATCTGTGAATGGAGCAGTCTTTGAGATCTGGGGTTGTGCAACATAATTTTACTGTTCTTGTATAAACCAAGCGCTCATGAAATTAAAATGTTATTTTTATGTGTAATACCAAAAAAGTAAACAGAAAATGTTGCATAGCATTTATTTGAACCAATAGTAGGACAACTATCAAACTGAATTTTTTTTTTCTTCTGCGGTCCACTGTGCCCATAGCGGCAGATGGTTTGTTTTGTTACTACTGACAAGAATATATTTGCTGCAAACTTCCTTTGATGATAAACATTATACATAATTACATAAAGTGTCAAATAAAATATTATGTGCTTGTTTGCAAATGAAAATACTTGCTTGTAAAAGAGTACTAATTAAGATGTGAAAAATGTGTAATGAAATTTACAGATAAGCAATGACTTTCAAAATTTGCAGAGAGCTAACTTGTGTACAGAGTATTGGCGTGCTTGTGAATGAATGTGAAATGCCTAGTCTTGGCAGTATACTCTGTTAATGAGTTCTGAAAGACTGTCCTTGATTTATCCTTTGAGAAAAAGGAACCTCTCCAGTGAAAATTATTTTCCTTCACTGTTGTATGAAGAAGTATTGGGTAAACTTTATTTAAGCTCATTGATACAGCAATCATATTGAACAACTTAATGTATTGAACTTGTCAAGATGATGTTGGTACACAAAGTATCTCTGCATTAAAAAATTGTTAAACAGTTTTGCATTTAGAAATTACATGGGTCCTCAGCTAATCTGAGTTTTGCTGTTAGTGGTTCTTATTCAGGAGACCTGTTTTTAGAAATGCATATTTAAATAGCTTACAGATTTGTCTTTATTAGAACAATGTGATTCAACTCATAGCAATAAAATAGATTTACAAGGGCATGGCTTGGCGTGCAAGGAGCATGGACGCTTGAACACACAGCTGCGCACGGACACAGGATCTAAGCACTGTTACCAGACCCAGGCAGCATCAAAATGGGCAAGAGCACGAAGAGGACACCTGCAGCTAAACTTCCCCATTCAGATTCAAGCTCACAATCGTGCCAATTGACGAACATTTTTTAATCCGCTCGTTCACATGCAGAAGAGCCTTCTTCTCCAAGATGGCGCCTGGAGAGAGGGGGAGGACTCATGTGATTCCTTTGTCAGCCATACAGGAAGGCAACACGCGGGTGCAGAAAGATCATTAACTGTGGATGATTTATCAGCAGCTGCTGCTGATATAAAGCAGACCTTAACAGCAGCTCTGGCTGACTTAAAAACTGACATCAATTCTCTAACTACTCTATTAGAGGAAGCAGTGCGCGCAGGGGTAACAGAGATAAGGCCAAATCTCGCATGGAATCAATCCCTGAATCCCACAATATGCACTTAATTATGATGAATAGACAAGTTGAAGACCTGGACCAGGGTCGGAGCCACAACATCAGAATCAGGGGTCTCCCTGAATGTGTGCTCCCTGATCACCTGGAACTGGAGGTATGTTACCTCACCTCTTTAATCCTATATTAGAACATCTTAATGACTCTCTAATTTACTTTGTCCGTATACACAGAGCATTGCACCAGAAAGGGCCAGATAATTCACCACCACGTGATGTCATATGCTGTCTGCAGCTTAAGCTTAAGTCCGGCTTAAGGAAAAAATTCTCAATGGAGCTAGGAAACTCCAGGACATTACATTTCATGGCGAGGAAATAAAGCTTTTCCAAGATCTATCCCCTATTACCCTGAATCATAGGCATGCTCTGCACCCTCTACTAATACTATTTAGGAAAAGGGCAATCCCATACTGATGGCGTTTTCCATTCGCGCTGCAAGTGGCCTGGAAAGGCAGACAGCACTTCCTACGTACACCAGATGAGTTGGCTCCCTTTTGTTCTGCCCTGCAACTACCACTGATTGAGCTTCAGGAATGGTACGGGGACATTGCTCTTCCCCCGGCCCTGAATAGCCCACCATCATCCTCTTCATCGATCCCTACCAGCCCATCTCCCAAGAAGAAGCAAAGGACCCCACAACCTTATGAGAGTTCCGGATCCCGCCGGCCGATAGAAAGAAGCATTTTTTGTCCGCAGTCACTGGTTTGCTCGATTCCCTGGACATCTGTCTCTTGAAGGGTTTTGAACTACTACGTGATGGCCTTGGACTGGTAAAATATACTGTGCTAGGCTTTGTACACTTAGTTTTGAGATGCACTACTTGTTCATGAGAGAACTCCTACTTATGCCTAATTCCAATTGTCTAGATATGAGCTATGACTGTCCTTCTCTTGTTTCTTTGGAGGGCAGACATGGGTACACCATTTAGCACAATTTTTGCAATAGAGGATTTAGGTCCACTTGATGCTGCCATGTCTCTCTACTTCAATATGCAAATAGCAGGTACATCTCCTTTTTTTTCAGATTGCAAAATGTCTTGCTAGTATTTATTTTGTGTTTATGAATAGGGTCTTCATAGGCCACAAAAAAGCAAGACGGCAACCTATGGGTTAGGCTCCGCCTGGGTCCTTCTTCTGTTCAGATGATAAGAGATCTTGTGCTAAGTGTAGAGTATTTCATTTTATATGTTGGTTTGCGCTTTTTTTGTATTTGGTAGTGAACTACACTGTGTTCACTAAGATATACAGAGCCATTTTCCCACTCCTAGGGTAGTGCGAGTATTCACTCACACACTCCAACCTTTCCAGCGATTGTTTGGGACGTTTGGAACCTATCGATCCAATATTAGTTTTTACCCTACCGTTTGAGGTAACAGCTCAGGGGAGAACTTCACAACTAAGACCTAAGAACCATGACTTATCATAAGCTCAATCACCGCTCAGCAACAGACACCATAATACTTTCACATAATGTTAAGGGCCTCAATATCCCAGAAAAAAGAACACTCCTTCTGAGAGACCTTAAAAAATCTGGGTATAGTCCTCCTACAGTAGACTCATTTCAAAGTACGCAGACTCCCAGACTCACTAATTCCTACTTCATGCAGGCTTACCACGCCACTGACCCTTCGTCTAAAACTAAAGGGGTTACTACACTTATCAGTAAGCACATTGACTTTATGCTTATGAAGTTAGCGGACCCCAATGGGAGGTTCCTATTTTTGTGCGGCAATCTGTACGGCAAGCCTATGACCATATATGTATGAATGTATATTTTTTTACCAAACTCAAATCAGGCATCATTTTTGCAGACAATTATTTAATTACTGAAAGATTTCGCTGAAGGCCCCATCATATTGGGGGGAGACTTCAATATTCCTTTGAATCCGTTATCAGACATTTCAAATGGAAAGTCTTCCATTGCTTACTGTACATTAAGAAAGATGAAACTTTCACTCCAATCACTGTACTTAGCCGATACGTCTCCTACATTCAGTTGGTAGAGAGGACACTTTCTATTCATACATTCATAACAAGTACACACGCATTGATTATATATTTGTTTCTCAAGCAGACCTTTTCCGTTAAGGTAGGGCAGAAATCAGAGTTCAGGTGCATTCGGACCATGCTCCGATGTGTCTGTCTCTACATACAACGCAGAAACACAATAGAGCCTCAAACTAGGGATTGAATCCAACACTTCTGAATATGCCCGCTAGGCAATCCATCAACCAAGCACTACGCAACTATTTTGTAGATAATAATTGTCATGATACTGATCCTATTACTAGATGGGAGGCACACAAATGCACTTTGAGAGGGTAACTCATAAAGCTGGGCTCAGCCAAAAAAAAAGAGAGGGCAGAATTACTCAGCTACTGGCTGACATAGCCTACCTCGAGGCGACACATAAGCTTTCCCAAACACAACTAATAGCAGACCAACTGGCTCAGGCCAGGCAGCATCTTAAACAAATAATGGAAAGCAAAGCCAAAGGAATGTTGTTTTTTCGCACCAAACTGTATTATGAAAGTGGCAATAAAAGTGGAAGACTGCTAGCCAGGGCTTTGAGAGAGTCTAAGGCGATCAACCAAATTTATGAGATTTTGAATGATTCAGGCCAAACCATACAACCCCCGGAGCAGATAGCGCACCAATTTACACAATTTATATCACAATTTATATATTATCCTGACAGGTGCCCACACTAAGCTCAAATTGGAGCTCAGACCCGAGGCTATCAGAGTGTATTTAACCAAGAGTGGAATGTTCACTCTGGACCCTGAACATGCCAAACAAATGGAGACTCCATTCACAGAAAGTGAATTGCACCGACCGCTTTCCCAAATGCAACCTGAGAAAACCCCAGGCCCAGGTGAGTATCTGACCCAGTACTACAAAATGTTCCTTGATATATTGGCTAGGCCATTGTTAGATGTGCTTAATAATCTTAATTCCAACCCTCAGCTATCCCAACCACTAAGACAAACACATATTACGGTCATCCCAAAGCCAGGAAAGGACCCCAAATTCTGTTCCAACTACAGGCCCATTTCCCTCTTGAATGTCGACACCAAAGATGTTGGCCAAGATGTTAGCAAAGCGTATACTCCCCTCTTTGGCTAACTTAGAGCAAGTGGGTTTTATGCTGGGTCGAGAGGCCCGCGATAACACCATTAAAGCTATGAATCTAATACACAAGAATTGCAGAAAGGAGGTTTATTGCTGTCAACAGATGCCGAAAAAAGGCATTTGACAGGGTTGCCTGGGATTATATGTTTGAGCAATTTCTTGGCTTCCATCCTCACATGCTGAATTGGTTTCAATCTTTGTATTTTGACCCCACGGCTAAAGTGAAGGTAAATGATATTTTTTCAGAGGTTTTGCACAAATGCAATGGAACCCAACAGGGGTGTCCACTGTCCCCTCTATTGTTCATCCCGACTCTTGAACCACTAATTAAAAATATTAAACTGAATCCTTCGATTACCGGATATGATATGGGTGGAATAGAATATAAAGTAGTAGCTTACGCTGACGATTTGGTATTTTTTTGTCTAAACCTGAACATTCACTGGCTCATTTAATGCAAGAATTTGAAACCTAGAATTATTGACTGGAATTGCTTTACACATTTGAAGGAGTGGATTCAAGCTGAAGCATCCCTTAGTAAAATTCCGCTAGCAGCGACCCCTTGGGTTACCGCGAGATTTGTGCTGACCTCTCTTAAAAGCATCCTAATTTACGTGCCACACTTCATGTGTTTTCTATACTGTTTCCCCTATATAAAAGCACTGTCTTATATTTTTTGAAATGCCAAAATATGCCCTAGGTCTTATTTTCATGGGGATGTCTTATTTTTCCATGAAGAAGACTACGGTACACATTTATTGTTGAAAATCACTCATGATCACTCATGTGGCATTGATTGTCCCTTTCTGATCACTCTGTGCCATTGATTGTCCCCTTCTGATCACTCATGTGCCATTGATTGTCCCCTTCTGATCACTCTGTGCCATTGATTGTCCCCTTCTGATCGCTCTGTGCCATTGATTGTCCCCTTCTGATCACTCATGTGCCATTCATTGTCCCCTTCTGATCACTCATGTGCCATTGATTGTCCCCTTCTGATCACTCATGTGCCATTGATTGTCCCCTTCTGATCACTATGTGCCATTCATTGTCCCCTTCTGTTCACTGACTTTTTGCTTCTACGGCCGGGTAACAGACTCTGTTAGGGCAGGGATCAGCAGCTTGCTTGTCCTTCCTGGTGCGGAGTCGCGGGGGCGTGTGTGCGGGCTTGTTGTTACTTTCAGTTTCGCTCTGCAGCCAGCATCGAGGAGTCACACAGCATCAGGTATCCGAGGATGTCTTATTAGTGGGGGGTGCCTTATTTTAATTATTTGAGCAAAAATCGGGGGTGGCTTATTTGATGGGGCTGCCTTATCATCGGGTTTTTCCTCTGCCCCAGGGTTGCTGACACCGATTTGCGGTAACCCGGAATTTCCACCGGAATTGCAGCGCTCCTTTCTTCAAAATTGGAAAGGTGCATCTCCACCAAAAGTAGCTGATTTCCTAAAGGCAGGTAGACTGCAGTCAAAGAGCGATTTAGCTGATCTGGTAGAAGGTGAATTGATTCCATGGTGGCCATACATACAAATTAAAAACTATATTGCGGAAATTGGTAGGGGAGGATCTTTCTCACACAGTCTCATTTTTGTATTCTGCAACTAGTGAACTTACCTGTAAGGATAACATTAGAGCCAGAAGGGCTTGGAAATCAGCACTCCAGGTTGAGTTTTCAGATCGACAATGGCAGAATATGTGTTTAATGGCTCATAAATGTTCTATAAGTACCAGAGTGCAAGAAACCTGATGAGGTCAAACTGGTGAGAAGTCATGGTTGTTACTAACTGTACCAAATGTTATAGACCCACTTGGTGGTTACCCAATTAGTTGATTGTTTTTATTGTTGTTTTTCCACAAGATTTTCCTGAATGTACTATTTACTTTTTGTACTACATGATTGTATGCCTGTATTTTTAGGTTTATGTTTTTTGTTTTGTCCTCTTTATCAATAAAAAAAATAGATTTACATTTGCAAAGTATATTAGTTGGAGAGAAGAAGTTTGACATTCTGACAAATAGCCAGTTGTGCAAAACAGATGTTTAAAATTAAATTAATTCATGTGTGAAGTAAAACAAACTTAATATAAATGTTAGTAGCAATTCCAGTATTTAAAAAATTAAGTACCTAGGTAAATACTATTAAAATAGAAATATACTAGAAAGATATCAATTTGAGCCAGGAAGTTGATCTTGTATCGGAAATAATTTTTTCCCACCTGTGGGTTAATATTTTTCATAGTGATGGGGCATTGATTACATTTTGTAGTTTTATCAATCTGATAACTATGTAGGAATAAGTTTACCAACATTGTAATATGGGAAATCTCCCAGCATCAATTATAGGATGAATACACTTGAGAAAAATGTGTCTTGCAAATATAGCAACTGCTACAGAACAAAGTTTGAAAGGGGTCTGTTTATAAAGCAGCAAAGTTGT
The DNA here is from genome assembly GCF_032062135.1 of Pyxicephalus adspersus. Classification (NCBI taxonomy): domain Eukaryota; kingdom Metazoa; phylum Chordata; class Amphibia; order Anura; family Pyxicephalidae; genus Pyxicephalus; species Pyxicephalus adspersus. Next base: position 75,407,005 of record NC_092862.1, on the reverse strand, counting down.
CATTCTCTGAAACATCTGGTGAAAAATTGTCCATTTTCATGTGTGTAACGACACTGATTGAGTCTTCACCGGAGAATGTTCCAGCGAATGTTAAAGTTACTGCTTTATAGACTCCAAAGTTGAAAAGTGCTGCTCTTACTGTGCCATTCCGCTGGCTGGAGTGCCTGTCATGGTACTCCATGGACCCACTGATTTCCCAGATCAATGTAAGTTCTAGAGCATGTTGAGGCACATAATCTAAAGTGTCCAGTATTCACCAGTTCATCCAGCAAGAGATCCTAGACTACGCTATACAATGGCTCCAAGGTTATGCCCCTTGGATACACAAACTTAAGTAATTTCTCAGACACCTTGAGTTGAGTATTTTCTTATATACCACTATATGTAGTTATCCAGTGGAAATTCCTCACAAGTAGTGTTATTGTATGCTCCCATTTTGGTACAGTACTACTAAGGAAGTGTGGAATAATAGCCATAGCTTACCTGATCCAGCACCCCTTTTTTAATGTTTATAATGTGACATCATCAGGAAAGGGGGAGCAGCAACTTTATCATACCAGGGGGTAAGCTTGGGGGGGCTGCCCTGGGTGCCAAGCTGGAACTGCCGAATTTAGGCATACAGAAACTGAAATGCTGCTGTCTTTCTTATATTCTTGTTGAGTCACTAGAAACTATGACAGTGCCATCCTTCTTATCTCTGCACAAGCTATCCTTTGCTACATAAGGAACACACAGTGTAAATAACAACAAGCTTTTTATACAATTGTAAAACTTGGCTGGTTGTAAACTGTCAATTTTTTTTACAAGTTTTAACCAATCAGCCCACACGTTTTAAAATTCTCCTACAGATAATAAAAGCAAAAATGATGATCCTTTGTATTCATTAACCCTGCTCAGTGATAGCCTGCTTATTTTAGTTAAATATATTTGTTCATAATAACCTTTTAGTTGCTTTAACATATAGCCAATGGCTCATGGGTGAACCCTATGAAGTTTATGTGTAGTCACAGAAAATTAACATGACCTGTGCAAACTGCAGGAAAAGCACTGTCCACAGTACCAGCAATAATAATTACTGTGAAATGAACCTGCTTGTTCTTATCGATACGCAGCAAACAGTCTAAAATGAAATAGATAAGCATCACCAAAGCTGAACACTAAGGAAATGAAAGATATGGTGTAGAAAACTGGGGATTCTAGATTATTTATGTCAAGAAGGCCAGATGAATGACTGAGAAACTGCAGGGAATTGTGAAAATCTTCCAAAGAGGCAACAAGGCTACAAAGAATAGATAATGAAACCCACAGAGCAGAAAAGAGGAAGGCTTCCTGGGAAGGTTTTTCAATTATTTGATATCAAGGACAAAAAGTTCTGCTATTATCTTTCAAAGCTATGGCTAATATTCTGAGAAAAGTATCAACTATGGAACAATCATGATTAAAAGAAAGTCAAATTAAAACCGTATCATTTTTTAAAGCAGAGAATGTAAATGAAAGTTACATCAAAGCCTGTATTTTACCCAAAGCACAGGATTTGGTTTGTATAAATGGCAAATCCATGAGGACAAGAATAAATTGCTGCTGTTAAAAATTAAAGAACTTGTAAGTTACTTGGATGGTTGTTGACAGATTTGCCCAGTTATAGCCAAAACCTTTGGATACAAAAGCATTGCAGCAACACAATCGTGTTTATTTTTTTGCGTGTGTGTGTATTGTGAGGGATAGTTTCACATACACTTCTACACTTCTTGCAGAAGTAATCTAGACACCAGTTTGGATTTCAAAGTGCACTATCCACTTTTTTGCCTCCAAAAAACAAAATAAACATGGTCTTCCAATGCAGGATTCTGGTTCCGCAGAAAACTAATGAAAGATTAAACCTATGGCCGGTTAAAAAACACAGAAACAATAGGCCCGCTTTGCCAGTAACCTTTATATGGAACCCTCCTGGGCTTTTACAGCACAGAATATAAATATAATCTAAAATAAACATGTAAAGTTTCTTTGTGTTGTATCATCTTTATATTTAGGTTGTGTTTCAATAAAAATCAAATGTTGAAAATATCAAAAATCCTAATGCTCCTAACTTAATATAGACTTCACAAACAGAAAGTTTTACTAATCCATTTTTCCAAAAAAAATGATCTTGGTTTCAAATGAAAAAGAGATGTTTTTCAGGTGTATACTTAAATAACTGGATACAACAAGTTGTATGGATTCCAAAAATGCAATTACATTTGTACAGAAGGTATAGTGTGCTGACTGCCAGACTGTAAAAGGTTCTGGTGTTTTATTTCAAATAAATAATGTACATAGCCTTCCTTTTTGCTTAGGCACATTGTACCAATAATTACATAACATAAGCGTTTGCAAATGCTTGGACAGCTACTAGGTACACCTGCACTAACCTGGACAGCTGCCTATCCAATAAACCAGAATCCCTTCCTGGCTAGAAATGTAGTATACACATCCAGTCCTTTTTAGAAATGGAAAATAGACCATTGTTATTTGGAGATACTATATTTATACCAAATTTCCTTTCCACATACTGAGCAGCAGTGGTTCCTATGTGTGGAGTGATAATTCAGGCACCTAACTTATTTTACTATATAAGGAGATACATACCTTAACTGAACAGAATTAAGTTTAATAAAGCATCATGTATGTGCATCTATACATGAGCAATCCAGCATTGGCTGCATGGCATATACCGGTGGGTTTACTAATGGTAGCAACAGTAGATTGTGTTTGTTTATTGAAAGTAGGGTGGAAAATTTTGAGCCAGTGGAACAAGATATGATGTTACTGTGTTCTAAGTCTGTTTTGGTAAAAAACTAATAAGGACTTACACTCAGACATACACTTGCAGACATACACAGATGCAATAACTTCAGGTTTATTGATAATAAACTTGATGAGTAATCTAATCCTGCTGAGACCTACTTATGTACCATATATGGTAGAAAACACTTCCCAGTGCAGTTTGCAGTGGAAAGAGTTCATGTTGTTCCCATTTTTGTACTTGCCACCAGGCAACCATCGATGACTCTTTCTAATCCAAGCAATACCATTTTATGCTATCATACCAAATCAGAATTTTGGGTATCCTTTGATAGTCCCTACCTAAAACTAGGCAGGACTTTCTACCCATCTAGAAAAACAACAATACAACCCTGGTTATGACAACAACCCTCACTATGCACCGTTGGATTGACAAGGCATACACCTGCAGAGATCTTGAAAGTTAAGGTATGCACTCTGGCTAGGGTATCTACTTCCCCTAATCCTAACCCAAAACTCTTCCCTTACTCCGACTGACCTGTAGCCCTTTGCCGATGATAAAGTTTTATACTATAACTGTTTCCTTGCATCCTGTTGCTGACTGCCTTCTGTCTGATTTTTGTAGCTCACTGCCCGTTGTGACATCTGATTGCCTTTGAACTTGTATTCTCCCACCTCTGGCTCCTTGGATGCCTAACATCCTATGTATGACCCTTGGTTGACCGTTGACTTACCTCGTTACCATGCTCACTTGATTCCCGTGCCATGCCCATAGTTTTGTTCTTGCTCCTGGTCCTCTGTCAATTTCACCTCAGATACCATCTCTTTTTCAATCAATTTCTGGTGGCAGTCAGGTGCTGGAACAGTGCAGCTAGGCTCCTGAGGCTGAACAGGGGCTTACTATTAGTGAAGTGTGCAGAGGAGATTGGGATTGGCATCTGACCTATACGCACAGCACACCATGGCATGATAGTTACCGTTGAGATACAAAAATGACACAGTAGACACAGTAGTTTTTAAGTAATAAGAAACTTAATTCCAAGCTTTTTGTAATTAAAATAGTAAAGATCTTTATACTTTCACATGTATTTTCACATGCTGCGTTTTCAAACTGCATTGAATGATTTTGCTTGTTGTAAATGTGCTTGAAAACTTGATAACCTCATGAATGATTTTTTGCACTCAAAGCTACTTCGTGTTTATATAAATGTATGTTTAGTTGGTTGCAGTTCTCTTTTATTAGTACACAAATAAAAAAAGAAAGTTTTTATGAAATTTATATGAGAGAAAAATACTCCACTACAGAACTATGTATCAGTAAATAAAGTATATTTTAGTAAAATAAGTATAATTTTTAAATAGAAAAAATTACATACATGAGTTACTTTACCTGTGGCTTGAAAAACAGTTATTCTTAATGCAATTGCTTGTACAGTTGCCATAAAGTGGGGATATTATCTTGATAATGTATTCTTTTTTAACAACTCCAAGAATTTATGCTGTAGATGTTATTACAATTCACAGGTTTTAAACAATGAAACTTTAATTTTAGTGGATTAAAAAAACAGGTGGTTCTCTTTTATCATTGTGCATATTTCCTTAAGTATCTTATTCAAAGGATTTGTGTACTTTCTGTGTTTCTCTCTGAGTCCTCTGACCCTCTTTCCACTATGTGGTATTTGAAGAAAAACAAAAGATTTTTTGCATTGGTACACGTCCCCCAGAGTAGCACCTACCCTAGCATGCTGTTTACTTACAATAACTTCTGTTAACTCACAAAATTAGCAGAACTTACTAACAGAATTTGCCCCTCTAAAACTTCAGAGGGATTTTGCCTCAAAAATTAGACTCAATAAATTTTAGACAGGATTCACAAAACCCATAATGAATCAAACACAGTCTTATTCACTCATCTCTAGTGGACAATCCTACAAGGGTTTGGGCCTGATTTATTAAAGCTCTCCAAGGTTGGAGAGGATACACTTTTATCAGTGATGCTGGGTGATGCACCAAACCTGGAATGGATCTGGTACAGGATTCAAGATTTGCTAGAAAATGACTTTGAAGAAATCTATTCCAGGTTTGCTGGATCCCCTAGCTTCACTGATGAAAGCGTACCCTCTCCAGCCTTGGAGAGCTTTAATTAATCAGGCCCACTGAGTTCATGTATTACCAGTGAAAGGTACTGTTAAAGTTACAGCATAAAGTACATAAAATACATTAAAATAATTATATGTTTCCAATCTTGTGGCAAAAGCTTGGGAAATGCCGTTTTCCATTACATTAAATAACTGTTCACCTGTTCACAAAAGCAGATCTAAATGTAGTTTAGGAATTCTGGTGTAAAAGGAACCCAAGTGGCTCCCAGACAGCCCTCAGTGTAGAGTTGTGAGAAGTGTAAGGCCTGGTTTAGATGGTATCTGGCTATTCTCCATTTGACCTGGGAAAGTGGTTAAGGGCCTGGGTAAGATTAAAAGTAAGTGCTGTACCAAATATTTGCAGATATTTATTTGGCATCTAGGTCCAGAGTGTCTCAAAAGCATTGGGTGGGCTAAACACTTCATCCCATTCCCAGACCAGGAATTGGAAATGGCTATGAAGCACCTAGCTGATCATAGTAAAAGGAAGTTGGTGTGAGAATTTTGGTGCCTGACTCAGTGGCTGAATTTTGGTGGCTGGCCTGCGGCCAAGTGTGGCTGACTCAGAATGGCTGGATGTGGCTTATGTGCTGGCACAGCAATGGAGGTCACCCAAAAATGTAGGGTCAGTTGGACCATAGACTCTGGAGAGAGTGAGCCAAAAGAGCCAGGAGGCTAAACTTATTGTTATTTCCAGAATGTGATAATACCGATCACCTGCAAAGGGAAACCCATGGATGTGTTGTGCTTTCATATGTTGGAGATGAATAATGGACAGATTGCTCTGAAATCAGAAGTTGAGTCTGAAATTGCCCTGTACATGCAGCGAGTTTTCATGCTTATGTCTCAGAATAGGTTTCTAAGTTTTGTTTTGTATGTGTTTATGAGGAAAATCTGGAGGGTTTTAAATGCAATGATTGAGTTTTGAATTAAATTGAGTTTTGAATTGTCTGCATTGGTATTCTCTTTCTAAATTACAAATGTGATGGAGGCAGATAATGTGGCTTTCAGGTAAAGAAAATGTCCGTATGTATTGAAAATGGTTACTTGCAAATGATTTAAGGAAACAAAGAAAAGGGCTTCATATTTGTGTGTGTGGGGGGGGGGGGGGGGGGGGCTAAAACAAAGGGCTTGTTTGTTAATAGGTATTTCATTGTTTTTCTATTGTTAAGAAAGTACTACCAGCCCTTTTTTATTAATATTATTAATAAATTATTATTAAACAGGATTTATATAGCGCCAACATATTACGCAGCGCTGTACATTAAATAGCCCTGTTATTTAGTTTATTGTTAATAGAATAAATACCAACTGATATTAAAATCACAAAAGATAAAAAAAAAACAATATAAATAGTGGGAGAAATATTGGAAAAACTTGGGTCAATACAATCAAATGGTACATTTTATAATTTCTTTACATAAATAGATCAGGTTTAGCCTGTTTTATATCACAAAAACCTTATATATTGCATAAAGCAAACTGTGAACTTCTGTGTATATGAACCAATAAAGTACACTATTAATGGGAGAATACTACATCATACACTTTGCATTCTGGATTGTATAAACTTGGGATCATTTTTATGGACACAGCTTTTTTGCACTGGTTCCAACTATTTTGCTTATAAAACATTTACATGTAGCTATGGAAGTAGTTTTGGCTGGTGCTGCAGGTATTTGTTCTTTTACTGAAGCTAAAGCATTAAAAGAACTAAGTATATCACAGTATATGTCAGTACAGTAAATCATAAGTATATGACAGTACAGTAAATCATAAAGGCTGAAAGGTAGGAGGGACATGGACTGGACGGCATGGATAGCATGGTATGAAATACTTTGTGCAGGCTAGCATTCCTTAGAGCCAGAGATTTATGTAAAAATTATTTTAATGTCATTGAATTAAATTTTTTTATATAAATGTGTTTTAAGTATATCTTTCTTTGGCAGTTAGCTATTTTTTCAGATACAAAATGCACTGATGTAAAATTATTAAGTAGCTGTTTTTATAGCTGACAAATACATTTTGCTAAAGTTTTTCTTGAACTGACAAGTTCATCTGGGGTTGTAGCTGGTTATGTAAAGCATAGAGATGACTCATTTTGAGATTTTTTTTAATCTTGTCATATTCTACTATTGTACTGCAACAATGCAAGTAGAACCGTAAGTAATATTCCCTAGGGAAAGATATGGTAGCTGGCCTAAATTGCAGAACTGTAGTGAACAATAACACAACTCAACTGCACTTTAAATCATAGAACTTAAATACAAAATACCTTCCATTATCTGTGCATATATTAAACCTTTTTTATTAAAAACTATTATCTGGTACATGAGTCAGAACTCATAAGGGTAGATTAAAAAGCTACAAATCTGACATTTTATCAAACACCCACTGCAGGTAAATCATTCTGGTGCAGAGTAAAAAATTCTCTACCTGCAAATATTTTACTTACAGTCTCTGGGTTATATTTATGTTCTATAAAGAACTTTACATAATCCATAATCATGTCACTAGCTGTCCCTCAAAGGGGCCCACAATTCTATGTCCCTACCTCAGTCATATGTCTTTAATACAATATCTAAGGTCAAATTTGGGGAGAAGATGATTAATCTGACTGCATGTTTTTGAAATGTGGGAGGAATCTGGAGTACCCAGAGGAAACCCAGACAAACACCTGCAAACTCCATGCAGATATTGTCATGGCTGAGATTCGAACCTCTGAGCCACCTTGCTGCCCAATGTTATATAAAATGCACACAGGTGCTGCTGTCGTGCCATATTTATTAAAGTGCGCCTAAACGGCTACATATATCTAAGATTTGGTTGCCCCTACACCATATTGGGGTATTCTGATTTTATTGTGAAACTTATTGAGAGATACCTTGCAAACTAACTGTAAAGATTTTGCAGTGATAATATAAGACTCAACAATATTGAATAGCAGCAAATATTGTCCCTCAAACAAAAATAGCAAATAGCAATAGCTATTGACTGCAGGTTCCCACGCTCCCCGGGCTGTATTTATCAATGATAAGTACAGCCCAGTGACCGTGGGAACCAAACCCAGATGAACTCTCAATGGAGAAACTCCATTGAGAGTTCATCTGCAGTCACAGCTGATTGGATTACAGCCCGGTGACTGCGAACTGAACTCCATTGAGAGTTCATCTTGTGTTCACCTGCAGTCTCAGCTGATTGGAGGCACCCACGTGCTATCACATCCAGTTTTTACAATACAGGGTACCCTCTATTTTTGTCAAAAAACATACAAATTTTACATACAATGAAAAAATAATGAAATAACTTGAATGTACTGTTTATTTAAATTTCTTTTGTTCACACAAAGGATTTATTGTTACTCTATGACATTTTTTTTACAGTAAAACATTTGAAAATAAATCGGATAAGCGGTTAAACTAAAAATTTACGCCTATCGCTTTTCCTGGAGTGTTCAGTGTTAGGACAATCCCGCTGGATGCTCCAACAATAGTCAGCTGATACAGTTCTTCCCTGACCTTCAAATCTTGGTGGAATCGTTCACCTTGCTCATCAATTACTGCACCAAGGTTTTCCGGTAAGTTAGAAAGATGGCTTTGCAGAAAATGCACCTTGATGCCCATATTGCAACCAAGCATTTTGTAGCTCTCCAAAAGTTTCCGGACAATTTCTGTGTAATTATTTGCTTCGGTGTTTCCAAGAAAGTCCTTGACAATGACTATGAATGATAACCAAGCATTCTTTTCGACTTCTGACATTGTCCTGAATAAATGTTTATCTTTGATGAGCTGCCGAATCTGTGGATCATCAAACACACCGACCTTTATTTTTTCAAATGACAGTCTAGAAAATGCCTCTTACGAGCTCTGCTGTCCCACATGCACAGATAACAGGGATACTTGGTGTATCCGCGTTGCTGACCAGGAAGGAAGCATAACATTTAAAAGTCAACAGAGATGACCCAATTGTGTTGGTTATATTGCTACAACTCAATGACTTTCTTTATGTCTGCATATTCTTCACCCAAATATATTGCCATTGTGAAAGAGGACACACTTTAAGCTCTGCTTTTAGCTATCAATGAATAGATTGGAATTCCCAATTCCTCCATTAAACCAGGTATGTTATGGCAATACACAAAGCCACTGTCAGTTCCAAAGTACTGCAGAAATGTTATTTCTCTGGTTCGAGAGTACGATACCTTCGTCCCTTTCTCAAGTAAGTTTTTCTCACACAGTCTTGATGATAGGAGTTCTGAAGCCTTCTTCGATACTCCCAAATCACGTGCCAAATCACTCAACTCATGCTGATCAAATCCCTTAGAAACAGAGTCCTCTTCAATTTCAATCTCGTCATCATTGTTGTCACCTAGTTCATCACCATAATCATGTCCTTCAAGAGAGGCTAGTGTAATGAAAACCAGCACTGGGATTTCATCTGAATGAGCCACTGGGCATATAGCTTATGGTAGACTAGGATACTCTATGTTACATTTATTTTTCTTGTTATATTCTGAAGTTTTTACTATACAAAAGTAACAGTCACTGAAATGATCTCCTGGCTCTCGCCAAACCAAATAGCATCTTATCACGTGTTCCCTTTGTCCACATCTGTAAACCCTCGACACACTGTTTGCACACCTTATGAGGGGCCCAAGACTGATCTTGATCACCAAGTTTATCTTTGAAATATGTCAAATAGGCTTGCTCCACAAATGTGCTGATGTTTGCCCTTTGTCTGGGAATGGTGAAACTGCCACAGATATAACAAAATGAATCTGGGTTGTTTAGGCACTTACAATGAGAAACAGCAGAGCCACACATGATCTTAAAGAAAGGAAATATGTGTGTAAGTAGAAAAGTAAATTTTCCTTATTCACTACGTAGCGCAGCGCACAACCTCTGACCAAACTGACCTGCATATAAATGAATAGCCTATACAAATCTAGGCTACAGTAATCGCATTATTATAAGCAGTAGAGAAAAACACTGACTTGATAGCAGAAAACTAACTGCACTTTCAGAATCAGCAAGTCAACAAAAAATTTGTTCAAAATTGTTCCCCAGTGTAATCTAGAACATTGGGACACACCCATTTTGCTTTGGTGTACGCTGAAAACAGTTTTGAGAGGACACAAAATAGAGTATACAAAATGCAAATGCAGTGTAACTCGGCCCTACAAAGCGTTTCTAGAAAGCAGCTCAAGGGCATCAAAACAAGCATGGCAGGAAGTTGTAGTGTGTCTTAACACATATGTAGCCACCAGAGTGGAAACACAGATAAGATATTAAAAACATACATTTTACAGCTGGAGCAATAAAGTTAAATCTTTGCTAGCTAAACTGAATAAACCTCATGGGTCCAAGCCTTTTTTTACGATTAAAGACCCCAAGACGCCAAATCTCCAAAAACACATCAATTATGATTCTGATAGTTTTCAAGGATTAATAAAGACAATTTTATACTGGTAAACCTATGCAACCTCCCCCCTTAATAACAAAGGCTAAATTCCCAAGTTAAAGTCTAACCAAGGGGAGATTCCTAATAGACCAATTGCCACAGGGGAAACTCAGTTGATGAAAAAAAACAATAGCAAAACACAGGATTTCACACACCATCACACACAGGATGGTGCATGGTGCTTCACATCTAACTGGTGATGCAAGCAGCAATTGTAAATTCTAGCGCCATCACCATGCACCATGCAGAAATCCTGTATGGTGCATCACATCTAACTGCTGATGCAAGCAGCGGCGTTGGTGGATTCAGGGGAGTGAGGCAGGGAGGGGAAATCCCCATTGCATCACCCGGCAAGATGTGACATCTTCCGGGTAATGCGATGGAGTGATGAATTGTGGGAGCGGGAAATTTAAAAGCAGATTACTATGTAATCTTTTTACAGTAAAAAACACTACAAAACGTATATTAAATGTATAAATACACATTTTAGCGCACCAAGCATCATTGCCCAGTTCCGATTTACATTTTGCCTACTTTTAGCCCTGACCTTGATCTGACTTTTCGATGACTTATAAATCACTTCCTAACCATATCATTTCATAACTTTCTCTTTGACCTTGATTGTTCCTGACTGATTGCTGGAGACCACATGGCATCCAAAAGGCATCTCGCCGGAGCAAGCGCTGTTTTCGAGGAATCTGAAAGCAGTGATAGCGATTTGGAGTGCCTTGTGGAATCCAGCGATAGTGATTCACCAGGAAACTTGTCATCGAAAATGAACTGAGCGACGATTCTGAACCTGAGGTCAGTGCTGTGTGTACATGGTGTCCTATTGACTTTGATGCGGACCAGGCAGCACCGCCAAGGTTTCCATTCACTGGCGCACTTGGGATGAAAATTGAGGCTGAATGCAACGACCCCCTGACATACCTGAGGTTGTTTTTGACCGATTAAGTTATCGAAAAAATTGTTGCCGAGAGAAACAGGTAGGCCGCTATGTGTTTGCTATCTTTTTAAAATTTTTGGCTATTTTTTTTTTGCAAACATTTTTGCTGCTCTGTGTGTGTTAAACTTTTGAAATCTTTTGCTAATTTTTTTTAAGCAAACATTTATGCTGCCCCGTTTGCTAACTTTAAAAAAAAAAAATATGCAAACGTGTGCTGCTCTGTGTTTGCTAACCTTTAGACATTTTTTGCTAATTTGTTTTTTGCAAACATGTATGCTGCTCTGTGTTTGCTAACTTTTTGAAATTTTTTGCTTTTTTTTTTTTTTTTTATGCAAACATATATGCTGCTCTGTGTTTCCTAACATATACTTGCAACCTTCACCACACTACAAAAGAACATATCCTAAAATACCTTTTTTATTTTGTTTTATGCAGGTACGGTGCACAACAACAAGGTGCTCCACACCGGAGGTTTTCAAGAGGCAGAAAGTAGGAACCTGTGACCAAGGATGACATTTGGCAGTTTTTGGGCTTGGTGATACTTCAGGGAGTGGTGGGCAAACCTCTACAGAAGTGGTACTGGTCCAAGAACAAAATACTTGCCACGCCATTCTTTGTCACAGTCATGTCAGAATACCTCATCATTAAGTATCTGCATTTCACAAACAATGAAGAATTTGATGAAACTACCCATCCTGCACCAAAACTGAAGAAAATTTGGGAAGTGTTTCAAATGATTCTACAAAATTTCCAGCAAACCTATGTGCCAGAAAAAGATGTCAGCATTGAGGAAAGTCTAATGGTTTACAAGGGGAGGCTCAGCTGGGTGCAGTACATTGCAGTGAGAAATTTTTGTTAAAATAGTGTTTTTTGATAAATTACATTGTTGTGGTCTAATATTTCATTATTTTTTATAATTATTTATTATATTATAATGTATGATTATATTATAATAAATAAATATATTTGTTATACCCTGGAGTTAATCCTAACAAATACAGGCCAACAATATAAACAAACATTTCTATGCAAAAAAAATAGGATCACTTTTTGCATCAAAAACTGACAGAATTAGAACGTAAGGGGGGTTAAAAATAAATTGAAAGTGAATGCATTGTTTGATGTTTGGGAATCATATATAGCCATTTTGCCTCTGGACACCAGAAAACGTATTGTTTCTGCTTTTGACCAAACCTCATGGTATGTTTACTGCTTACTAGCCAACGACCCCCCCACCTTCCATTGTAGGTGTATTCTCATATACTTTTCTTTGTATAGGAATTTTACTTTGAAGTTGTACACATATGACTATTTACTGACATGTATCTGTATGTATTGTTCTGGATATTATGTCAATTCCTCACAAAAATAAGTTTAAAAAAATCTATTTACTTTCATTCTGGACAGTCTTACCATAAAATGTCCTTCCTCTCCAATCCTTATTGATAGGTTCCTTTTAGATTTTTACTATAGTTTACCAAGTGTTTTCTGTCATGTGTAATGTTCAGTCACTGTCCAGGAGCATCCTATCTTCTGGACATACTGAAATGTACACACAAAGGAAATTTTTAGGAAGAAAGATTTTGTCAACCTTTTAGGTTTTATATATATAAGGAAATACACAGATGATAAGCCACTGTAAATGTGGTAGGTATGTGATGATTAGATAAGTGGAATATTTTTGACATGTCTTTTTTACACCATGGGAAACACTTTGAATTAAAATATTCTCAAAGAGTCTGTCATCTTTAGAGGGTACATTATGAGATTGTGTGTGTAAGGCCCTGGTTGAGCAACAGTATTTGCCAGACCACAGTCCCCAATCTAACACTACACTCTTCGTCTAAAGCAAGTCTCTGCTCAGCCTCGGGAGGCTAGTTGTACCATTCCAGCAAATGGTTGCCCCCAAGGGTCTGTGTGCAAGGGATGAGGAAGGACTGACAGAGGACTAGGACCCTACAGATAATGCAGTACCAAGATTCAAGCAGAGACAAGTCCAGAATATAGAGCAAGGTCATTCATAGGTAATCAGTCCAGCAAACAAGGTATTCAAGAGCAAGACAAAAGCAGAGTTGAGGTCACAGGCAAAAAGTCAGTCCAGGCATCATACACTTGTAGGCTCAGAAATAGGCAAGGTCAGCAACAGTAAATCTTATGAAATCCCACACCAGCAACCAGTCAGCCTAGCTTAATGTTGCAACAGGGACTGTGATCAGAAAGGCTATAAAATCCTAGCATCCAATAACAGCGCTCTAAAATCCCCTTCAGCTGTGCACAACCTCAGAGAGTGCACAAGGGATGTGCGAGTGTTTCAAGACAAGTACACCAGCACTGAAGCAAAGAAATTCTATAACAGCCATTCATGTTAAATAACAGAAAACTGACTACCAACAGACCAACAAATAATTTAAGTTATGCAGTGGAAGAAACCACAAGTACCCTGCTGTGCACTGGCATGGCTTGTGTAGTTAATATTGGACACATTCCCATAAAATTACTGGACTGAACCAAATCAATGGCTAAATTAACTCTCAGTAGGCTTTTTGATCGAAAATACTCATGTATTAAAATACTCAATCTAAACTAGCCTCATGTGTCATGTGATAGTTTAGATTGAACGTAATGTATACTTTACTGGCCTGCTTAAGCAAGTAAAATACATAAACTGGCTAAAACACATAAAAAATACAAAATACTGTCTGCAGAGGTCCAAGGGGGCCAGCAAATAATTACCAATGGGCTGCAGATTAAACACCAGGAAACTAAACTTTAGGGATATATAACTGAGTTGAAAATTCCAAAAGGCCTAAGTTAATAAACTAATGAATAGCAGGTCTTGTCTTTGACAATCAGCCAAAATAGACAGATACCTAGAGGGTATCTCATCACTATTAACCACCCAACCGTTAAACCCGACCTTGGTTCGGGGTAAAAAAAATTGCAAAAATCGTTAAACCCGAACTTTTGTCGGGTGGTTAAATGCATTAACTTACCTGGTCCCCGCTGTGATCATCTGTTCTGTTCCAGCGTCAATCTCTAAAAAAAAATACTCACCTTCTCCCCGCAGCTCCTCCGGACACGTCCTCTATCTTGCTTCTTCCCCCGGCGAGTGCAGTGACGATCTCCGGGGTTTCCTGGTGACGTCGCTGCATGCGTCGGTGCTGGGGGGCGATACAGGGGGGACGGGACAGCAGCTGGGAAGGATACATTTTGATACATTTGGACCATAAGACGCAGGGACTTTTTCCCCCCACTTCTGGGGGAAAAAAAGTGCGTCTTATGGTCCGAAAAATACGGTATATGAAACCTATCAAAACAATTTCATTTTTAGAATCTTAAACAAAAAATGTATATTCAATCTGACTAATTGGCAAAGCATTTAAAACAAGTTGTTATACAACAGAAATGCAACCTCTCAAAATAGAAAATCAATACAAAAAAGTAAGAATGGCAAGGCAGCATAGCAAATGCATAGCTACCAACATGGGATTTTGCCAGTTAGGGGGGCTATGATTTGCTATGCCCCCCTGGTCCTTGCTCCTGCTTTTCCCTATTGTTTATTTTTACATTTTAGGCTTACCTTTAGGATGGTTTGTCACAAACTGCCTGTGCTAGTGCTCCCTCAATATGAAATCTGCACTGCCTATGGTGCTGGAATGGGCCGGTGAACCCAGTGGTGATGCTTGGCACCATCGGTGCCTCAAACTCCTGTATCCTCTTCCACTCCTGCTCATCCCCTGCTCCTCCAATGGATGTTCTCCTGGCGCCTTGGAGCTTTCCTCTACAGCCTGGATCCTACTTTCTTCCAACTTCTCACCTGGATCCTGCTCGTGTTTCCCCCTGCTGCTCTGCCGGAATCCTCCAAGGCCTCTGCTTTAGGCTTCCTTCATTGTCATCGCTGGTGACAATGTTCTCTGGCCCGAGTGTGTGCTTTTGCTCCATCCAGGACCTCTACATCTAATTCAAGGCGCACATCCCAGTCTTCCCCACGTGTTCAAAAGAGCCTTGTCCTCTCTGCAGGTGGACCCCCACAGTGTCTCCACAATGCATCTGCTTCTTCTTCTCCTCTAGCTGCTGATCCTTCTGTGGGTGTACTGGGTTCCTCACTGCACGACAGTTCTTTGTTGATTCAAATGGCCCTGCTCCACTGCTGTTTCCTCCCTCTTTCTTAGTCACCCTTCTCAACAGCTTCCTCCTCAGGCTTTTCATCTTCTGTTGGTCATACTGGGGACCCTCAGGTGGGGCTTCCCTTACCTAGTGAGAAATCTGATTTATCGTTGCTTTCCTCTATCCCTCCTTCTTTGAATCAGTTAGTTGCTAGGTTGCCCCTTCTAACAGCAAAGAAGCTGCTGTTGTTTGGCCCCTTCTGAGTCCCCCTGATAACCCCCAGACTACTGCTGGGGTGATTTTGAAGGGTCTAGAGATCCGGCAGTGTAACGATAGGGAGGCCATGATATGTGAACCTCTGGCCTTTCATCTTCCAGCCTCAATTAAAGAAAAAATTGGAAGGGTGATTTTATTGACCTACTATCCCTCCTCCCCACTACTAAGAATTCCTACTATCATATGGATAAGAAGGATAGCAACAAACAGGGTGAGGATGATTGCCTCTCACACCATTGCAAGTCTTTTGCATCTACGTGAGTGTTCTGGTGGACAAATTTCATGGGAGGAGCTGTGGTTTGTTCCAGCATTTAGATATCATTTTAAAGGCATTTCTCTGGCTTTTCTTGGCCTACCCTATGGTGGTAGGGTGTTTTTGGGGGGTCAAGGATGTTGGTTTGTGGCTTATTTAGCTCCTCCCCCAGAAAACCACCCAATTTAACCCATTTTAGGTTGCTAATCCCCTTGCCCCCCAAAAAAGTATGTTTCACATTCAGGGTTCCTGCAAGTTCCCAGTTACTTGCAAGTCCAAGCATGAAAGTGCACTTTGTTCGGGACAGGATACAGTGGTTCGGAATAAAAGGGATGAGGTAGACCCAAAGGCTCTTGCCTTTGTTTTGATTGTACATTTGGGAGGTAACGATATTGGCTACTCTAAAATGCTGGATATTTTCTTTTTGGTGCAGTATGAATTTTATTGTTTTAAATGTTTGTATCCCACGTTACTTATTATTTTTTAGGAAGTAGTTCTGTATCTTTTGTGGTCGTCCTATCTTCATCTTCGTGTTGTTTTTCTTACTGTCATGTTGATTTGAAAGGTAGGGTTTCAGGTCTGTCCTGGTAAGATCTAGTTCACCTATCAGATGTGGGTCTTGATATTTTTATTTTGGATCTTCAGTCAGCCATATAATTGGCTCTGTTTGATGGTGGTGCCAGCCCTGTCCAGAGACAATGGAGGTGTAACTTTTTTTCAGGTCCTAAGCTGTGGTAAAACATCGGTGTGAAAGATTAATTCTAGCTGAAAAAAAAATAGAATTTATATGCAAATAAAAAGGCCGTGGATGACTGAAGTATCCAATGATCTAGTGTCAATGTGTTATTTAGTCACCTTTTATTAATTATATGAATAGAAGAATACATTTAAAAATTATGTTCACTTAAATTGAGTTTGAACCTCCCTAGCGGTTCATTTCTTTCCTTTTTTTATGTCTAAAAGCGGTACATTGTTTTTCATGAAAATGTATTTTACAGTATAATATAATAGTATGAGTATAATAAAATTTGAACCGCAAAATCATTTCAAAACAATAAATTGAATAAATTAAAAAATCTATATAGTTAAAAAAAATTAATTTAAAAAAAAATACATATTATACTCATGCTATTATATATATATTGTAAAATAAATGTTCTTGAAAATAATGTACTGCTTTTACACATAAAAATCCAATGTATTGCATTCAATACAGTTATTTTGTATTGAATGCAATACAAATGGATTTCGAATTTCCCGCCCCGCCCGGCTGGGACGTACACACGCACCGACGTCACCGGGAACTCCCCCGGTGACTCATCGGATGCAGAAGCAGGAAGAAGAAAGAACACGGAGATCGCGGCTCTGGACGGCGCGGGACCCCGGCGGATCAGGTAAGCGTTCTATTTACTAACCTTCCCTAGGTGTTCCAACCCTGAGTGTGACTCGGGGTTACCACTTGTAGCAACTTTTTTCTACCCCGAGTCACACTCGGGGTTACCGCTATGGAGGTTAATGTATTATATGAAAAATATATAATAAATACTAGTTATATTCCCATGGCAAGGGCGTGTATTATATGCATAGCTCCCAGCATGGGATTTTGCCAGCTAGGAGAGCTATGATTTGCTACACTTCCTCCTGCTTTTCGCTTCAGCAGTTAGGACACATGCCTGGGGAAAAAGAAGACTTGGAAAAACAGCTGTTAAGACACAGATTGTTACAAACTGCTAAGGAACTTTTATTGAGTTTAAATTTAATATATTAAAAGAAATGCTGGTTATAGTCCCATGGTACCTCCAGGACTTCTCTGCTAAAAGGCAAGTATACATTCACAGGTACCATAATTTACAGGTTTCATAAAGCAACAGCTGAAAATAGCAGCAGAACTGCAATGGTGGGGAAGAAGAACCGGGGGTTCCTCTGAGATTGTTAAAGCAGACCTACCACTAAAAGATTATGCCATTGCTGAGATCATTGTAAATTGCTAATTGCCAGGATGTAAAGCTGATCTTATGGTGTCAGTAGTGTCAGTCAGACACCTGAAGAAGCATGCAGATAAATGTGTAACAATTGGATGGACACCTAAACTGTATGCTCATTTTGGGTCAGAGATTCAGAGGGTATTAAGGGCAGAGGATCAGGATGCCAACCAGACACGCTGGTCATCATCAAATGGCAGCATACAGATCTCTCACTGAAAGGTCTAAATTGAAGAGTTAATAAAAAAATAATAATTAAATAATCAAAAAAAGAGTAAATAAAATTTTTAGGACATAAACTATGTTTTAGGTCCTAATGATACATTCTTTCCTCCCGTTTTTTTAAAATGTGGTAATATAGTCCCATAAATATACCTTTTACATGTAAATGTATGTCAATAATACCTTGGGCTACTATTTATATTCTGTGCAGAATATCTTCCTTTGTAGTTATCTGATTGTGATGGCTGTAGAGAGCTAAAACATGTTTAAACACCCACACTCTTGATACAGAATAAAAGAATTATGGAATAAGTTTTTTTTTTTTTTTTTTACCAGTATTCTGACTCGCCTGTCCTTTAGTATTCAGAAAAAGTATTCAGAAGGTACACCAATATGACAAATAAATATTCTTACCTTAGCTGTTTCTGCATACATTCTAGGCATGGCACAAGTTACTGGCATTTATAATGCATGAAAACAAATTAACATAACCATATAAGTAGCAACAGACAATTAAGAACAAGGTTCTTTGGTTAATCTATTGCATCTGTTGAGTGTTAGTAATAAAAAAAAATAAAATACTGCCTGCCAGTCAACCAGGGTGCCATTATTACTTCTCAGAATTAGCAAAAGCTCTTTCATTTTGGATAAAATGCACACAAATTAGTGCCAAATGGATAACTATATAATTTAGATTCTTTCCAATCACATCATTTAATGTTCCTTGGTTGGTGAGAGCACTTACAAAATATGTGTTTTAATTTAATTAAATGATAATTATCATTAAATGGGTGTTTTGAAATAATGAACTTTTTTAGCTTTGCTTCTGAAAACCATGACTTTCAACGCTAATCCTTCTTGGTAATCTAGAAAGCTGCAGTTGTCCAAATGAGAACTAGGTGAATTTCTGTTTTATAGACAGGTCTCTGTTTTGAAGATGTCAACACGCTACAGAAGAAAACCTTTCTGTAGTGCTTTATTGTGCTCTTGACAAGAAATCAAGTATTTCAAACAGCTCAAAGTTTCACACTGACCTTGGAAGTAACACACAAAGTCAGTATATTGTATAAATCTAATATTTCTTTTATTTGGCAGAGATATTAGCTGTGTCTGTAGGCATATATTCAGCCTTGAGAATGATGGGATTAATTACTAACTTGTATTTATACAGTGCTGATATATTACACAGTGCTGTACAGCGGCCATAACCATATCACAAACTCTCTCTCAAAAGAACACACAATTTAATGTCCCTACCATTGTGAACCACATTACCACAGCCTAAGGGCAAATTTGGGAGTCAAATAAACCTCACTGCATAATTTTGAGATGTTGAAGAAAACTGAAGTGCCCGGACGAAGCCCGTGTAAACACAGAAGGAAAATACAAACTCCCTGTTGATAGTGTCCTGGCCAAGATTCAAACCTTGGAATCTATCGTAGTAAAACAAAGGCAAGAGTGCTAACCACCATGTTGCCCACATCTAGGAATCTTAGCAGACACAGGTAATACTTTGTTATTCAGATGTACAACTATTTTAAAAAATTACATTTTTCTAGCAGATTAGGCATGTTTATGCACCCATCTGCAAAGATTGGTAAATACTTAATTCATGAAACCCCAAGAGATCCAGTTTT
This sequence comes from Pyxicephalus adspersus, assembly GCF_032062135.1. NCBI lineage: Eukaryota > Metazoa > Chordata > Amphibia > Anura > Pyxicephalidae > Pyxicephalus > Pyxicephalus adspersus. The sequence continues at coordinate 75,387,203 of NC_092862.1, read as the reverse complement.
TACCATTTCTGGTGATAAACTTTAATAAGGAAGGGGGTCATAAAAAAATGTGAGAAGCTGCTGTGGGAAGCAACAAAATAAAAATCTAAATTCAGCCTCAGTTTACATATAAAGGGAACATGAGGAAAAAGATGTATCTCAACTTTTTATGTAGCACCTATGCTTGTAAAAAGCTGTTCTTCACTACACAGATTGTAACCCAAATACAGGACAAGAGCTTGGTGCTCCAAAATTTGTTGCAACCACCAACCAAAATGCAACCACTGACTTTTTTAAAAGTGGTATTTCTATTTCTAAGTACATTTGTAATTATGATTACACTTTTTAAACATATATTCAACTGCACACGGCTCCACATATGTGCACTCAGTAACATTTGCAGCCAAACAGTAAAAACAAAAAAAACTGTTCTTTCCTAATGCCTACCACCGCCCACAATTTTGGCTCTTTAGAAAGTGTGTCACATGATTAGTTCAACTATACTAAAGCTACGTACACACGTCAGATTTTTATCGCCCGATAATCGGCATTGGCCAATTATCGGGCGAAAATCTGCCGTGTGTACAGTCGGTGTCGTCCATCGTCCGGACGACCGACCTGCCGGATCCACGGACGATGGACGACAGCCGATCGTAATGAAAGTGAAGGGGAGAGCGCGCAGCAGGGTGCCGCTCCGTCTCTCTCCCCCTCCCCTCTCCATAGAGCATGAACGGTGCTGTATGTACGGTGTGTATGTATGTACAGCACCGTTCATGCATCGTGCACTCCCTTGTCGTTGGAAAGGATCGTGAAAGATCCTTTCCAACGACAAAAATTGGCAGTGTGTACGCAGCTTTAGACTTTTTGTTATGATTAGTAGTCATTCATTAACTGACTCCTTCCAATTGAAAAGACAAGCTCTTGACCTCAATCTTTCATGTTCATGTGATTGCCATCATTTGTCCTTTTTTTTTTATTTTGATTTTCAATCAGCCTTATGATACTGGTGAGCCAACAACAAAGCTAATGTTGGGCAGCCCCCCAACTATTTCCCACTTACAAACAAATAAGGAATCTTTAATATTCTGAGGCTGCATGTTGTACAAATGTGGACTTCCGGAACAAGTAAAATCATAATACAAATTCAATTTAAGAACAAACCTACAGTCCCTATCTCATATGTAACCCAGGGACTATTGTATACAATAATCTTTACACTTACAATAGCATATATAGTTACCCACCTTTGTTACTGATATTAAAATTAAAAAGATGATTACATTATTTATTGAAATACATACCAATGAATTATGAATCAGATAGTAGGAATCGCTGATAGCTTACTATAAGAATATTTTTATTTGGTTGACATAAGAAACATTGAAGATATCTTATTAGCAGTGCAAACTGTGGATGAGCTCTGTTGTCGATCTGTGTAAGTTCCTCTTGCCAGAGTTCTGAGTGAACCATAATCACCTGAGATTGGCTCTTGGGTTGGGTAACTATATAGGCTAGTGTAAGTAAAAAGATTATCTGTGGATAGTATGATTATGAGGACAGGCCTATATGATCCTGGATATTCTTCAGCAAAACAAAACTACATATGATACGTCCGAAATTAAAAAAAAAAAAAAAATCCAAAGAATGAGAAAGGGTGGGTCAGTGTCAGGCTGGAGAGAACAGGTCCATATGATGCTGGATGTCCTCCAGCCAGGTAAAGAAGTAGGCTCTATCTGACTTGCTGCAGCTTCTAATGCATATTGTGGAAGGCTCAAAGCATGAAAAGAAAGCAGAGAGGCATATACAATTACACAAGACTGAAATTGAAAGAATACATTCCCTCCCCTTTTGCACCAGCCTCTTTGCCTGGTCTTAATCTACCAGGCCAGAATAACATAACTACTGCACATTCACTCATTCTGGTTCAGTGGTAAAGAGTGAATGTGTGCTAAGCTGTGCATGCTTACTGTGGAGTACATTTTGGAGAGGATTGTGAACAGGTATATCTAGCATGCATGACTACCATAACCAGCCTATCAATGTTTTCACTTTAAAGCTGAGTTATTATTAATAATAAATAGGATTTATTTAGCGCCAACATATTACGCAGCGTTGTACATTTAGTAGGTTCATCTCAATTTTCTGTGCTGTGCTTGTTATAGTGTTTCAGTTTTTTTTAAACTTTTCTTTAGGAATAAAGTCTTCTTGGTCAAAACAGGATTGAACCCCCCGCACTAAGTATGGAATAACAATACACAGCTATAGGGAGCAAATTCTCCTCACATCTGCAGGAAAGCGCGCACAACAAAATACAGACCAAACCACGTGACCTTCCTCCTCGCTACGAGCGTCACGTGATACGGTGCGGCCTGAGAGACGGTCACGTGGACAGTATGTCATCAGAGAGTTCCATGAATCGGAAGCTGTCAGTTCCAGTATCAAACATGGACGCTCCCTCAGTGCATCTTGCCCATGCGGCTTTTTCTGTTAATAGATGCCCCAACTGTGTTAGCTGGAGTCGGGAAAATGTTCTGGCATGTGGGACGTGCCACTCCATAACGTTATACAATCCACAGGTAAATACATCCGCGTGTATCAGTAGCTTGTCAGTGTAATGACAGGTGAGCAGGGAGATTGTCAATGCAGAATGTGCTTGTTTTATATTGTACGTGTTGTGTTTGTTATTACCAGAAGACCCTGGTGCTGCTTCATACCACTGGTTGGCTGCACATTTCCTGTAGTGGGTACTATTCCTGGTGTATTGATCTAGCAAGATTTTTTCTCCTATTCTCCTTAGTTATGTCAGTAATGCAGAACACTATATAAACACTATATAAACTGGTAAGAGGTCTGTCAGCACTGGAAGAATGCATTTCATTTGTATTATGATCAGATGATGTTTTGGAAACAATAATACCCAAACAGTATCTTTATAATACAAGATTCATTATCATCTCTACTAGAATGGGATTTCCCTTCTTTCTAGCTGATAGATTGGTGCACAACAAAAAAGGGAACTTTTTCTAATTAGAGTCACAGATGACAAAAGGATTTTCTTGTTAAAATGGAATGTGAACCTCTGTCCAGTGTTAGTATTGATCTTTAAAGCTCCTGGAGAGGTATACCCTCTGTTCATATCTAAGTGACAGCACAGGACTCTGGTTCACAAATGGCATTTAAAGTCTAATTCGTGCTAACAGAGTCATCTAAACCAATTCCTTTACATTTTATAGTACAGTTTAATATTTGGCATCTAATTCAATGTTTCCCTTCACTTTCTGTTTTGTGGACACAAGTAAAAGTGAGTGAAAATTTCCTTTTAGGCATTTGTCACTGATACTGGTATCCCCATAACAAGATTCCTCCTCTATTTCTGATCTTTTCTGTTAGTTGTGAAAAGTGCTCACCGGGAGAAACAGACAATGCAAATATCACCAGTGGGGACATGGACACCAGTAAACACCGGACAAGCTCTAACACGTCCACATTTAACATGGAAAAAAAATATTGGTGGGTGGTGATCTTCTGCCATAATCAGCAAGCATGACAATCATACTTCACATCATGCTAGAGGATTTGGGGGGGGGGGGGACACAGAGTTAAATTTCAGATCATTACCAAATTTGCTGCCCACAGGAAAGCCCTGGTGGACCATGATGTAGGTTTCGCTATATTCAGACCTCCGTTTTGTTCAGGCTTTTGTAGGCAGTTTTTTTTTCTACAGCCAGTAAACACTGTGCAAAAAATAGTTACAATCAAAATGAATAAGTTTGTTGCCAGTTGCAGAAGTCATCCACATAAAATAAGGCACCCAGGGTACAGGTGTAGGGTTGGGGAAGATAAAATACAACCAGGTGGCTGCCTTTCATAAGCTGTTCCCCACCCTTGGGTGTAGGGGCAAACATTTAGAGGACTCCTCCATAGAAGGGGGCTTCCAGATTCCGAATAAGCCCCCCACCACTACAACACCAGCTATGTACATTAGATTGTGAGCCCTTTTTGAGGGACAACTAATGACATGATTATGGACTTTGTAAAGTACTGCGCTATATAAATACTGTATGCTAAAGAGACCCTCTCTCCCAACTCTATGGTTTTGAAAATTGCAGGTGGACCCTATGTCATTTTCTGTGTGGGAGGATGAAAAATAAAATACAATAAAAATGAATACCTGGACATTACAGGTATTCCAACAAGAAAAAAATATACTACTATATTATACTGTAAAAAAATGTAAATTTTAATTAGACCATATACTGCTTTTACACATGTAAATTCATTGTATTTCATTCAATACAGTTATTTTGTATTGAATGCTATACAAGGAGATTTGAAATTCCCTCCACACCCTGAATGGAACGTACGCACGCACTAACGTCACCAGGAACTCCCTGTGACTCTTTGGATGCAGAGGACACCGGCCGGAGGAAGCAGGAGGACGGAGATCTTAAAGGAGAATGTTGGCAAATCAGGTAAGTTTGTATTTACTATTGTATTTCACTACCGTTTTCAGCATCTTTTTTTCTACCTCACACTTTTTTTCTAGTCACACTCGGGGTTTCTGCTCAGGGGCTTAAATGGATAAAACATGACAACAAAAGAAATTTGCATGCATTTTTAATTTTTTGTTATTGTTCATTTCAATTTAAAGTTGAATTTTAAAAATCAGCTAACACACTCTTTCAGTGGGACTGCCCCCACACCGCAATAGTTAAATGCTGATTTAGGTCTGTGGACAAGTAAAAGAAACTTTTACTTAACTTATCAAGGGCTTTCCTCCAACATTTACAGGTTTTCCTGTGTGCATGGGACGTCAGGCAAGGCCATCTTCTGGCTTCTGCTCCATCTTGGCCTGCACAGATGTTAGATTGGGTGATTTTCTTCTTGAAAATGTAAAAAACAAAAAATGTCACTTTGCCCATGTTGTCAAATTTTTTTTTAATGTTCCAGGTAAGCTCCTTATGAAACATGAAGGAGAAGCTCAGCCTCCTGGAATATGTGACCTATGTATCCCAGAAGGCTGCGGGTTCCCCCTTAGTCATATTGTGGGCTGACAAACATGCACCAAGAATAGTGTCAGCCCTACCTATTCCCACTGTATTTACCAAACCACTCACTCACTCTCAGATCTTGACAAAATAAAGGCTAACTATTTTATAGTCCAGGAGAAGAGCTAGGACAGCTTTTTGAGGAAGCACAGCAAAGTGTGCAAACATGACAGGACAGTTTAGAGTGACTTAGGGAAGTGATGGGAAAGGCCTGTTCAGTCTCTCCCATCTTTTTCAGCAGTATCTTACAGTCTTATTATTTTAAGACATAGTTTGGAGCTAAACTCTAGACACCTGTTATTTTTATAAACCTTAATATGTTCCTTTGTGCAGTGAATGTTTGCTTTCTTGAAAACTCTTCCTCGTGTTGCATTTTGCTGCCCCTGGAAAGTGTAGCAATAAAATCTTTATGGATAACAAAAAAAAAAGGGGCAGAGGCAAATCACTGGAACTGGTAGCGTGTTGAAGAGTTTTCAAGAAAGCAGATAATTGCTGCATGAAACCCGAGAGTAAGACGTGCTAAAAACAAAGGTTCCCAGATTTGAACTTGATAAGCCTTAAACACTTTATTATTATTATTATTATTATTATTATTATTACTGTGGCTTTAGAGGGATTTTGGGTTATTGCCCCAGGTGCTTTGATAAGTGCATGGTCCCAAGCTTCTTGCAGTCTTATGTCATTTACCATACAAATAAAAAAACAGCATGGTGACATGTTAATATGCTGCAAGTGAAATTTAGAATGGACTTGGAAAAATATAGGAATTAATAAACAAAGTATCTTTTTTTTAAAAGTATCTCAATTTTAAAAAAGGGATATATTGAATCCAATACAAAATGATTTGAATTTCATGACACTCCACCCGCACGAACCAGCGCCTGCACCGACGTCACGGGAAACCCCGTAGATCTCGGCTCTTCACTTCGCGCTTCGGAGGGAGAAACGTGTCCCCAGGACCTGCGGGTACCAGAAGGACGACGGGGGATGACAATGGAACAAGGTAAGTGACGTTTTTCTTAGCTTAAAGCGACCCCAAGTGTGACTCGGGATTAACACTTTCTGCAAGTAAAATCCACCCCGAGTCACACTTGGGATTACTACTAGGGGGGTTAAAGCCCCTATCAGGTGTTTGTACCACTGGAGAGAATTTCATTTACTGCCTGTGACACAGCAGTAAGTGAGAGGCAATCTCCTTCAAATAGGAGGGAATTCCTCCTAGTTGTCACTGGAACCAGTGTTTTCATTAAAGATATCCTTTCTGTTTTGTTCAAGGCTTTGGGATTTTTTAGTACTCATTGACGGTATTGAACCTGGCCAGTACTGCTATAAAATAAAATCCCCAACAGCACTTTAGTTTTAGATCTGTGCAAAGCACTGAAAAACTGTTTAGCGCTCTATACTTTATTGTAATAAGTTAGCTTGTGGTAATAAAGGAAGGTAAAAATTCCTCTGATACATAGTTACAGAGTAGGTTAGGTTGAAGAAAGACATACGTCGATTAAGTTCAACCACTAGGAAAATAAACATATCCCAGATATAAAACCCTATGGACATAGTTGGTCCAGAGGAAGGCAAAAAGAAACCCTGGTACAATTTGCTTCAACTGGGGAAAAAAATTCCTTCCCGATTCTATGAGGCAGTCGGATGTTCCCTGGATCAACAGTCTCTTTTATCTTTACTTTACCGTGTTTCCCCGATTTTAGGACATCCCCATTAAGTAAGCCACCCCCGATTTTTAAAAAAATAATTAAAATAAGACACTCAACCCCCAGATCCTTTTCCATTTCTGACTCCCCCAAATGTATTCCCCCTAGGCAGTATGAAACATGCATGTTGTTAGCCCCCAAGTGCATAATTTTACATTTATCTATATTAAATGTCATTTGCCACTTGGCTGCCCAATCAAACATTACATCCAGGTCTGCTTGTAGATTATAGACATCCTGTATAGACATAATTCCATTACATAGTTTGGTGTTATCTGCAAACACAGAAATTGTTATCTGAATATTTATTGTAATTTTCTTTAATTCTTTTAGGAAAAGACTGTAATAACTACTCTAAATGGACACACTGGAAGAGTAAACTGTGTGCAATGGATTCAGAAACCTGACTGTAGTAAGTAACTTTGATTGTGACAGAGAACCCCTGTTAGATTTTCTAAAGCTTTACCTCTGTTTCATGTGTACAGTAAGTAAAACCCTTGTGAATATGTGCTGTAGATACAGAACACATGGCACAGCTTCTCTAGGGCTGCGGGAGTAATTAGGAGAGCGGAGCTGTCAGCATAACAGAGCTCCGCTGATTGCTCTGCTCCCTGATTGGCAGAAGATAGAGAAATCCTGATGATGCTTGAGCTGTCATCAGGGTTTCCTATTTCTCAGCCAATCACAGAGCACTAGAGGTGAATGGAGAGCCTTGTCCTCATTTAACCCCTAGTGCCCTGCGATCCCTCCACTGTTAGGAGGAGTCCCATGGCTGTGCTCATGTCATGATTGCAGCCCTGGGAATCATCCTGTCATTGGGATAACCTGAAAAAAAAAAAGTTTAGTTACACAAACACACATACATTTAATAAAATAATTTAACATTGTCCAATTTTCTACACATATTTTAACCCTTTCAGGGAATGAGTAAGGGGGTTTTATGTACCCCTGTACTCATTCCCCAGGGTGGGGTGGTGGAGATCTGGGAGTCTCCTTAAAGGGGGCTTCCAGATTCCAAAGGCCTGCTAAAAACATTTTTAAAAGCCCCCATTGTTTTCAATGGAAGCTTTTATAAAAAGCTTAAAAACGCTTGTAAAAGCCTCTATTGAGTTCATTTGGGAGCGTTTTCATGCATTTTAGCAACGTTTAAGATAAAGCTCATAAACGTGCCTGAAGGAAACGTCCTGGTGTAGATTAGCCCATGGGAATGCATAGGGACTTTAAAAGCCCCAGGTTAAACGCTGCGGAAACAGTCCGTGTGAACTAAGCCTTAGATATTCTTTGTTTCTGAATGATTCACAAATGCATTATTTATTTTTATATCTGCTTTGCAACAACAAAAACAAAAAAACCCTCCACTGCTTAGATATCTTTGTGTCCAAAAAAAGTGTATAAAGATGACTGTCTAAGGCTGGGTCTAGATGAACGGTTTTAAAAACGCATATTAACGTTCCTACCACGTTTATATGCGTTTTTATGCACTTTTACAAGCGTTTTAAAGTTTAACTTTAAAATGCTAAAAAACCTTTATAAATGCCTAATACGCGTTTTAACTGCGAATTGCCGCGATTTTTAAAAAAGTTTTACTTTTAACCCTTTCAGGGAATGAGTACAGGGGTACATAAAACCCCTTACTCATTTCCTGAAAGGGTTAAAATATGTGTTAAAAAATTGGACGAGTCTTTAATGTTAAATATTTTATTAAATAATGACAATGACGGGATCATTTCCAGGCTGCGAAACGTAAAACCTCAGCCAATCACAGCACTAGGGGTCTATGGAGAACCTTGTCCTCATTTAACCCCTAGTGCCCTGCGATCCCTCACTGTCAGGAGGAGTCCCAGGGCTGTGCTCATTGTAGCCCTGGAAATCACATCCTGTCATTTGGATAACCTGTATTAAAAAAAAAAAAAAAAAAAGGTTTAGTTACACAAACACACACACATTTAATAAAATAATTTAACATTAAAGCCCCGTCCAATTTTTTTACACATATTTTAACCCTTTCAGGGAATGAGTAAAAGGTTTTATGTACCCCTGTACTCATTCCCCAGGGTGGGGTGGTGGAGATCTGGGAGTCTCCTTATTAAAGGGGGCTTCCAGAGTCCAAAGTCCTGATAAAAAAAGTTTATAAAAGCCCGCATTGTTTTCAATGGAAGCTTTCATAAAAAAGCTTAAAAACGCTTGAAAAAGCCTACATTGAGTTCAATCGAAGCGTTTTCCCCCGTTTTCTCGTGATTATCCAGTGTTTTAATTTTTTAAACGTTGCAAGCAACGTTTAAGATAACGCTCAAAAAGGTGCCTGAAGGAAACGTCCTGGTGTAGATTCGCCCATTGGAATGCATAGGGACTTCAAACGGGCTTTAAAAGCCTCAGGTTAAACGCTGGGGAATTGGTCCGTGTACACTAAGCCTAAGATGTGTTATGACTTTTAGAGGCTCCTGAAAATATGAACTATGTGAAATGCTGTGCAAACGCCTGAAAATGCTGTTGACATTTATAAATTTACCTATGTTGTTTTGCACAGCAAAGGTTTTTTGGTTTACCCACATTTATCTTGCTGAACATCCACAGAAAAAAACAATCTTGCTGGTCTTGCAACTTTTTTGTCTAGTGATGAACAATAAATATCTTTACCTATTTTCAGTGAACTATTTGCAATGGTTAAAAAATCCAGTGGAAGGTTACGTGATAAACATACATATTTTGTTGTTTGATTTGAATTCTATTTTAAATTAGTTCACTAATACAGTCACATCCATGACCTTGGATCAGGATTACAGACATAAATGTTTGCAAAGGATACTGTTCTGCTATAAAGCTACTTGATCACTTTTATAGCTTCCTAAACATCTTTACAAATGCCTAATACCTGCAGTATTTTTTTAACCATTGTGTTAGGGTTTCTCATAGCAATGGGCTATCAGCACAGTTCAGGAAAGAAACATCACATGTCCAGGTCAAAATAAAACATTTCATTTATTTCTTCCTCCCTTACTTTTTTTTTTTTTTTTTTTTTTAAAGCACCTGGGCCAAAAACCCAGTACTTTTTCATGCTCAGTGCGACAATTGGTGAGAATAAAATAGTCCTATGATGTTTCCATAAAATCACCACATTTGTATGTATTCTTACAGTGGGCCTGACCCTGCTGTGACAGTTAAAATGTTAACTAAAAGTAAAAAAATTAATAATAAAAAGCAAAAATTACCAAAAACAAGCACGTAATATACCTTCATACAAACAAATCTTTATTTGTACATTTTGCATATTTATACAAATTACACAAATAATAATTTTGGTGCATAATTTTTGCATAAGCTTGATGTATCTGTGTGTTCACTGTTACCAAATTTATTATATTTTTACTGTGTTTATCAAAAAAATGCTTTGAGAAACGTGTGTGCTATTTTACTCAAGTGTGTGTTTATTTTAAGTCTGAAATATGCATGTGAAAAATTGTCCCAGCAACTTAATATGGATGCAGCCCAAGGCCACTAAAAGGTCATCATTTCTAACGTTAACATGTCTTTAATCATTCATTTATATTTTTGAGGTTTGAAGTGGTGTTGAGGAGTCCTTCAGTTACAGTGCAAAAGTAGTACTTTAACCTCCTGAGCGTTACACTGAGGTCTAGATTTCTGTACCAAAAGTGATCCACTGTTTTTCATGAAATTTTTTTTTAAATTGTGGAACACAGGATGCCGGCGGGCGGAACACAAGATGCCGGCCGGCATCTTACCTGGACCCGCTCATCGTCCCACCGCTGTCTTACCCGGCTTCTTACCGGTCCCGCTGTCGCCCGACGAAGGCACCCGACGCTGGAGAGATCGGCGGACGATGATCGATGGAGGACGACGCTGGATGAGCACAGGGGGACCAGGTAAGTATGGATGTACAAAATCTCGGGCTTAACCATCCTTGCAGTTTTTTTTTTGCCCGAGCGAAGGTCGGGCTTAACTGCAAGGTGGTTAAAGGCCAAATCCTATTAGGCCTTTGTCACTGCCTTACTTTTAGAGCTTTCCTGGAAATTACTGAAATGGTTGAATGTCTACTATTAAATATGGGAGTGTGCAGTCGTTGTCTGAATGCTCTTCTATGTCCATAAAAGTGAATCTAAAAGACCACAAAATTTTGTGGCTGTATTAGAAATTACCAATGCCAACTATAGTTGTGGAGTTGATCTAGAGATGGCCTCTAAAATCCTCCCTACCCAAGTCTTCTTCAACCCACTTCAGTCTTTTCCAGGTGAAAGTAAAAGCACCATGATCAGCTCATGACAGTCACTATACTTTCCCTTCTTAGCATTCTTCTGATCAACACATTTTACTGCAAGAGGCTGATGGCATTTAAAAACACATTGTAATGGTGTTAAGGTTTGCCATTTATATCTGCCATTTTTTTCTTTTTTTACTTTTATTAAGGTGCTGAAACTGAACTTGTATCTGGTGGGTCTGATAAAAAAGTGATCATTTGGAGGACAGAAGGATTTCAGGTAACCACATGTTGTTAGGCTTTTAAGGTGTTCTGTTTACCTACATATTATTACCAACACATGGGCTTACCACAAGCCCTGGCCAGATCTTGCTCAGCCAATCTTTGGTTCTTTGTTTGTAAAAAGCAGTTATATAATATAACTGCATATATGGCTAAAGCTGACATACCTGTTAGAATTTTAGTCTTAATATTTAAATACAACTAGCCTTTCTTCCCACCTAGCCTACCTGATTGGATATAAATAAACAAATCTTATATCTGGGATATGTTTATTTCCCTAGTGGTTGAACTTGGTGGATGTCTTTTTGTAACTATGCTGCATGTTGTTTGGAGATCTTTAGGTCTGACTCCGTATGTGTGCATCAGAACTCGGAATTATTATTTCAATGTCCCCAAAATACTACTTTGTTCCAGAATAAGAAATATTAAAAATGTATTATCAGTGGTGTTCTGTTGGAGTAACAAGGATATAGAAAAAAAGGCAAATAGTGTGGCTTTACCTATTAACTGGCCTTGGTTCACAGATTTTTTTTCATGTTACCTAGCTTTTCCTTATCTATAATGGTTTCTGGCCAGTTTATGTATAGCCACTTCCTTTTATTTTTAAAGAAAATCATAGATAATAGGATAATAAGATAATACTATTCAGCTCTCAGTAATTAGGAGATATCTTAAGAACCTGGTTGGCTTATATTGCTGGCTTTTCCTATCCAGGTGCTGTTGTGTTGGGGAACATAGAAAGTTAATGGCAAGTGAATACATTTCCACATTTTGTTTTTTGTTTTTGTTTTTTTTGTACTTTCCAGTTAACTGAGGTTATTTTCTTTTTCCCTTTCTCAGCCATTCAGCACTAGATTTGAATCAAGAGACTTGTCCCCATTCCCCCAAAGTGCTATATGGCTGAGAAAAAAGGAAAAACCCTGATGACGGCTCAAGTGTCATCAGGGTTTTCCTTTCCTCAGCCAATCAAGGAGCGGAACTCTGCTCTGCTCTTCTGACAGCTCCCTTCTCCTGATTGCTTCCGCAGTCCTAGCAGAGTTGTAGTATGTGTTCTTGGATGCAGAGCACATGGCACAGCTCCGCTAGGGCTGCAGGAGCAATCAATAAAGTGTAGCGGTTGGCTGTTATCTGAATTTTCTGCTTATCTGAGTTCCGGATAACCGGGGTTCTACTCTAAATTGTATTGTATAAATTGTACTGTATAGTTACAGTTCCCATTAGAAACACAGACTGCAGATCTGTGACCACTTCTGCTCTCCAGCACTAATTTCAGTTTAAGACACATCCCTGTTTATGATTGTTACACAGATGACAGTGGCACACATTTGAGATATTCTGCTGCTTACCTTATTTTAAATCCTTCAAGCTTGTTCCTTGATGTAGACTGACATCATTGTGCCAGGATCAGAACGGATCCTAGCTTTGACCCTAGGGTCTTTCTACTTCTGCTGTGCCAGTTACAATTCTTACATAAAATATGGTTACATAATGCTGGTTCTTTACCAGTTGCTTTTAAAAATGGCAATAGTTGCATTAAAAAAAAAAGTGGGTACGCTTTTTTCCGAAAAAGGGATTTTTATTTTTTTGAAAATCCATGTGCAAACAGTGCAAAGCTCAGTAGTACTATTTTTTTATGGATACATTAATTAACTCATAAACAATTTAGTTCATTGCTCAAAATGAAGTGCAGTCAATAATATTTATATTATGATAATAGGAAATTACTGCTCACTGGTACCATATGCTTCACTGCCTTTGTCTTAGTTGCTGATATAAAAAGGTCTAGAATGTGGTGAAAAATGATCTCTAAGCTGTTTGTCTATTCTGCAGCTTGTACACAAGGATGTACTGGAAGGTCACACTGAGGCTGTTTGTGCAGTTCATGCTGTTTATAGGTCAGCAGAATCTAAAGATGACCTTCTTGTGGCTTCTGCTGCCTCTGACTCAACTGTTCGAATATGGTTAAGAAGCCAGTCAAAAAGTAAGTTATTTTTGTTTATTCATTTTATTGTAGTGATCCTTCTACTATTTCATCTGTTGGTTGTGTTGCATTGTTTTTGTGTATCTGGTTGATTCGGAGTACCCACTAGATGTTTTGTGGTGCGTTGTTGTACAAGTTCTCTAAAATGGTTAATGCTGCCTTGGCTTTTAAGAAAATAAATGACTCATGCATGTTGTAAAGATTCTGTCATTATTTGCTACTATTCAGTTTTATTTGAACAGTGGTCTGGTTTGCAGACTGGCTTTTAGATCTTAAACTCCTAAGTTCATCCATGTGTCCCATACAGTGGTAATGCCACAGCATTTAACTGTGATGGGATTAGGCTGTACAGGTAAAATGCAATGTGTTTTTCCAAACTTGTAGGACATATTCATCTGGAAGAGAAAAAAATGGTTTCCCTGTATCTTTACCCCCCTGTTTTTTTTTCTTTGTTTTTGAAAACTTATTGATTGAAGGATGTAACAATATAGAACAATACAAACAACTACATCATAATAGTTCCAAACACAACAAAAAGAAAGTGCAAAAATTACAAACAAAGTGCATTAACAATTAAATAAACCAAACAAGCATTCACTTTAATTACATAGTCAAGATATTCCCATTGATATCGGAAGATTATTTTCTAAAACTCTTAAAGTGTTCAAAGGTTGTCGGTTTTAAAAAAAACATGAACATGTACAGTTGAATCCCAAAAGCTTTTCCTCCCAAGTTCTTCTAAGCTCTTTTAGCAGACATAGGAAGTTGAGCAGATGCTGGTGCCTTTATCTTTGTTTGCAGATCTTCTGCTGAAGACAGGGCAGTGGCAGGCTCCAGGGCCAGGGGGCCACTTAACTAACTTCCTAGTATTAGGTGGTGTGCAAAATGATGTTAAAGTTCAGCCCTGGATGGGAGCGTATATGAAGAGTGCAGACAGGACACCTAAACACACAGCAGGCCATAGCACTCACCTACACCTATATCATTACACTTGTTTACACTCAAATGAACTTGTTAAACCCATTATATCTGAAATAAAATGAAAACACTTTTTGTAATTTACATAATCCCGATTACAATAATGTGAATGTCAGGTTGTGTAATAGCTCCGCTGAACTTCACACTAGTAGAAATACGACTATGCACTGAGCTTTAGTCTTACATCAGAGAAGTACTTAATCATGACTATTGTTTGTGAAATAGGACATTTGAACTTGCTGTATTTTTTTTTTATTATAATTTAAATTGATCAGGAATCGTAGTCTGCACATTTTTATCGACTCTGACTCCAGGTACCAAAAATTGTCTCTGACTCTGACTCCACAGCCCTGTTTATAACGTCACATACAGTCATTAAAAAAGAAAGTACACCCTCTTTATATTATTTGGTATACAGATAAATTCATGCTCAACTTTTTGACATCAAGTTGCCCAAGTCCTACTGCAAAACGAGCCCTATTCAGCACCCCTTCACCACCATGCTTGACAGTTGGTATGAGGGGTTTATGCTGTTTTAGGTTTTTTTGCCAAACATGATGCTGTACGTTATGGTCAAACATGTCTGCTGTGGTTTCGTCTTTCCAAAGGACATTGTTCCAAAGTCATGTGGTTTGTTCAGATGCAAATATGCAAACCTAAGCCATGCTGCCATGAGAGACGAGGCTTTTTTTCACCGTATCAACTATTCCAAATGAGCTTTACTTGTAAGGCCTTTTTTTCTGTCATCAGTTTTAACATGCTAACTGAGACCTGTAGAGTTTGAGATGTAGCTCTTGGGTTTTTTGCAATTTCTCTGAGCATTTCACATTTTGACCTTGGGGTAAATTTGCTGCTGCAGCCATTCTTTGGAAGACTTGCATCTGTTTGGGGTGTTTGCCGCTTGTGAATAATCCTTCTTACTTTACAGATATTATTGTTTGGAAATGGACTTTTTCACACTCCAAGATTAAAGGGCAGCAAACAATTGCTTCTCTGGAATAATTGTTGATGTCTTTCCTCCTTGGCTTTGTGTTAACATACTCCTGAATGATCCAGATCAGCAATCTACCCAAACTTCTGCTTTGGTAGTGGTGGTCACAATCCAGTTAAGTGCATTTGATTAGCAGCACCTGGCTGCTACTTACCCTCTTGGTTCCTATGAAAGTGGTACGGGTGTACTAGATGTTTTGCAGTGTTTCTGCTTTTTTACCTGGTCTTTGTTAAATATTGACAGGACAGTGGCTCAGAGGTTAGCTCTCTTGCTTTGCAACACTAGTTCGCAGGTTCAAATCGTATCCAGGACACTATCTGCAAGGAGTTTGTATGTCGTCCCTGTGTTTGCCTGAGTTTCCTCCCACATTCCAAAAACATGCAGTTAAGTTAATTGCCATCCCAAAATAGACCTTAATCTGTAATAAAGACATATGACTATGGTAGGGACATTATTGTTATTATTATTATATATATTATTAATAATATTAATAAACATTAGATTGAGGGACAGCTAATGACATTACTATGGACTTTGTGAAGCGCTATGTAATTTGAGGTTACATAGTTTTAAGATCTGCTAGCTGATAAATGATATTTGGTATGTCTTGATTGCCAAACTGATTGATTGGAAAGAAGATGTACAGTCCTTTTCCCATGACTATGTACTGTATTATTCAATCTTGGCGAGTAAACACTAGATTGAAGCGTTTCAGTCTGAACATGCAGTTTATGAATTCCTGTACCGTGAGAAATTTGGAAGTGATTGCCTGTTTACTGGCGTACCCAACATGATTTTTTTTTTTTTTGTTCATTTCAAATCTGACACAGTAGGTACTATTTACAGAGGATTTTGCAGTGATGGCAGATAAAAAATACTTATTTATAGGCTTAGTTACTACTTAGGTTATTAACACCTAAAATGTTAATCTTGATTTTTCTTTAAGCTGAATGTCTTCAAACCTTGTCCTTTGGGAATGGATTTATACAGGGTGTCTGTTTATCCTTTTTACCTGATACTGGGGGTAAGTAGAAGTGGCGTTATGTTATTGTTGGAAAATTTAAAAGTTTGGTCAAGTAATAGATTATTCTAATTATGATATTGATATTGCCTTGGGAAGAAGGAGAAAATCAAACTAGTATGTATCAGCCTTAGTAGCATATTTTCTACTCCATCCCAGTGTTCTCTCAGCCCCGTTTTAGCCAGGCATACCACCTGGCAATTTTTTGGGTGGTTACTGATAAGTTGGCTTGCCACCCATCTACAATTTCTTCCTACCCAGCTTAAAAAAAATGTCAGGATTTACCAAATAATTTTATACTGCTCACTTCCTCCAGCTGTCTAATGTACAGAAGCTGGTGCTTTAAGAACTAGCTCTGTGGTGCAATTTATAAAGTTGGGGGTCAGATCCTGCCCTTATGGTAAAAAATGTAAACATATTGGGAGCCATATTAATTTTTGTATTGCATGTGTTCAGAATGCATTTACAAATATTGGGGGAAAATTTCACAATTTATACTTTCTTACATCCCATGGCCATGGCTTGTCCTAATGTTCTTAAGCCTTCAGGGTAATTGTTGTGATGGCCATTATTACACATCCAATCATGATAGCCTTTAATGAAGAGGTGTCCAGCATCAGGAAATGCTTGAGAGACAGACCCTTAAAATTGCATAGGGAACAAGTGTGGCCAATGAACATTCAAAATGGTTATAAAACATTGGAAGTGTTTACAGTTCTCTTAGTGCCCTTCTGAATTTATCATATTAGTTTAATGAAATTTCCTGACTTTTTTTCTTTTGTTTCCAGTGGCCATTTTAGCTTGTGGAGGAGATGACAGTCGGGTTCATTTGTATGTTAAACAGGATGGGCAGGTAGTTATTCCTTTCACAGTTGGTAATGGTTTTCTTGTAAAAATGAACATTATTTTTATCATCTTTGATGTATAGCCGTCTGCTGTCTTTCATGGCTGTTGCGGTAACTACATTAGTTCTGCCTTGATAACTGTTGCAAAAAACAATTCTCATTTATAGTCTGCATTTTGAAGTTTTAGGTAATAAGGCAGTTTCTTATCATTTTGTAATTACTGAATAGAGAAAACAAAAATCATGTTTCTGTAATTATTGTTTACCTTTATGTAGAGTGTGTTGCTTGAAATGACTACTAAAAAGTGATGTCTTGGACAGTTTTCCAAAAAAACATAACTTCTTTAAAGCTGTGTGCTGCAGAGAGTCTTGAAATTTATTTTGCAGCAACTCCCATTCCTGCACTGCAGTGGATTATTGATCATTTTTTCTAGGGGCAAGTTAAAACCATTATTTGGCCTATTCCCCACTGCTTTTTTTCTGCTGTACAATAAGTCCCATGATGCTACAACTCTTCTCCATTATTCCGCTTAACTAGTTTTGACCTTTCCATTGTCATCATGTACAATTTTTGCACCTCTGTGACTGTTCCTTGTACATTAGTACAGTGCAAATGACATATGTGTTTTCAGTATTTTAAGAAAACCAGCCCAGCATAGGCAAGGGGACAGTGTCTCTTTATATGTTTCTAACATTTTTACAATTTACAGAAATGTACATACAAAGTGTACACTCACAGAATTCTTTACTTAAATGACTTTATGTTCTGCCATCTACTTTACTAATTATATCATTAAAAATTATATAACATTTTCTTGTGTTTCATTCTAGTTTCAGAAGATACAAGTTCTTCCTGGACATGAAGACTGGGTGAGAGGTGTAGAGTTTACCATAAATGGTACGTTCTTCCTTCTCTGGTAATGCTGACTGCTCTCTGATGTTCTGTAAAGCACTGCTTATTTTTTTTTTTTTTTTATTTATAGCCAGATTATTTACCACTGCGTTCTATTCATACAAACATTTAATTTTATGAATTCATTTTCCTCATAATTTAATTTTTTGAACTTCATTTAGAATTTTTGAACATATTCCAGAATTCTTTTATTTCTCCTACTGTATCATTCATAGAACTTCTTCTTTGAGCAGTGAATGAGCATTGGCAGTATTCTTATGTCTCAAGAGAACCTGCTTTCCAGTATATGCCTAAATCTCCCACCATTCCCTTGCTTCTTGTAACAAAGCTTCTGACCTACAATATTTTTGCTGATGAATTTGCTTTGCATAGTAATTGAGTAGAATGTGTTTTCCTTCCTCTCCCTGTATGAATCTATATATGATTATTTTTAAGGTGAGCCACCTCTAAGAAGTATTTAAACAGGTAAGTGGACGATGTTTTCTTCGTCTACTTACCTGCTTTGCTTCACAGCTGAATTGGAGAGGCTGACAAGGCTGCTGGAAATTCAAAAGCAATGTCACTGCAGGACTTAAAAAAACAGACTTAAGCCATCAAAAATACCTTCATATAGCTCCATATAGACGTCAGATAAGCATCACATGATTGTCATTAGAAAGATCTTTTGTTACAGTTAGGTTGAAAAAACACATAAGTCCATCAATTTCAACCACAAGGGAGATAAATCTATCCCAGATAACAACCCTATCGATATAGTTGATTCAGAGAAAGGTAAAAATTGCAAAAAATGGTTCAATTTGCCCCAGCAGGAGGAAAATATTCTTTCCTGATCATGTGAGGCAATCATATGTGCCCTGCATCAACAGTCTGGTATCTTTACTTTAATACCAAGTTAAATTCTGTGCTTCTAAAAAGCATCCATCTTTTTCTTAAAGCAATCTATAGTAGTCCCCTCTTTCCTTTGAATTATCTTAAAACAAATAATTGAGAAGCAAGTTCTCTATATAGACCATTTATATATTTATACAGGGTGGTCATATCCCCCCTTAAATGTCTCTTCTCAAGGGAGAATAGATTCAGTTCACCTAATCTCTCCTCATAGCTCCTCCATTCCTTTTATTAGTTTAGTTGCCCTTCTCTGCATTCTCTCCAATTCCTCAATGTCCTTTTTGTTAACTGGTGCCCAAAGCTGGACTGCATATTCCAGATGTGGTCTGACCAATGCTTTGTACAGGGGCAATGTCTCCATCTCTGCAGTCTATTCCTCTTCTAATACAAGAAAGTATTTTACTAAGTTTAGGTATTGCAGCTTGGCATTGCATGCTGTTATATAGTCCATGATCTACCAGAACCCCCAGATCCTTTTCTCTTTCTTACTCCCCCAAAATGTATTCCCCCTAAACAGTTTGAAGCATGCGTTTAGCCCTTAAGTGCATAACTTTACATTTCTCAATATTAAATGTCATTTTCCACTTGGCGGCCCAGTCAAAGAGTAGATGCAGGTCTGCTTGTAGATTATAGACATCCTGTATGTACTTAATTCCATTACATAGTTTGGTGTCATCTGCAAACACAGAAATGGTACTTTTATTCCCAAACTCTATATCATTTTAAAGATGTTATACAGTAAAGATCCCAACACTGAACCCTGGGGTACACCACGAATAACCTTAGACCATTCAGAGTATGAATCATTAATCACTACTTTCTGGAAGTGGTCTTTAAGTCAGTTCTCTTATCATTTACAAAATGAATTTTCCAAACCTTTTGACCCTAACTTGCATATTAACCGTCTGTGGGGTACAGTGTCAAATGCCTTAGCAAAGTCCAAGTACAAGTCCAAGTATCAACTGCTATTCCACTGTCTACCTGTTTACGTACTTCGCTCTTTCTTAAATCCATTCTGACTATCACTTATAATATTATTTTCTAGCAGAAACTCTTCTATGTGGTTATTTATTAAATGTGATTGTTTCCAGTGACACAATATTTAATGAGCATTGTACAGACAGTTCTGTTCTGTTTTATGGCAGGGGAAGGCTGGGTGAGCAGCACTCCACTGTAATCTCTTTTATAGAAATGCATAGTTACCATTCTCTCTGTTCATCAATCTACCGCAGCTGATTGATGAATGATATCACGGGACCACTGTACACATGTCAGATTTTCACCCAAGTTGTTGAGCCCATTCATCTCGGGCGACAGTCATCAAACGTGCATGTAGTTTAACTTTTTTTTTTTTTTAATCCCTGTTTTCATGCTTTACTTAGTAGGTAGGTAAACGACAATTGGCTTGATAAATGTAACTTTCTAGATAAGAGTTCTAGACCCTATTATACTTCTCTTCTTTTTCTTTTGCATAAAGAAAGGCTATTCTGTATACTGTATTGCCTTTTGTTTCACAGTCTATAAGTGGAT
Organism: Pyxicephalus adspersus; assembly: GCF_032062135.1. Lineage (NCBI taxonomy): Eukaryota > Metazoa > Chordata > Amphibia > Anura > Pyxicephalidae > Pyxicephalus > Pyxicephalus adspersus. Next base: position 75,366,826 of record NC_092862.1, on the reverse strand, counting down.
TCCTCTTGATACCTTTTAGGGAGATAGTTTGGCTTGGTTCAGCATATACATTATTGACCCCAAACCTCTGTTTTTTACAGAACAGCTTTTAAAACTAATCATGTGCCTGCAAAGTCCTTAATTTTAACTTTTTGCTAAGACACAATATTGCTTGTTCTCCTCTCTCATTTTTGTTAAATGCCATTTTTGCTAATGCTGTCAGCAGTGCATACTTTCTCATTTATCCATCTTGCTTTTCTTGCTCTTTGCTTGTTAAGTGAGTAGTTTCTTTTAGTTCTATGCCAGCAAAATTCTGCTGGGCTTGCTATTAACAGTAAAACCGCAGGGAAAGGGGATGGAAATTGTTAATGCAACGAGCTAATACAAGCATCTCTCGTTTAGAATGCCAATTCAGTGAAATCTTTTTCCGTGTTCCTAATATTGACCTACAAGAGTTATTACTGGGTTTTTCTTCCTAGGGCCACTAACCTAGAATAGTTTATGTTCAGCAACAGCTTTTATTTATCTATACACAATTGGATAGCAGCCTCGATTTGATTGTTCACTTAAAGAAATGGGAAAGGATCAGCAAAAGTGCATGACTGTGCAATAAATAAAATTTACACTTACCCTTTCTGAATGTAATCCATTGTATTTTAGATATGGTTATACAATCTGCTTTTAAGGAAAACCTTTCCCATCAGTTAAGGAACAAGAAGAAAGAGTCTTATTTTTTCTGTCGCTTATACTACCAAAAATTTTTCTTTGCTGGTGTCCTAGGGTGGATGTACTTTATTTCTTTTTTCAATGCTCTCTTGAATTGCATCAAAGGTTGGTTGGACAATTGCAGCTTTCTAGTGTAATTTTCATCAGCCTGACCTTCTTTCAGACCCTGCTAGACTGAAAGATGCAGGGGACAGTCTTTAAGTGGCCTTGAGCACTATCCAAGCACAGTTTTAGTTATAGGTTTAAGTGTGGAGTGATTTCCAGGATTCTTTGGTGTTGTTTCAGTTTCATTAAAAACTCTCTCTGAGAGAGGCCTAAAAACAATAAGATGTTTTGTTCTCATAAAACACTGGGCACCTTTACATTTCCCATTTACTCCTAGATATGGCTGTGGGAGAAGTTAATGTGTGTTTGAGCAGTGACATTGTAATGTAAGCATGCTTTGTGTTTCTCTATGCTGCCAAAGGGTGTCAGAAAAGCATCTCCCCTCACTGTTTTTGCTTTCAGGCGCTACATGGAACTGTTCATTACTGCTGCCCACCTACAGTGACATTGATCGGCTGTCTGACCCTCACCTGCTACTAGCTGTCTAGGTTTCAAGAGTACCTGAGAACCTGGAATATCTTGACTCACATTTACCTGTTGGTGCCAAGACTGTTTACTAAATATGGGATGTTGGAAATATTGGATATTTATAAAAGATTGCATATATAAATATCCAAAAGTGATGACATTTGTAATTTGAATGCTGCCATCTCATTGGACTTTTCACCCTATGGATGGGTGCAGCCCCTGGAGACCCTTAATATATGTAGTACCTCATGACCAGATTTACCTAGTTCTTACCTCACTTAGAATTCTTATTTTGTATTAATATAACCTTGCTTATGGCTTACCTGGATGAAATAGTAGCAATAATGACTTCTAATCACTCCAGTCTCTGCCTGATAAGCTCATCCTTATGTAGTTGCATTGTGAAACTAAATTATATTCTTGGCTTTGCCTCGTGCCGTGTTCAATGCTTTAAAATTTGAGTATCTGTTTGCTGTTAGTAGTAACTAACATTTTAAGTTGTTTTTAAACGTGCACGTTTTTACACTGTCGCCTGTATCATTTCTTCTCATGTCACATCTCGAACAGTCCTTAGCAGCCGTGAAAACTCAGTGTGTGTGTGCTTTAACTTCATCCATAGTTTCTTTATCCATTAACTGTAAATACCGATGTCAGTATGTGTCAGTTCATTAGATGGTAATAATGACTTTTTTTTTCATTAATTTGCAGGTATATAAAACCATGTGCTTTTTAAAATGTAAAATGCACACACAAAAAAGGTGTCTTTGTGAGGAGATATATATAATATATATATATAATATTATTGTTATGGCCTCTAAGCTGAAGCTACTGTTAGTTGACATAATGAGCACATGAACAGTAAGCAAACTGGCTGATTCCCAGATGTTAGAAAGGACTGAATTTGTAAGTGACTTTAGGGTTTGGCAGCTAGCAGCTGGGCACAGTGCTGGCCGTTAGCTGTCAAAGGGATGACGTTTATAAACACATTCTTAGTATTGTGCTGAGGAAGGTTTATATCCAGATTGTGGACGAGAAGGGATTAAAGCATTACATTGCTTCTTGCTGATTCAGAATGCTGCCTCGTAGACGGTACTATTTCTATTTCTGGGCCCCATTAAAAACTGACAAGGTTAGCACATGGAGTGTATAAACAAATGAAATGTTTGCACTGATCTTTATTTGTCAAGTCATAGTATTTTTTGGTAATTGTTGTCTGGGGAAAGACCCTTGTGAATTTGTCTTTTTATATAAAAATTGGCTTTTTGTATTTAGGTATCTAGATTTGTTAGCTTGGCAAATATTCACCTTAATGTCATTTTGGTTCCTAAATCTAGCCATTAATAATTTTAACTTGGCCTGCTTTTTTTTTCTATTCAGGGAAGGATATGTATCTTGCAAGTTGTTCTCAGGATTCCTCAATCCGTATTTGGAAGATATTTGCGAAGACTTCTTTAGAATCTCTCAAAATTGATAATGAAATGATAGAAGAAAATGATCTCAAGCTTAAAGAGAATATATTTACAGTTAAAGAAGAAGGTAAGTCACTGTAAAGTTGAGCAACGAGGTCTTTTTGATTGACATTCTTACCCCCCTGGCGGTATTCCCGGGTATGGCTCGGGGTGAAATTTCTTTACAGAAAGTGGTAACCCCAAGCCACACGAGCCTGCCGCGTTCTCCAGCGATGCCGGCCCGGAATCCAGGTCTACTTTGTGATGCCCTGCCAGCATGGGCGTCCCCTTGGCTATGCCTGGCATCGGTGTCCCCTAACCTCCCATCCTGGCATGTGAGCGCAGGGGATGCAGATGCCGGCCAAGTATGCGATGTGTGTGTGGGTGGCATTCGTGGGTCGGGGGGAGCGGGACTGGCAGGAAAATTAAAAATTAGAAGTATTTTTAAATGTAAAATGTACTGGTTTGACATTTAAAAATACAGAACAATCATACCACCAGGGAGGTTATTTATATCTAGGAATACTAGTATGCCTCAGTTTTACTAGTGTCCCATGAGTATGGAAGTCTTCTTTTTCTTTTGGTTCTCATTCAAAGTAGAGTCAAGACGTTGCATCAGTGTTTGGATGTTGTCCAGCATATACTGTTCATTAGCAGAGCTTGAGGTATTTCTAAGGTGTTCCATGGATGGGGAATGCCAGATGTGGACCCCCCGGCCTCCCAACTTCAACAATTATCTGTACAGGGAAGCAGTAAATGGCAACAAACAGGTGACTTTATCCTACAAAGAAACTGTTTCTGGTTTTGAACCAGGACAAGATGCCATTGAGGACTTAAAATCTAAGGTAGTTTTTTTCCATTCTTTTTGTCCATCAATCTGTTTTGCTCTAGTTTTTTTAAAGGAAATTTTCCTCCTTTGGATATTTTTTAGACTGAGTCTCTCTGCCAATCTGCCTTTGTCCCTTAAATGACAAGAAAGAAAATAGAATTTTTGCTGTTTTGATCATTCTCATGCTGCTTTGCTATAAAACTGAGGCATACTGGTAGTAGAAAGAGATGTCTTTGGCTGACTTACCGTTTTAGGAATCGTGTGTATATGCGTATATATATTTATATATATTTTTTGTTTGTTTTGCATTGTATCTGTTGAAACACATACTAGCTCACTGTTTGATATCTTCACTAGAATTTCCGGTGCCATGCACATTTTACAACCATCGTAAAGCCACGTGTAAATAACATTCTCATTTTACCAGTTTCCCAATGAAGCTCTTCAACACTAAAATAGAAACTAATAAAAGAAACTACTATATTTGTCTGATAAGCTCCCTGACTGAGTTAATGAAATTGCTGCAGGTCACAAGGATTGGGTTCACGTTGGTCAAAGAGTATTTCACTTTCTAGGTTTTCTAGTTCACGTGAATGGCGTTTTATTTTTTGCAGAAAGGTGTAACTCTGTCTAAGGTTTTAGATTTTTGACTTGTCGTTTGTACATCTAGAAGCAAGTTTACAAAATTTTAGGAACAGTAAAAAAAAAAAAAAGGCAGAAACACCCTCTTGTCCATTATACAAAGGGTTATTGTTATCTGCACTGAATAGAAAAATGTTACCTTAATCATGGAATTTGCCATCTTGGTTTACTAATGTAGTCTATGTTGGCATAGAAATCATTCAAATTGTTCAACACTAGAATACACATATAAAGAAAAAATATCTCTGTGTTTGTTACAGGGAAGATGATTTGATTCCACCATGCCATCGCACATTAAATTTACTTGCAGGCAGCTTTGATTCTTCTGCAGCACAATCACCTCCTTTGTCAGAGAAAAGATTGTAATCCTGGAAAAGAATAGTTTGGTCTTTTGAAGTAGTCATTGTAATTCTGTAGAGCGCAGAAGTGATACTCTACCTTGCAACTCATATGGGAAATATTTCTCATGTCACATTGATTATGTGCTTGTTGGCTCTACTGTTCTCCAGTGTGCTGTGCTACAGGCTGGTAATCATTTTAAATCCAAAAAAAGACCTCCTTGTCATTTTGTTTCTTTGTTTTTGTTGAAGAACATGGTTGGAAATTAAAAATGCTATTTTTATTGCATATTACTCTAGGGAAGTTATATGCTGATAAAAACACCTTTACATAAAACATAAATGCTGTTTCACTGGTGGGTATGTAGAGAAAAATGCATGCAAAGTCATTGACACACTAGGGGCCAACGCTGCCTTGATTAACTGAAATGTAATTATTTTTATTACAAATCACTTTCATCCATAGCTAGTAAGCATTATGCCTGCATACCTAGCACAACTTATCTACATTATTTAGGGTTCTTCAGCACAGCAAAGTGTTTTTGCTTTAATGATTTATCTTTCTACTGTACACACAAAGTAAATATCATCATTATTATTGTTATCCTGGATTCAACATTTGTTTAGTTTAGGTTCATTTGCAGGTTTAAAGCTTAACTGTTCAAATAAAAAGAGCTGTAATTGGGTCAGAGTGCTGTCTTTCTTTCTTGTAGTTGGCGCCCTTCTTTGCAGAAGATTACATAGCTAAACATCTTCTATATTTAATAATACCTGCACGTATACATAACTAAATTAAGTCGTGTTTAGATATCTTTCTGATGTTCATCCTTAATGTTCAGCTTTACTGTTGTGTTATCTGACGGACTGGAAGTTACAGGAACATATTTCTGCTGTATGGAATAAGAATACAGATGCAATATCTTAGTTTTGTGAACATCTGAAATAACTGTGGCATTAGATCTGGTCTTTGATCCAGGTTGTCCTTGAATGTTGTTTTTTTATTCTGCAGACAGAGGGAACATTATTCATGATAATCCAATGTGAATGTATTCAATGTTTCTCTTTTGTAGTCCTTGGGAATGTAATTTTGTTACTTTTTATCTGTGAAACCACATATATTAATGTATGTTTGTTTTTTGTTTTTTTACAAGTTACTCACAATTTATTATAATATATCTGTATCACTGTTTGACCAATACTTTGTCTTAAATTAATTTATAGAGCCATACAGAAAACTGCATCATGGTAAAAAAGAGTTCAGGCTTAGTCGGTACTCCTTTTTTTTTTTTTTTAACATGAACTTTACCTATTGCATATTATAGCTATATTATTTCTGGTCTATCTAAATGTTTATATGTGGTTATCAGGTGCAAATGAACATTACAAATCTTAGTTAATCTGTCTATAAAGTATAGTAGAACATGAAGGCAGACAGTGACTTCTCAGGCAAATAACTTTGCTGATGACTCCTTAACATGCGCCTAAAAATTTAGGCACAAAGTATTGACTAAGGTGGAGTATCTTGTTTTTGTCCTGACAGTGAGAGGGAGATCTGCATGCAAAGTAGCCATTGGACAAACCTTTCCAATATATATGTGTATATATGTACGTTCTTCCATAGACAAAAATATAGGACTTGGTAATCCTTTTTTGTCTGTGCTAGCTTTGAATTTTAAATAAATAAACATATGTTTTTTTAAACTGTATTTTTTATTGTGCTCCACATTTCTTGATTCAAATCTATTAATTGATGCCTGTGAATTTGACATTTTAGGTTCAGAATTTACGTACGCAGTAACATTGGAGAGTGTGCTAGCAGGCCATGAAAATTCTGTCTACGCTATTCATTGGCAGCCTTCTTTCATGAAAGGTAACATACAGCCAATCTTGCTACTACACTTCAGCACATTTATAATTGAAATGAGAGGTGGGGGGTGATTATTATTTTATTTATTTATTTATTTATTTATTTATTTATTTATTTATTTTTTATGTAGTATTGAAACTATACACATTCTTTAGAATGAATGGTAACACGTAAAAGCCTCTGCACTGCACATAACAGCCTAAGCATACACTTGAACATCATCCAATCCAAAATAAGTTTCTTACCCTATGTATCCATGTTCAGTCATCAGAAATACAAACTGGATTAAGATCAACTCTTGGTGCATCCTAAAATTCTCCAGCTTGGACCTTTGAAAAAATTGATTGTGATAAAAGTTAATTTAAATATTATGATTACATTTTCTTTTGCTCTCAACTTTGTGGTTGTTGGAATATTGAATTTTTGCAAATAACCCCTAACACTTTAATTGATACTTTGGATAATTCTGTTGATAACTGTAAGGATCCTTATGTAGCATTCCGGTCTGAAGAAATGTGGTCGATATTCATACTGATCTGTTGATTGGTTAGACTCGAGGCTTCTTTTTCTACTGTAAATGTATTACCTTGTCAAAATTACTGCATGTATATTTGTCTGGCCTATATCTACCAACTATCCCTGCATTTTAAGTAGACCTATATTTAAAAGGTTTAGATTTGATATGCTATGGGGGGGGATTGTAGAAATTTTACTTGGAAAAGTTATTGTAGAAATGGTTTCTTTTTTTTCCTAAATTACTCCTAAAAATAACTGTGTATTTTCTGGAATGAATGGAAGCTTAGGCACTCCTTTGCATCCAGTCTCATAGCTGAATGTCTGCAGTGTGCATTTCAAGTAGTGTTGCCTCTCACTGCAAGTTTTAGCAGATTGGACTGAGGTTTGTTGATGTCTTTACTATGCTGCTCACTGCTTTCCTTGCTGGAAGCAAAGTGCTCCCTCCTATTACAGGGATTATAACTGTATTAGATACCTGTACCTGATGAAAGCATCCTTTGCAATACATTCAAAATGTTTCACTTTTAAAGCACATGGCAAAACAGAACAGAGAAATTGCAAAGGGATTTTATAGCTTGTATGCACTAATAAATTACAGTCAGAACATTATTATGATTCAAATCTTTTCTGTGTTTTGTCTTATTTAAAGCATTTTTTCAATGTGTCAGCAGCACATTCAGCTTGATCGGCAGTATTGTGTTTTATCCTCTAGATGGCAGCATAGTACAACCGATGAGCCTGTTATCAGCATCAATGGACAAAACTATGATCCTCTGGGAACCTGACCAGGAGTCTGGAGTATGGCTGGAACAGGTATGTGGTACATGTCTTTATTTCATATGTAATGACTTCCACCATATACCTAGATATTTTAAAAATAAGAAGTAATGGTCCTTAATAATAATAATGTGTTAGTTTAAAAGTTTTGCTATTACTCTTTATATGCCTTATTGTTGCTTTGAACTGTGTTTGCTTGGAGACTTTTCTGTGCACTTATACCACATCACTGTCTGGCCAGTCCTATACAGCAGGGTTCTCCACTAGTGGTCCGCAGTCGTCTGACAGGTGGGCCGTGGCTCTGGCCAGTGCACCCCCCAGTGGGGGTTAGGAGAAGGACCCTGTTTGGGGGGGGGGACGCACAGACCATGTTTCCTGTACAGATTGCAAGCTCAGGGCAGTGGGCTGGTTCGGACATTATGACGGCACTCTGGGGGAAGTTTCTTCCCCTTTTGAGTGACACATGGCTCCCCACACATGCGCAATCCAGAGTCTGCATTTAGTGGTCTGTGAGCGCCAAAAGGTTGGTGACCACTGCTATACGGGCAGACATTTCTCATGTGCTAAATGTGGCTCAAACTGCCTTTTCAAGATGGTTCCTATTCCCATGATTCTTCTGAACATATCACAGCAAAGAGGATCAGAATAAATTAAACCCTTATTTATCAGTACCAGAAGGTCTGTTCTTATGCCATGAGAGCCCACATAAAGGCCTGTGTATACCAATTCCCATAGTTGGCAATTGGTGTATCTAAACCCTACAACAAATATGTAATATTACAGAATGCCAGTCTTTAATTGTGGTGGCAGGACTTGCCTGGCAAGCAGCTACACTAATTACTTGTGCTGTTTCTATCAAGAAACAGTGTTGTCATCCCTGATTTCCACTACAACTTTCTCTCTCTTCATCACCATTACGTTAGGGAAGATGTTCCGTAGAATGTAGTTGGATATAGCTGATGAGTTGTTTGAGATTGTATTTCAATTCAAAGGAATATTCAAGAAAAAACAGTTCTGTGACATGAGCAATGGCTATTTTTCAATGTCTACAAAAAAAGTGCACAAAACAAGTGCACAAAAACACAAAACAAGGAAAATAATTCAGCCACTACAAATAAGGACTAGTAAGCTGCAATAAATAACATTTTTGTTATCAGATTTTAGATCCATCTTAAATAGGTTTTTGCAGTAAGGAAATCGGCAATTATGGTTAGATTAGTAAGAAACAAGCATCAATGTCCCAGCTAGTTTCAAAGCTTCAGTTTCTAACTTATATTTCTAACATTGGCTGTCTGCTATGCTAGCCCATTAGCTCCCTTGGGGACCTACGTAAGAAGATCTGAAAAAGTGACACAAATGTGTCCTCTGCTTATTTGTCTTTTAGGTTACAGATTTAAAGGAAGTGGGTTGGTTTTGTCGCAGAACAGCCTGCATTTTCAGAATATGAATTTACTAACTCAAACCCCTTATTGGTGTTTCTAGCATAACAGAAATGTCATTCGGTTAATTCAAATATTTTTAGTATGTAAATGTTGCTTTTATGTAATGGTGGAGCATATTTTTCTAGCTGAATAAACCTATTATTATTATTATTATTATTATTATTATTATTATTAAACAGGATTTATATAGCGCCAACATATTACGCAGCGCTGTACATTAAATAGGGATTGCATATATATATATATATATATATTGTGTGGTATGGAGGGATAAATTTATATATATATACTGTGTGTGGGGTAAGGGGGTATATGTATATATTGTGTAGGTTATATATGTACATGGGGATACCAGGTTTGATCATTTTGTGTGTTAGGTATCCATACTGCTGTTTCTTACAATTCAGGTTCTCTCTCTCTCTTCTGGGTAACCACATTTTTTATTAGAACAAAACAGTAGCTAATGACACATACCCAGTGCCTGTCTGTGTACTTTATGGAGTTTAAGCTTGTAATGTCCATTAGCTTGTGAGGTGAAGCATTTAATTGCATTAGTTTTAACCCAGTCAATACCAAAGGGGTTTAGAATGTACTACTTAGCCATTCATCTGTTTCCTACAGTGAAATATATACTGCTGTTAAAAAAAAAAAAAAAAAAAAAAAAAAGGCGTAGTGGCAAAGAGCTTAAATAGTGTAAAGCATAAAAGGCTGTTTTCTTCTCTACACTTACTATATGTAATACATTATTTCAGCTTGATGGAGTTGTACTGACATATCAAAATCAGATACTCATCAGTTATTTAAACAATGTTAACACCGAAGCAGCCGTCAAATTAAAGATTTAGGTTGGCATTAGCTTTAGGAAAGTTTGGATTTCGTGAAATCATTGCATTACCATACAGATGCTTAGATAAAAAATGAGCATACGGAATGTAACGTAACATCAGCACCAGAGCATGATATTTTATGTGGACAGATTTTATTTAACAAAACGCCATACGTTATATTGTCACATATTTAAAATCCTCTTCGATCATCAAAAAACATTTTGTGAGCTTATAACCTATTTTAATTATATCAGGGGAGCTGAAAAACAGATCTTCTGCTGGGAGCCAACCCTGAAAACAGGTTAAAACACAATAAATTAAAAGGTTTGCATTGGACCTAATTTTCTTTTTACAAACCCATACATTGATTGGTCTGGAATTCTTTTTTTGATTCTGAAGTTTCTATATACTTTATGTTCTTTCATTTGAATAAATAAACTTTGACCTTGCGTTCTTTGCTTCACCAGTAGCTCTGTGTTGGAACTGTGACGAGTTTATTGATTAGGCAGAAGTGATGCTTGTTTCATGTGGGTTCATAAGTCTTAGAAAATGTTCACACGAGCAGTTTTCGCAAGAGGTTTTAAATGATTTTACCTTTCAAAACCAATAGCAATTGAGCATTGCTTAAATTCAACAGCCTACCTTAGTACCCTGTTTCCCCGATGATAAGACACTGTCTTATTTTTTTTGGAAGGCCAAAATATGCTCTAGGGCTTATTTTCAGGGGAATGCCTTATTTACCCATGAAGAATTTTTCATTTTTCCCTAAAAAGGGGGGGCTGTCTTATTTGATGGCCCTGCCTTATCATTGGGGAAACACGGTATTGTTGCTGTTCATCCCTTTGTTTGCAGAGATGCTCCTCTCTATGCATAGATTGTAACATGTGGTTATTTAAGTTATTGTTGCCTTTCTCTCAAACCAGTCTGGCTGTTCTGCTATAAAAATTTTAGAACAAGATCTTCCATTCCCTGGTTGTGTCTAAAAATCCCAGCGGATTACCTGTTTCTGAAATGCTCAGTCCAGCCCACTAGGTGCTAAAAACCATGCCATGTGCAAAGTTGCTTAGTTTGAACTTAAAGCAGAACTGAAGTACCACATGTTGAAATTTTAGATGAGGAAGGACATTATTGCAGAAAGGGACAGACAGGTATGTGACTGCTATAAAAAAATGTTAAATAGGCCATTGTTAAATCTCTTTCAACTAAAATATCTTTTCACTTTTTACCTTCATTGTTGTACTGGTTGTTTTTCCCCACAGACTTTCTTTTTAATTTATTTTTCCTTTATTCTCTCTAACTTAAAAATGCTGTACTAAGCACATATCCCATGTACCGTCAACTTTTTTAAAGTTGAAACTACCACCTATGAAGACAAGAAATGCATTAAGCTTAGTACAGAGCATATAATGCCCAGGTACACCTTGTTACAAAAAATATCTTAACAGCAATAATGGCACAGAGCATAGAAAATCAAGCCTGCCCAAAGTAATAACTACCTGGTAAAAATTACATCTTTCACAATCCTTTCCAACGACTAAGGACTGCACAATGCATGAGCAAATGCTGTACATGCTACACCGTTCTGCTCTATGTAGAGGGGAGGGGGAGAACTAAAGAGGGGCACCCTGCTGCGCGCTCTCCCCCTTTCCTTGCATTAGGATCATTCGTTGTCCATCCTCCGTGGATCCGCCAGGGCGGTTGTTCAGACTATGGACGACGGAGGATGAGGAGTCAACCACTTTCTATACACACAGGTGCAGAGGAAAATGTTGGCGTGGGTCGGCTACATGGTAAGTAGCGTGACATCAAAGTTTCTTGGAAGATGGTTCTTAATCCAGGGTTCCCAGGTTTTCCTAAAAGTTTTTCATGTCAGTTTTCTCTTCCTAAGCCTGGCCAGCATGTTTTCATTATTAAAGTACTACATCATTTCCTCTTCTCCTGCTCAACAGTGGGTGTGCCAGACCACGTTTTAAGATACTAAGCACATAGTGTTGTGCTTACTAAAAAATTTCGGAGGGTGGAACTTGATAGTCTCTCCTAAGTGAATCAAAAGTGAGCACTCTGTTTATTATTAATAAAAACATAGTAAAGGTGATAGGGGACATCCCTGCCTGCTGCTTCTTCAGATCAGAAAGTAAGCAGAGTGATAACCAGTATATTGCACAAATCCGTTGGGGTCCATATACAGAGCTTGACACCCTTTGGCGGAAATGCAGGCCAAACCCCCAAAGACCATAACATTCTGGAGACCTTGCGTTTATGTGCTAGCTGAATTAGGTACTCAAATTTGTTCACTACTTTATCAAAAAAGGCACAGGTTTTGTTCCAGGCAAAAAAACTTTCTGAAAATAAAGAATAGAAGTACCCTAATACCTCTGTTCTGGTGATCAGACCCTCCATTTACTTGAACTCAGCCATTCTTTTCTTGCATCCACAATGTAGCTCAGTTCGGCCTGTTCACATTGCAGGCACTAGAAAAATGTAGCATTAGTGTACCACTCCTACATATCCCTCTTTAATAAATATGGATATAATGGCATGTATTTTGACAAAAAGTGGTTTCGCCACTTTATATAAACGACCTTCTGACCCTACCCCCGAAAAAAATATTTATAGTTTTGTCAATGACCCACCTCCATAATATGTGATTTATTATGCGTGTTAACGCCAGTCCAGTCTCGACAAAGGTCACTAGATTACCAGACAGTTGAAAAAAGAAAAAAATTACCCTGTTTATGAGCAGACTTATTGATACATACAAACCGTAGTTTAAATGTCTAGTATTATATCTAGGTTTTCTGTTTCCTTTTGTGCAGCTTTACATTCTGGTTTAAATTGTACATTGTTTGGCTTTTTTTGGTGCATGGCAATCTTTCTGGTGCAGTGAGATAGGTTTAGGATCTTTTCAAGGATAAAACATTAACCCATCAATAAAGGATGCGTCCCTAAGGGTCACTTAATTAATGTAATTTTTCCATTTTCAGTGTTTGTTCAGTGTCTGTTGCCTGGTTGAATATATTGTGCAGTCATGTCTGAGCAAACACACAAGGACAGTTGTTTCATTTCTGTTGGGCTCAATTTCAATTTGCTTGCAGGCTATCTGATCTAAAAGTGGTAGACAGGGCAACTAGGCATAATTGCTTTGTGGTTTATACTGATCTTTCTTTGTGGGTATGTTTATCTATTAAAAAGCCTTCTGTGCAAGAATACTAAAAACTGTATTTTCTACTGTCCTGCAAGTATTGCTCTTTTGACATGCAACCCATTTATATAAAAACAAAAAAGGAAGTTAAAAAAAATAAAATAAAAAATAAAACAAACATAATAAAGAGCTCTTACTCTGGCTTCAACAGTATATTTACGAATATATACTGTCATTTTTACCATGCCTCCAAATCAGTACTCCCCCCAAGTCCGCTTCTGCTCTTACCCCCAAGTTAGCCTAGTGCACCAGCGTCACTACCTATAAGGGGTTCCTTTAAGGCTCTCCTGGTTGGCTAGGTGTAGCAGCATGTATCCTGGCAGTTGAGCAATCCACCACTACACTAGTGCTGAGACCCCTGCTGCTCCTGCTTGTGACTGTGTGTTTTAGTGATCTATCTCTATTTTCCTGTGTTCCTACATACCTTTTGCTGCTCTTCCTGACTATGTCCCTACACTGCTTGTCCTAACCCTTGGCCAGTTATTGACTTTGAGATTGTCTGTTGTTCAGATTACTAGCTTTATGGCTGCCTGTCTGTTTGGGTATACCTGTTGGTAGTGATGTCCATAACTTCTTTCATGTTGCTCTGGTGAACACTAGCAGGTCCTTAAGCTCTGCTCGGTACCACCATGCAAGCCACCGTGAAAGGAATAAGGTTAACTGTAAAGGAGATAAATTGTAAAGGTTTTTAAAGTGCCATTACTATCATATTATATGCATTTTTTTCATATGGAAAGTGGACACCAACCGCAAAACAAGTTACTGGTAAGGTGCATATTTAAATGGTCTCCTGTATGACTCTTGCATTTTAACAAAGTCATGTACAGCTGTTTTTTTTTTTTTTTTGTGGTATAAACAAATATTACTTTTAAACAAATTCAATGAATACAGATTGGAAAATTATTTAGCAGCTTTGGAGGATTATTTCATACTTGTTTAATATCAAATGGACATTCATATTCTTTTGTTGATACGCCATCGTCTTCATGCCCTCCCTTTTGAGTTGTATGTTCAATATACCACAGAATGGCACATCATTCTGTAGTCCCAACATAGGGTCTGGAAGGGTTAAAAAATGTAGACTTACTTGGGACAACACAGAAGGCCATTATTGAACACAGAACATCTCTGTGTTCAATGGTAAGTTTTGCACTTCAAATCAAACCTTTTTAATGGTATGTTAACAAAATGGTATGATAACAAAACAAAGAGAACAATAAGAGAAAATCCTTGTTGAAGATCTACATACCCTTTTTAAAGCCCATGTAACTTTTATCTTTTAAATACAAAGGTCCGTGTTGGAGAAGTTGGTGGCAATACACTGGGATTTTATGGATGTCAATTTAGGCCGGAGAATTCAATGATTGTTGCACATGCATTCCATGGAGCTCTTCACATGTGGCATCAGAATCCAAATAAACAGGTAGGATAAATTTTGTTTAGTGCATTACATTCTATACTGATCTTATTATTCAACTGCTTGTTAATGCAAAAAATCTAGGGAGCCATTCAAATGGTAGTGCATTTACACCTTTTCAAGACAACTTCTGAAGTTTAAACCGATCATGAAAAAGGGGAAGAAAGGTTATTTAAATGAGTTTGAACAAGGCATGGTTGTTGGTGCCAGGCAGGCTGGTCTAATGTGCTATGACACAAAGCTCAAATCATCTGACTTTTTTGAACATGGCAGTCATGGCCATTGCACTCAAATGGCCTCCGATTTCAATTCAGTAGAGCACTTTTTGGATGTGGTGGAATGAGAGATTTGCATCATGGATGTGCAACCAACATATTTGCAGCAACTGTGTTATGCCATCATTTCATTGTGGACCTTAATCCTCTAGGAGGGCAAAAGTAAGTTTAACCAATTAGGAATCTATAATTTAAAGGCGACCTGCTGAAGTGTTAGTACAGAGTAGGCTGGTCTGAGTTTTTCAGAAATTGGTAATCTGCTGGGATTTTTGTGCACAACTATCCCTAGGGTTTACAGAGAATACAAGAAAGTAAAATCAGTAATTGGCAGTTCTCTGGGCGAAAATGCCTTATCCGTGGAAAATGACCACACTAGTTGAAGCTGATTGAAAGTCAAGAATAACGCAAATAACCACTCAATACAACCAAGGTATGCAAAACAAAATCATCACTGAATGTAGATCTTCTGATCCTGCTGCACTTAGTATTGAAAGTTTTTCTTGGGCACCTTCCCTTTTTAGAATCTATTGAATTGCTTGGATCTTCAGAGCTGTGTGTGTGGGGAGTCATTTACTGCAGTGGCAGTTGTGGCTATTTTTTGGTTACAATAACTGGTAGATATGATCCTAAACATGAAAACAGTGGCATCAGTCCTGAGTAAGCTTGTGTTGCGAAATGCATCAAACACTTTGTGAGACTGAATGTATGAATAATGTTATTGTTACAGTAAACATATTCCTGAATTTTTAAAGAAATAATACATTAAGTTTTTAATATGATAAATGTGTGTTCCCATGCCGTAACTTGTGCCTTAAAAATACCTAAAATTGGTTTGTTGTGGTAAATACTTGTGTCTGTGTGTGTGTGTGTGTGTGTGTGTGTGTGTTTGTGTGTGTGTATATATACACTCACACACTTAAAACTTTCACATGATACTTCCAATTTTATTGCTTGATGTTCCGAGCAGAAAAGCCAGGGATAGGGATGTCTCACACCTGTTTGGTGTTTAAAAGAAACAGCTGAACTTATATTAGCGTGCATTTTTTTTACATAGAGGGAATTGCTTAGAGAATATGTTCAACCTGCTTGCTGGAAATGAAAACATAAAAATGATATCCAAGGTTTTTTCAAGGTTTATTAAAACTCAATTCGATTATAAAATAGTAACCTTTTCCTAATATTTATTTTATGCCCGGTCATAATGATGGACAAATCATTGTAAAGATTTATTGTAAAGATAAAAAAAAAAACTACAATTGTGTATTGTTTTAAAATCTTCAAATATATCTATGTAGACTTGTAAATGGTACTTATTTACCACCCAAAGTCTCCTAAATATATGTATGCATGACTCATGAAATCAAAAACTTGGCAAAATCACTGCCAAAGTGCTTCTAATTAGTTATTAAAACTACAAGACAAAGGGGCATTTCAACCTCTCCTCTAGACTGGTGATTTATTCTGTACTGAGATGATCATCTTTTTGTGGGGAAGCTATGCTAATCAGTACAGGGCAGATGGCAATCAGAATTGCAGCACATTAGAGCTGATTGCAACAGAAGTCCAACTGGCACTTCTTTATTTTATTTATAAAACTTATGAGCTGCCTGCTGTTGAGGCAACATGATGCTGCTATACATCGCTGCCTCAGTCCATTTCATTATTTATGCCCTGCACCTTTCCCCATGCTGTTTGCCCATGATAAAGTAAAAGGTTTAAAATTGCCCTCCTGAAGGGTGAATTTTTTTTTTTTGCTCTGAGTTTTAAATTGCATATCACTTTAAGCTGATTACCACATCATTTGCTGGAAATGAGACACAGATATGCTAATATCTACAATACATTTCAGTCATGTCTAATTGCAAAGACCAAAGGTGCTTTCTATGTAAGGCATGTGTTTTACCTCGCTTTTTGTGCAGATGTCAGCTTATGAATAAAACATGCAGTGTTTTTTAGCATACAGATCAACATTTTAGAATGGAAAGGGTTTGGAAGGAAATGGTCAACAAATAAAAGCAGTATATGACCACTAATCCATTAGTGCTTACCTTCGACTATATTTGAGGTCACACTTACTGAAACATTAAGCAATAATGTGCGCAGTATTTCACAGAGAGCTGCTTGCATCATTTCTAAACATGGTTCATTGTTCGGGCAATGCTACTTCACTTTATATAAATAAAAAGTGGCCCTGTGTACACCACTGTCACATGCTGCTTTTTGTGTAAATGCTTAGCGATTAAACAACATTTCTAAATTCTTACTAATCTATTAGTTGACTCCAATGTCTATGTGCACTTCTTCATTCACTCCAGTGTTAAATAATAAGGGTCAGGATGCCTACACAGCAATTTGTATTTGTGGCCTTTATAGACATTTTAAGCCTAATTTACCCTAAATCAAATCCTCAACCTACTGATTGGTAATCTTGTATTTTTAATTTGTTAGATAATTTCATACCAGTATTGTATTGTTTTTTATTTTATTTTTTTGTTTTTGTTTTTTAGGATGAATGGATTCCCATGGTCGTAATCTCTGGACATTTTAACAGTGTGCAGGGTTTGAGGTGGGATCCTGATGGTGAATTTATTGTAACTGTTGGTACGGATCAGACAACCAGGCTGTTTGCTCCTTGGAAAAGAAAGGGGCATGTACAGGTATTTGATGATGTGTGCATATTTTTCCAATAATATACATTTTTTAGTGATGGGAAATCTAGGAAAATTTAACCTGAGGTGTGCAATAATTTTGGCTTCTTTACTCCTTTTTATAGTGTTGAATGGCTTGGAATACAATTGCAAATAGTATAGGTAGTCCCTGGGTTACATATACCGTTTGTTCTTAAGTTGAATTTGTATGTAAGTCGAAAGAGGTACATTATTTTATTAAATGCAATCAGGTCGGATGTTTGTCTCAACATATTATTAGGCAGCGTGGTGTCAGTTACTGTAAAAATCCTCACTGTGAGCAAAGCAAAAAAAAACTTTATGGAGCCTAGACATTCATTAAAAAGGAACCAAACTAAAAACTGCCAACCGCCCTGGACGCTGCCATATTCGTCTCTTCTTCCGGGTTCCTCATACTACGTCACTAGACCCAAGAGTGAGATCGGGTGATGTAGGATGAAAAAAAAATTTGCTGATCTCACTGCGCATGCGTGAGATCAGCAAACTTTTTTTCACCACGAAAAGGACCATCCAAGAGACTCCCTGGATGCGTGTCATAGATATCTTGGGAGGCTTTGCGCTCCCATTCATTCTAGATTGCCTAGACGATCGAGAATAAGAAGGTGGTGCTAAACTCTTTTTTTTTTTTTTTTTTTTAAAGAATTTTTACCTTGCATAAAAGCGTTGTCTACCCTTTTTTGTAAAGTGAAAATTCTGATTTCAGGTATGATTTTTCTTTTGGAGCAAGCTGTGCTTTGATTTGCAAAAAGAAACAACTGCAGGGTTTGTTTTGGTCATTAAAGAGTTACAAAAGGCTTGCATTAAGAGCTCACCCTCCTAAGATAACCCACAACCTCAGATGTGTTTCCCAAATTATTTCTTCTGCAAGTCATGCAAACTGCCCCATCCAGCCTCAGTTTTGCACACTAGCAAGCTGTAGTTGTCTGTATGTCAGATGTCTTTAACCCGGGGACTACCTGTATTTAACTTTGTTATATTTTCTTGCAATACTGAAGGTTTGCTGTTAAAAAAAAAAAAAAAAAAAAAAGGACAGATGATTCTGATCTTTGATACAAAACTGCTTGGACACCTGTAGGTTACAGTTACAGAAAAGCTTTCTCAGTTAGACACAATATTCTGGTGCTCCATTGGTACTTTTTCATCTGGTGTTTATGCCTCAATGAAGTAGAAGTCTTGTTTACATGGTGGCTGCTTGGGGCCACAGGCTTCAGTGTTAATACACATCCAGGGCAGGCTTTTTTTATTTTCATTGTTAAATTTGAACACCATTTTCTAAAATAAACAACGTTTATTTTGTAATTGTATCCTGTATTTTTAAAGGTTTTGCTTTTTTCCCCACAACTGCTAGGGGGGACAAAAAACATTTAGCTTCCTATTTTTAATAATGTGTTGAATAACTGTTTTATGCTGGAAAAATCTATTCAGTGAGTCCGTGAAAGAGCTCAGTTGTTGCTAGGCAACAGGATGGCATAAAGAGAGAGAGTTCCAAAAAGAAAAAATGACATGATTTTTTTTACAATCCAAAGGGGCATCTCTGTAGGCCTGCAGCATGAAGTGGTTTGTGCAGCAATATTTGAAACAACCTGTTTGTGGATTGCTAAGCCATATAGCACCTCTCTGTTTGTTCTAAGTAGCTAGCATATATTCACTTTCTCCTTATGATGTACTAAAAAGAATTTACAGGCTATCTGGAACGATAGAATGATTTATTTCATTTTTTTGCTCTTGCTGAATGAAATGTGTGCATTTGTGTATCTATGTACAAAGTGATGTACTAATGATTGCAAAAAGTATGCATTTGTACTTAATTTCTAATAAATGTAGAATTTTAATACATTGTTTGAAGGTACACATGCTTACCTGTCAGAAACCACACATCTTTTAAATATTTGTTCTCTTTTTAGAGACCCACAAAAGTAGAACACTTCTCTAAAAACACAATGTTGGTGTTAAAGAGAAACTGAACTGTATGCTCAGAAAATGCAGTCTGTTGGGCAAAGTGCTTGTCTCCCGGCAGCAGATCTTTTTCCCCATTGCTGAATTACTATTACTTGGCCTGCTCTCTTTGTCACTATGTGGATGCATTTTGGTAAAGACACAGTTTTGTTTCTTCATGCCGGAACCGCCATCAAATGAAATCAGTAAGCAGTGTATTAGTAATCCCATTAACTTGCTTGAGACTAGCAATCAAAGGACCTTACACTGCAGATATACATCCAGTAGCCTATTGGCAAATGCTGTGCTATTTTTTAATAGGAATTTATGACAAAAGGTCATAAATTCAGGATTCTGCATATGCACGAATACTATTCTGTTTCATATTGCCTAGATGCCCAAGCCAAATTTAGCATCGGCTAGCTTGTGGCCAGCTATAATGTGCAAAGTTTAGGAGCACTTTTTTTTAAGTTGAGTGCTGTATTGTTTTTTAAATTTATAATGACTCTGACTCTGTTTTTACCAGATAACCTGGCATGAAATTGCACGTCCTCAGATTCATGGCTATGACATGCAGTGTGTTGCCATGATTGGAAGATTTCAGTTTGTATCTGGAGCTGATGAGAAAGTTCTCAGAGTATTTGCTGCACCAAGGAACTTCATTGAGAATTTCAGTCAGATTTCTAATATTTCAGTGGAAAGTCTTCTTTCAAATGTAAGTAAGAAAACCAAATTATATACTTGATTACTGGAGAGCTTTAGAAATAAAGGAGCATGTAATATCTTAGCAGAAAATGCTGGTCCGTAAATGATGACAATAGGCATACGTTTTGTTGGCTCCTAGATATTTTGACATTTATCAGTATGTAATGGGAATACTGTTAGGTCCATAAATATTTGGACAGACAACTTTTTTTTCTAATTTTGGTTCTGTACATTACCACAATTAATTTTAAATGAAACAACTCAGATGCAGCTGAACTGCAGACTTTCAGCTTTCATTCAGTGGGTTGAACAAAAACATTGCATAAAAATGTGAGGAATTAAAGCTTTTTTTTTTTTTTTTTTTTTTTTTTTTT